>NW_028277853.1:0-600000 GCF_059751315.1 Micrasema longulum | reverse complement strand
GAGGATACATGTGCGTGTGGGAATGAATGAGGAGAGGGTGCGTGTGTATGGGTGCCGAAGTATGAAAATAATATATTTGCTTAAAACTTGTAAATTGTATTAAAAATGGTACAATAAAGAGCTTAGTAAAAAGTTAGAAACCTTTTTGTTAAAATTCAAATGACGAAATGATATAAATTGTTTTTTTTTTTTTTTTTAAGTATGTTAAATTTCAAAACCGTATTCTGAAGAAGAAAAAAATAGCATTTTATTTTTTAAATTTAACTGATACACATCGAATGAATAATGTGCGACGAGTCCAATGCAGTACAGTAGGTAACCACAAAATGCAGTAAATACGAAATAATGACAACAATATTACGAAATATCAATCAGATTTTTGTTTTAAAATTATTAATGTATTGTCTCTCTCGCCGTCATAATAAATGCTTTCGACACTTTTACTGGAAAGACTTTATTCCATGTGATCCAGAATACTATTATTTTCTTTACATATTTTATTCTTGTCGATGGCCTTAAAGGCATTTGTAGATTGTGTCACTACCTCAAAGTCTTGCAGAGCAGCTGATCGGTCTGATTTCGGTCCCACACAATTCAAATTACAGGAAGTCATAAAATCTTTCTCTTGGATATAAGATATTGAAAAATTTGGCAAGACACAAATATTCACGTCATTCTTAGTAAAAAGGCAAATTAAAATGAAAGACTTTTTTGATTAATTATTAAAATTTTATTTCAATGAAGGAGAAATCATTATCATCACTCCCTTTGCACCAAATGGTGCATAGGGTATTAAATTGATGTATCAATAACTGTGTACAAATTACTTCCGTTAATTACGTCCCTGGTGAATGCGAATTTGTTAAATAACGATTTTTTTAAATACGCCATTTTCTACAATTTCATATTTAACGTGAAGAAAACGGCCCTTTTTAAGTAAAAAAACAAGGACATTGATTTCCGCAGAAGGAAAAGCTGCACAAAGATTTAAAGTTAGTAAAGATCGTCTAATTCTTAAAAATATTGAAAAAGAAATCAAACAAAAACAAAACAACAAGTAAACGTTACCAAACGATAGAATGGCATATCACTCTGTCTTTGCATACAGACCTCGCTTCATTTACATTTATATATCTTCTCATGCACGTGCGCCGGTTATTCCGACAATTGACATGTCCATCTTTAAATATTTGATGGGTTTGGTCATGCCATATCTTTCTCGATTCCTCTATTTCTGCATCCATTAACATTCGCATCGTAAATTTCAGATAAAATATGTCGATGCGGAAAATAATTTTGAAGGCATAATTAAAGATGTTAGTGGTACCGAACGGAGGCCTCGAGGGTGCAGAAGTTAAGGGTAGTTTAAGCCTATGAAAAGCCCAAGATGATCCAATGACCCATAAAGAGCTGGAATAAATAAACTGCAATAATAATACGAGTTTTTGTCAAGAAATAGACGCAGAATCGCCAATAGCCATTTACAGGGCTTATGACCTGTAAATGCCCAGACTTCCATATTTCCTTCTCAAAAATGTTTTTCCTCTCTGTTAAAATAAATTTAAATATGAATAACTCCCTCGGGGAGGAAATCCAGCCAGTCTGCAAGCATTTAGACATACTAAAACATTGTTACCCTAAAAGTACTTGAAAAGTTCCATTCTTTCTGCAATGCAAATCTGAGTTACTAAATAAAATGCGTTTTTATTACTTAAAGCGTTTTTTTGATCGGATATAGGTGACCCCCGGTAAGTACGAAATTAATCAAAGACGATTTCGTCAGGAACGTATTCCTCATACTCAACGGAGATTTCCTGTGTTTCGATCATCTTTGCTGTAAAAAGTGGAGTAAATATGATCGATCCGTAAGTTTCTGTAAAAATATCTATTTCAATAGTTTTTCATGTCAACCATTTCGGAAATCGATACGAGACCTTTTGAATGACAGACAAACGCGCTAACCATTAGACCACGAGGTGGACGAAAAAAATCGCCGTATTTTTTTCCACGCCCAATGTACTAATCATCCACGATTTACCCTTGATTCTTAATACTTCAAGTTTTACAGTTTAAAAAAACGAATATTTGAGAAGGCAAAAAAATACCTAATTTTTCGCCGGTAGAGAAATTAGAATATATAAGCTGTTTTAAATAATTCGTAAATCCAAGTGTTGGTTGTTAAATTTCCCGGTCGAATTCATACAACCGGATTAATTCAGTCCGGAAAGAGGAAATTGGCACAGCTGCGTAGTTAAATATTAATCATGTTGTGATCAAAGCTTTTAAGTATGAATATTGCACACAATTTCAGGCCAGAGCGTATTGATTATTTATTCAAAATAATCGTAGCATAAATGGCGCGAAAATTGAGTGAATAAGCTTAATGGCAGATAGCGAACTTATTAAATATGTTAAATCTTTATTCTTTATCATTTAACGCGTCATTAGTGAAAGTGGTTAGTGAAATTCATTTGCTAAAAAATAAATCAATAAATACCGTCAGCATATATTTCAACAGAGTTAGTACTCCAAATTAGTTAGTAGCGAAATTTCTAGATGACGATGTCGCAAAAGCGATGAAACCCGTAATCAGCGGCCCCGTGGTGTACGTTCGGCCCCGTGGTGTATGTAAAACGCTCGCCTCACGCACGGAGGGTTCCGAATCCGATTCCCGATGACATCACAAAAAAGGATTTTCCTCAAACCTGAGTGTTCTGTGCCGTAATTCACCACTGTTATTGGTCCTCCCGCCCTGTTGCGGTGCACATAAAAATAAATACATTTGTGCAGAGTAAAAATTGTAAATAGTAATAATAAAAACGAAAATCTGGTACAAAATACGGCGATTATAATAAACCATTTTTTATACCGTCTACTCAATTCCTACCCGCAAAAATTACTGATTTTTACTTGAGAGTAGCCTACAAGTTGAAAATACTCGTCTGGGTTGTGGTCTTATTTCACACACGGATCCGTATTAAAGTGTTTGAAAAATATCGTCAAGTGATAAAAATGGTGCGCGTGTACTTTTCATTTCTTATTGACGTGTGTACCTAGTATCTAGTACCAATTAAAGTTTTGTTTTTATATTTGTGGAATATTTTTTTAAATAGAAAATTAAATTTGTAATGACGAGGTGTGCCAACTTGAAATGGTCCCAGAGAGGAAATAATTCATAAAAGCAAGATACAAGTTGCCTAAGAAATTCACTTGACACACTAAAAATATATTTCAAACGGAGATGATTGAATTGTCAATTCATTGCGCATTGCACTCCCTAGTTTCGATTTTGAAATAGGCGAGTCTCTGTGACGTCTCATCCGGGTTAGTGTCCGCTTCCACAGGAAGAGGATCCTCCTCCCCGGAAGTGAGGCCTCTTGGCGATGATTGTAGAAAGGAATGAAGATCGAACGTTTTATTATATTTACTTCACTAGGGAGTCTACAGCGTGCTGGGGCAGATACGAGTTATAAGAGAATCAGTAACGGTACAAGAAATAAATCAATTAAATATATTATTACAGCTAAAATATTTGTGAAAAAAGTTTTAGATATGTATTTTTGCTCTGAAAATTTAACAGAGCATAAAGTAATCTGGGGTTTGTTTTCTGAACTCTCAAAGTATTTGAAGATATCGAATGAATTCAAATCTACTTTGCATACGTCCGTAGTTAGCTCCTTTATTTGATCTCCACAATGCATTACATTCATAAAAGAATTTGAAAAAATACAATGGGCATTTTTCCAAAATCTGAACTGGAGATGGACATTTACTGACCTAAACTATAAATCTTCTTTTTAAAAAAATAATTTACGTCCGAGTGATCGTCGTCTAATACTGGATATGGTCGTTTTTTGCAATATAGAGCCCGACTCTAGTCTCAAAATTAGCTTTTAACGCTCCTGGCTATCGTACTCGTCACACATCTAACTGTTTATATCATGTACCATCCGTTCGTACAAACTATGTCCAGAACTCTCCACTTTTGCGCTTCGCTATAGAGTATAATTTGAACTTTCATTATATTGACCCCTTTGACTGTAATAATATGACATTAATACTTAATGCTACCTTTGTTGATATTTTACATTGTTCATGTTCGTTTACGTACACTATTCGATTTAACAATTAGTCTTACAATGTCTTAATTTTGCAATTTTATAATGTTTACAAATACTAAGTTATGCAACCTAATTTTTCAAGACTAAATCGATACTTATTTACATATACACACCCTCACCCTCACTTTTACACCCTGATACATACCCTCATACACACACACAGACCCACACCCACTCACCCTCTCTTTCTCTCACACACACGAATTCTTATTCCATACCTACTCTTTAATGCATAATTATTTTTGTTTCATTTTATGTTTTTTTTGTTTTTACATGTATATTCGCTGCATTACCGTTGATATCCCAAATAAATAACACAAATAAATGAATCAATGACAGAAATGAGTGAAAGTAAGGCAGTCACCGTAGACTGTAAACTTTTTTGTACATAAAAACATTCTAATAATTATACTTCAAGGTTGTGGCACAATTAAGTAGTTCCCGAATGAAAGAGACGGATTCACAAACATAGACCAACTGTCCATTGAAAAGTGAAACTCACCATCTGAAGGGAGAAATGGTGGATGAAAGAAATAATGAAAGGACGGAAGAAAGGAATGAGGTCGTGAAGGGTTCTTCACGGCTATAATAAAGCCACCGTGGTGCCGTGAAAATTCCTTTCCGACGAATAATATGACCTCTTCTAATATTTTTTTATATTCTGGTTATAGTAGCATCGCACGTTACTAATATGTTTAAATATGTATATTTATTTATAAATTAGTATGGTCCCCTCAATATAATGTATATATTAATCAAATTGAAAACATTCAAAAGAAATTTATAAGGAGCCTGGAATATCGTTTTGGTAACATTGAAAATGATTACGGCGCATCTTTGATCAATTTTAATATAGAATCACTACAAAAAAGGCACCTTAGATATGATTTAATTTTTCTTTTCAAAATTCTCAATAACATAGTTGATTCGCCGTATCTTTTACAAAATATTGGTTTCCGTTGTCCTCTTCGCTATACTAGATTAAATTCCCTTTTTTATGTACCAACTTGTAAAAACAATTATACCTCGAATTCATTCATTAGACGTACCTGTAGAAATTATAACGGACTCAGTATTGATGTAGACATTTTTAACTGCACGTTGCATTTGTACAGAAAATTTCTTCATGGGGTCGATTATTTGGGATAGTTGCTGAATGTACATCTTGAGTGGTTTATGCTATGTATATGTGCCGCATGTAATGTATATGTTTGTGTATGTTTTATATGTGCGTTCATGTGTGTGCGTGGATGGCTCGGAGTGTACATTCGGTATTTTTATTTATTTTAATTTATTACCTCCATGGAAAACGCAAATGTCAACAGTTATCCTTTTTTCACTTAAAATTCTTATTTATTTTTTGTCACATTTAATGTTTATATCTTTTTAATTTATGAAAACTTAATTGGTCTTTTTATGTTAAAAAATTGTTGTTTTTAGTACTGATTTTGTATGACTGTATGTTTTCTAAATAAAATAAAAATAAAAAAAAATATTTCCGAAAACATAACATATACATTCTAATTAAAAAAATAAAATAAGCTTTTAAACAAATGTTTCCCGGTCAGAAAAATAAAAAAATATATTTTAAAAGTTATTTTCAAAAAACCGCGACTTATTTTTCAAGTATTAAAAATAATGATTATAATTAAATTAATAATTCTTTTTTGTATAGCACTGATTTAAAACATCTTCTTTTTTTTGCAATTTATATTTTATCCTAAAAATATTCATAGTAATTAAAATAGAATATTAAAATTTTTGTAATACGTCACTCCCCATTATGCACAAAAAATAGTTTTTTTTTTCTTTTACGTAATGGGAAACATTAATATAAATAAATGTATTGAATTTATATAAAAAATGTGATTATTAGTAATAATGAGTATTTATATTTGTTTATCTGAATAAAAAAATAAAAAAATTGCAACCTGTTCAGTCGTGTTAGTTGACTTAACTTATTAAATGATTAAAGTGCAGTATAGTGCGAATAAAACGATAAAGAAGAAAAAAAAGAGTTTCATTAACGGACTACACTAAATCTTAAATATTGTAGCATATACATGAATACTGGCAGCTTTTCCCCCGATCACGATCGATGAATATAAATATAGATCCAGAGAGATATGTATATAGTTCGCTGCGCGCACCAGACGGTCTCAATAAACACAGTCGGGACCGAAATATCTTCTTTCCGATACTGAGTTAATATCAACAGCGGAAAGCCGAACGATAAAAAGTCAACATTTGTTTGTAAAACCAAAAATATGCAAGTTCGGGAGCGCGCGAGTAACAAAAACTGGTTTTAGTTTGATATTTAGGGTTGATAATTTGAATTCACTACTTTTGGGAACGATATTACTGTTGATTATAAAAATATTTTTTTCTTTTTTCTTTTTCACATCCGCTCCTAAGTAGAGCGCGTGGACATAACAGACGCCTCAAAAAGACTCTATCGCCAGCCAAAACTCTCGCCTCCTTCCTCGTCTCTAATTCCGCCAAATTTTTCTTAGAACGTATGTACCTATTATCTAAAGCAAAGGCCAATGAGTTATTTGACGCTTATTTAAATGCACTGTTTTAATAATCTAACTCGTACGTAAAAAAACACATACACACAATAACGATTTAAGACATAAATGAAAAATAATGGAAAATTAAGGAAATTACCAAGCATTAGAATATACGCAATGAGCTTGTTATTGATGCGTATTCAATCGTTTCGTATTACGTAGCCGGATTACTAATGAATGAGTTAGATATAAGATGTATTTTGCTCACTTAGGAACATCTTGGACATTGGCCCTCTCAGAACTGTGTATTTTGCTCTTTTCCAGTCAGTGGCTACCTGTGGTATAGTGGGCTGGGGAGGTTGCACTACGTCTATCATGAACTCCCTAATAAATGTACAAAAAATTATACTTAGAGAGATACTTCGATATCCCTCAACTTTCTCATCTGAGACATTGTTTCAATTTATGAAGGTACTGGACATTGGACGCTTATTTTGAAAAGAGTCATTGACACATTTCTGGTCATGCAGTTACAAATAGAGATCATAGCAGAATATTCGTACGAGGTTCTGAATTTAAATTATTGAATACCAAAAACAAGTACGACTTTCGCTCAGAGAAAGTTCTCTTTTGTGGCACCAAAAGTGCTCGTCCTGGATGAACATATTAAGTTCTCTAAAACGAAAGCTATTTTCAAGAGAAGTGAACAAGTTGGGATTTTGTCTAAGGGAAGAGACCATTGCAGGAGACTGCCGCGAGACATCGCATAGATGTATATGAGGTTTGTTCAGAGAATAACAGGAATTTTTTATTTCACGGGTTTGGAGAGTCCGATTGTCAACATTTTTTTATTATTTTAGTTTACATTTATATATATATATGCATAGTACACACACATAGCATATAGTATACATACATGTGGATATTTTTACACAAAATTTGATACAAGTTCTTTGATCCATTTATTTTAACAAACGAAAATCGCCGAGCTCATAAAAACACGTCTAACCTCAGCGGCTGCCACAAAAAAGTAAAAAATGAATACAGCTGAAAATTTTATCATACTTCATGGGCATGTATACAAACATATTAAAAATACTGTTGACAATCAGACTCTCCAAACCCGCAAAATTTAAACATTCCCGTTAATTTCTAAACACACCTCATATACTATTAAGCGTGTGGTCCAGATACTTATGTAATAGTTTTAATTTTTAGTATTCTTTAAAAATATGTATGCTTCCACTTTTCGCTATGTTGTATCCCAACTCAGCACTGAGCTCTTGGCCTCATGGATTGAGGGATACGTAATTGTTGTTTTTGTAATATGCATCTTCATATGAATAAATAAATGTCTGTTTTAAACTATTCAAAAGAGAACTATCATAAACAAAATATTTTAACATGTTCTTCTTCATCTACAATAAACGTCAACAAATTTTGATTAAAATTATAATATTAACGTTTTAATAATGTAATTGAATATAATACATATAGTAATACGTACCGTGACACTCTTGACGTCGGAAGTAAACGTTATTAATAAATTTCCTCCTTGATAAACTTCCGCAGTTTGCATCACATTTCAAAGGATTAATATTTTAACACGACAGTTTTAAAATTATCACTAACTTAAAACATCTTATTGAGAACGAGCTGCGGTGGCTATAATATAAAGTACTGTAACAAATGCGCACAATATACTGAAAATGACGTGAAAGTTAATAACATAAATTATAGAATAAACTTGGTATGATATATAATTTAAGCGAATGACTGAGTTCAAATTCCATATAAAATGTAGTTTTGAAGATCACAGTACATGGATTTGGAGGGAAGAAACGTGTGACGAATGAGTTTAGTAAATGAAACGACGAACACGTCACACGTCGCGTCGCGTGTAAAACGTCAAATTACCTACATACATTTATAAAATTACCACAAACACACGTTTTACCAACACTGAGAAGAAAGCCTATCGAAATAGCAAGATTTTTTGTTGATTGAAACATTATTAAATATTAAAACTGTCTAGAGTTAAATTAAGACTTACGTACAGGTAGATTCCAATTAAATAAACATATTTAAAAAAAAAAATACACTATTCGGTAATGAGAAAAACGCACATAAATTTTCTCACGATTAGGTAGGCAGGTACCTTATTTCACTGAAATTTAAAACAAATCGCTATTTTTTAAGCACTTCAATATATTGAAACAGTGGTAAAAATAATATAATGGTGATATTAAAACATTTTTTTTTGTAAATACTTATTTGTAAAGACGGTACTGTTAAGTTGCTGTAAGTTGTACGGCGGTAGTCGCGCGGTCGCGGACGGGCCGTGCCGCCTACTGAATGCGTACTAATACTAGCCGCGAGCTTGCCCATAATGAAACTCTGGTAAGCAAAGCTCCCGATAATCATTTATTTATCGTACTGCCAGACCAAAGCAGTTTTCAGTCTCGAGTAGGCATAATAACGTTTTTAATACATGTAACACAGTAAGGAATAGACGCTTAACGAGTCGTTTTTTGGTGAGTATAATTTGTATTTCAGCAACAATCATTTCGACACATTAAAAAAAAAAAGAAACTGGGCCAGAAATATTTAATAACTGTCCACAACATGCAAGTAACAACAATCACAAGAACTTTTTTAAAGCGAAAAATCCAATATCTAATCTAACGCAGGTATATACGAAAAATGACCCAGGACAAAAATAATTGGAAAACCCTCCTCTTGAAAACGCTTAACGAGTCTCAAAAGATATCAATGTTTCTCTTGGTCCCTTTGTGTAATTTGTTATACAGTCCATACATATGGAGGATTACAATAACTTATATTGGGGGAGAAATGATACACTTTGAACACATCTGTATTACGTAGTCGTGGGTTATCGTGTAGGTATATTAACATTATTAATAAGCGACATATTAGGGTGGTACGTAGAAGTAAAATATTTTTCAAGTTAGGTCGACTTTTAAAAAATGACTCCGTGGTGTAGTGGTTAAGACGCTTGACTCTTAAACAGAAGGTTCCGGGTTCGATTCCCGGTGAGAACACAAAAACTTAATGTGATTTTTCTCAAGTCTGGATGCTCTGTGCTGTAATTCACCACTGTAATTGGGCCTCCTGGCCTGTTGTGGTGCAAAAAAATTGATTGAGAAAATCATAAGAAGAAAAATATAATCTCACTAAAAAAATGTAACCTTGTGTTAATACTCTTTAAATGTGTTGTGCTGTTCATATAAATCGCATTGAGTCTGTTTACTATAAATTGTTTAAGAAAAATTACTTATAATTATTAATCACTAGGTATAACTAAAATACTAATATGGAACTTTTTCTCAATCTATCGAGTTAATACAGATTTAATCTGCATTTTTAAAATACTTAATAGTTTATTGATGTGCGGATTATTCTGTAATAGGTTCCTCCAAATATTCCCTCAGTAGACTCAGAAACCGTGAAATTCTATTCCTCGGTCATCATAAGACTAATTATGATTTCCAGGGACCCCAACCCAGAATAATCAGATTGGTAAGCGAAAATTAGGATACATATGAGCTTCGAGGTAAATTAAATAACTTTTGTAAGCGATTGAAAAGGATATACAAAATCCCAACACTAGAAGATCACAACACTACCGCATACTAAGTGCTAAAACAAAAACAGGCCAATCCCGACTTACAAACTTACTTAGTTTATAATATTAAAACGACGACTACACTGAAATTGAAAAAAAAAAAACTAAAAAATCTGATAAAAACCAACAAATTTACTTAATAATGTACAATTATAAACCCTGAGGTTGCTTTCAAAAAATGCAATATTCAGTTAATTAATTGTTTCGAAAATGAAAAAAGATCCCTTTTCTGTCTTTTTTTATTGTTTCGTTTCTAGTTTTGCGTTACAGTAAATATGTCATATTCCGCTATACAGTCGAACCTGGGTAAAAGAGATCTGGACAGAAGAGAAAACTTATTTTTAAGTGGGCTGGCTGGCTTAAGGTCCCGTCATTTTGCCCCCGAAAACCTCTGTAAAAGAGAGCTGAAATATATACTTGTATATACACATATATTCTATCTGAAATCTGAACTGACCTCTATATAAGAGAGATCCGAAACCGTGACCTCTATATAAGAGTGTTTGGTTTGCAGGTGTAGCTGCAGCGTCACTGCTTGTGTACGTGCTGACAAGTTCTGACAGGTTTGTTGTGTACATGCAACCGAATTCGGAAGTGATCGATAGATCGTTGCCCTTGAGCGTGAGTGGTGAATCGTAACGAACTTTTGTAGCCTCTTTACCTAATACATACATTTGTAATGCACTTTCGTTTTTTTTGTACCTCCTGTACATATGCATATAGTATTGCATAGATAATAGGGATATGAAGTCTGATTATGTTTGTAGACCCCTTTTAAAAGAAAACGAGGATATAAGAGACATATTTATAAAGGAAAAAGGTCCCAGTCCCTTGGGCTCTCTCATATCCAGGTTCGACTGTATTATGTTTGAAATTGACTAGGTCGGAAAATTTATTTTTTAAAATCTTTAACAACATTTTAGTTACTAAACGACATGTGCATAAAGACTTCCTAAATTGACAATACAATATTTTATGCATATATTTTATTTTCTTCTTATTATTTAGATAAATCACATGTTATTATAGAAAGAATTTGAAAAAATACTATTATTTCCAAGAATTTTATAGGGAATGTTTTTTTTAATATACAGGTTACAAACGTTTTAAATCGAAAAAATTCCGCACAATATTCGTATTTTCTTTATTATATCATGTTTTTTTAAATAGAAAAATAAGGCTGTTATACGGTTGGCTCGGATATATCCTGCGGATGCCTCCCGTGAGCCTTCTACGTTTGCCTACTTCGGGACCTAGAAAATATCGTAACAGTAATAAGTCATAAGGAATTATCACGTGAGTTAATATCGTACATGATAAAAATAGTCATGGTAAAAGAAAAAATAAGGAGAAAACAAAAATTTGTCATCTTGTTCTCTTCATTTGGAAAAGAAGCGTACTGAACTTATGTTAACACCCAATACAAGACGTAGCACCTACGTCAGATCGTCCAAGAGTGATGCGAGATACTTATTTTATAACGAAATAAATAACAATTTATTTTATTTTATTTTACTTTTTGTACATAATGTTGTTTGTACATTGGCAAGATTATTGCCAAATGACATTTTTTTCCAAACAACCAATAAAATAATAGTTTTATTTTTTTAATTCAAGTTACAAAACAAATTCAATAGAAAATAAAGATTAGAAAGCCACAGATATATAAAAATAGAAATAAACGTATTTGTTTATAAATTACCTTAAATTAAAACTATTACTCAATAGGAAAAAGGCAAAAAGAGGAACGAGGAAAGGAGGAGAGATTAAGGAAGAGAGAGGAGATGTTTCAGACGTGATTCAAACAGAGATAATGTAGTAACACCTTTGATGGTGGATGGGAGATGATTCTACAGTCGAGCCGCATGGACACCATATGAGTTAGAGAAGAAGGAGGAATTGTGGATGGGTATTAAGAGAGTGTCTTGAGAATTAGAACGAAGAAGTAAACCATGAACTGATAAGCGTTGAAATTTTTCACGCAGGTATCTAGGAGCGTTAGAACTATAAAGTACATTGAACAGAAGTGAGAAGGACAATCTACATAGATACAATATTTGTATGATTCAGTCTTTAGATATATTGCAAATAATTAAAATTGAAGACAATTCACCGTAAGGTCTGCAACGGTTCAGCAGAAAAAATCCTAACCATGAGAATATTATTAGAATCCTGCGTGAAGTTAATCTTAAATTTGGAAAAATGAAATTCACCGTGACCCGTGGCAGATTTACGTTTACAAATAATTGTAAACAGTGTTAATTCCCACTGAGTTTTGGTTTTAATTCACCGGTGTTCACACTGAGTCCACGGAGGCTCAATTATTCATTGAACAATAAAAAATCTGGATTTTGAAATGCACGTGAATTACTGTATGAGAGAGTTGCAATGGAAATGCTTCCGGAGGCATTTCGCGCAGGAAAGAAGCATCGAACCGAATAACGCTCATTTTAAGTTCGGCCATTTCGAGTGAACGCGTCCGTGGACTGAAATGGCCGCCAGTGGAACCCATAAAGCGTGTTCTGTAGAACGAAAGTGGGTGTAAATACTGCGGGACATTTACGGGACTGCGGGGTTGAGCTCAGGGATGGCGCACTACGAACGTAGCTAATTGTGTTCTGGTAGAGAAACAAATACTGATCGGAGAACATCCACGATACAGCATATTTTATTTTATTTTTATCAAATAAACTACGTATCTTTTTAATTGTTTATATTTATACTCATTGTTGCGCACACAGTGCTATGTTGGTATAATACAATGATCAATTACGTACACAACACAATATATAATTCATTACAACATTTGAGTTTGTCCAAATTTTTATAGACAAAAGACTGGATTTTACCCCCTCGGGAGTCACTAAGATTAACAAATTACAACAGGGATGGAGAATACCTTAAATAAGGGAATATGGAAGTCTAGGCAATTACAGGGCTTATGGGCTTATGAGAGATTGAAAGTTTATGCGTTGATAAAAATGAAGCCGCTTAAGTTCGGAGCGAAAGGGACATGGTCATATTTTTTGAGATTGAAAATAAAGCGGATGCTTTGATTCTGCAAACGCTCCAGACAATTTATGAGTTCTTTATTGGCGTCGAGATAGCAAATATCGGCAAAGCACAGAGAAGACAAGAGAATAGATTAGAGAAGATTTTTTTTTTATTGTGGTTAGAAGAAATTGTATAGTCTTTTCAGTGAATAGGGGGTGCGATGAAACTTCTTCCCAACCTCAGTAATCTGTTCTTGCCACGTCAAGTGTTGGTCCAAAATAATTCCAAGATTTTAAAGTGTTTTTGTGAAAGGAATCCCATTTTGGTCGATTCGTAAGGCAAGGAAGGTTGAGAAATTTAGAAAGGAGATTTGTCTATGGCTACCAATTATAATCAACTGGTATTTTTTTAGATTGATCAGTAAGTCGTATAGTACGTATTTATTGATATAATGCACACTTTAAAACAAAAGCAAAAATATTTTGATGAATGCATGTAATCCGTTCAATAAATAAAAAAATAAAACTATCTTCATCATTTCTATATCCGCACCCAATGATGAATATAGCAGTAGATTGGTTATCAAATTGCAACGTATCTGGATCATTTTTGCAACACATAAGGTAAGGGATTCACTCTTACGCTTTAAGTGCCAGTCTAGGAACAACGAGATATTGCGGAGAAAAGCCACATTTAAAATCAATATTTCAAATCCACTCTGCCAGAATTCAAACTTGGAACATCAAGCATGGTAAACGAATTCGCCAATTATGTAGTGATACTTGGTAAAAAAAAAGTTAATGTAAATAAAGGTAAAATCCTTGATATCTCTTTTAGGATTTTTACCTGAGATTAGCCATCGAGTCAAGAATAGTCGTCCAGGGTTCTGTTTTTTATTTCACACACAGAATTGTATTCCTTATTTGTACGGACACGTAAAAATAATTTAAACAGTAAAAACCACAAACTTAAAAAAACACACGTATTTAACTTGATTTAAATCAGTGGACGTTTTTATTTAAATATTTTTTATATTTTTTTTATTGTTGACAGAAATTGTTAGTTTATGATTGATGAGTCCCAAAAACGAGAAAGTGTTAATAAGAAAAACATTACGAATAATATAATTTTGGTGAAATTCATTTGAAATTATTAAGTTCTTGATTTTCATAAAAAATATTACGTAAATCTTTAATTTATTATTACAAAATATATATAAACAAAAAACATACCAAGATCAAAACACAAAATAAAATCAAATAACTGTGGGGGCCTGCGAGGCCTATAAGAGAAAAGGTAAACATTACAAGAGAAACATTCATCAAAGTTGTTAGCGGTGCTGGGTCAGCGGTCAGAAGACAGGCAAAGAGAAACAACCGGAGTAAACGTGGATGTTTGATGTTCATACGACCAAGTCTTGGAGCAGCCCTTACGGACCTTGTCCAAATAGAGCATCACACTACAAAGGCGTGACGCAATATTAAGACTTGTAGTTTCTGGGGAAGTTGAACAAACGGAGAGATAAGTGCTTCACCCCCGGAAGCAACAGGTGATGGGGTTTTAAAAACATCACCAGAAACTTCTGGGTTCAACGTTACACATCCTGTTAACATTCCGCGGCCGTTCCATGGGGTCGGAGATGGAGAGACACTCGCATCTAAATTGTTGGAAACTTTTTGCTCAAAGTGAAAGAATTCGGATTACGGGTAGTTAAATTAATGAAATGGCCGTGTTTAACGCCAAAAGGCCCTAAAAAGCTAGCTTCGAAAAGAAGTAAGATGATTTTATAGCGAGTGCTTAAGCGCTTACGATGTTTCGCGATCAAAGGACCATTTTTATTGTATGCTTAAAGCTTTGCTAGAGTACGTGATTTAATATAAGAAATTCGTAATACGTTTGTATCTACTTCAGTAAGGTAGCGATTGGACACGTAATTTATTAAATTTCAATTCCATGTATGCATATCAAAAAATGTATTACCTGATTTGGATGTCATGTTAAATGTTTTTTATAAAATTTCGATTAAAACATTTTGTATGATACGCTTAATTACGTTTCGTTTGGACTCCATATAAGAAGAAAAAAGCAAAAACTTTTCCTTTCAAGGTTTCCTTTCTTTTTTATTAAAAAAAAAACAAAGTAAGTAATTTCTGTTCGTACCATGTACCCGGTTCATTGCAATAAAGCAAAAGTAACAAATTATCGGAAATCGCGTTTGATTTTAACAAACAAAAATAAAAAAAATATTTGTACAACAATGTTTAAGTATGTCCAAATGCTTGCAGACTGGCTGGATTTCCTCCCTAGGAAGTTATTCATTTTTAAATTTATTGCAACAGAGAGGGAAAACATTATTGAGAAGGAAATATGGAAGTCTAAGCATTTACAGGGCTTAAGATCTATCATTGGCTAGTTTAAGTAGCCACTTTACACACTGTGTAACATTCACAATTCTCCCCATGTTTAAAGCATCCACATTTCCTCAACTCTTCCATCTGTTGACTTTTGTGAAGTTAAGGAGCTGAAACCTTTATCACGTAAAAATTGTAAAAATTAGAAAATTGTTTTCAGGGGTTGCCTAGTAGGTGATTTGGTTCAGCCGGATGAATCTCAACCACGTGATAAAGGTTTCAGCTCCTTTACTTCACAAAAGTCAACAGGTAGAAGAGTTGAGGGAATGTGGATGCTTTAAACATGGGCAGAATGGTAAATGTTACACAGTGTGTAAAGTGGCCATATAAACCAGCCAACAACAGGTCATAAGCCCTGTAAATGCCTAGACTTCCATATTCTTGTCAATAATGTTTTCCCTCTCTGTTGCAATAAATTCAAATATATTTGTAAGTTAAAGGCGTCATTCAAATATCTGATAGATGTCGACTGACAAGAAAATATTGGTACTGTGATTGCAAAAGGTTATATCTGTCACAGACACTATTTTACAGAAGAGTAAAATGTAAGTTTAAAAATCGGTTGGGCAGGGTGTTATAAAAAATAATAACATGTATCTTATATCTTTATTCTTATATGATTAAATTATTACAGCTTTATCTTTTTGCCACATCAAAAGAAGTACTATTTGGGTAATTTTTTGGAACAAACTTAAAAATGACAAAAAAGCAGCCAAAACCATTTGCCATCACAGTACCGATATAATGTATCTAGATCATTAATCTGATTTTTTATTACCCTCCCGCATACAGGTGATGACAAAGTTGTAAGGTTTATCAACCACCGATGAAAATCGTACATCTTAAAAATTTTAAATTAAAATAATGATTGCATCGAAATATCTTCAGAGAAAACGCTTTTAATTTTAGCGGACAAAGTTTTTAGCAACACGCGCAGGAAAACTCTCAACAGCGAGCCACAAGTTTCGAGTGAATCGGCATTTTACCTGAAAAGTCTCACAACTCACTCATTAGCGCTGTCGGTTGGGACTTGAGATAGCTTAATTTGCGAGTTTACACCGTTTACTCTATCGCCACCGGCAGGGCTCCAGCACAAGTGCCCATCGCAACTTTATCTCAAGATCTTAACCACCCCCCCGCTAAATATTACAGTTGTTAGAATTCAAATAATTTATATGTGTAGCAAGATTAATTATATCGCTGCATAAAACATATTAAGTTGAATAAAATACTGTTTCGTAATTACCGATAAATACTCGATTTCGATAGATATATTTTATCAATAGCACGATCCTGTTTCGTCTTTGGCGATTTCATGAAGGGTCGAGTACAAGCTGTGTTGGTTTATGCACAAGGCAAGAAACGCAGTAATTTTATTTTTATTTTTATATCTCTTTAAATACATCTATAATATTTTCCTTTTAACCTTTACTTTTCTTATTTTATTAACATATTTTAGATCATAAGTTTAATTTTTGTTTTGTAGATATAAATTAATTATGTTGTTTTATTTTTTAACTTGTTTAGGTTGCATTTATGAGCACCCACTACTTTCACATTTTTTTTCTAAAGTTTCAAATATATTCAAGTATATGTTTATTCTTTAATTTAACTGTATTTTTGTTTTATCTATTTTCAAATTTTTAATAATATTTTGAACCATTTTATTTGTTTTGTTGGGTTTTTTTCTTTTATTCTTGTTAATACGATTTTTTATTTTTTCAAAGCATCAAAATAAATATATGTTCATTATTTTATATGCATAGAATATTATATCCGTACTCTTTTATTTGAACCTTAATAAAAACCAATGTCTGAACACCCGATGACAAACTATTATTTAATATTATAAAATAAATAAAACAACTTTGTTTTGAACCACTAATTTTTTTTCCAGCAACCAGTTTCAAAGCTAAACAAGCTTGTTACTCAAGGTACTTTTAATCTAGGGTCTTTATTGAAATTATGATTATATTCAGATGGTTTGCGAATTCAGAAGAAAATATTTTTGTTTAGGCACCTTAAGTGTTCTCTTACTCACGTATTAAAGTTTATTTTGGTGTTTCCAATGTAGATTGAATCGCAATCATGAATATTTAGACACATTTATTATAAAAACGTTAGTGCTTCAAAAATTAAATGTATTTTATTTAATAGTTAATCGGGACAAACATGTTGTAATACTTTTTGTTTTTATTCTTATAATGTATTAACATTTATAAAATATTTGTATTTTATTAAATAAAGACTTTAATAATAAAAAATTACGCATAACACTGCTCCTCAATACCTGAAATAACTCTGCGTTCCGGACAGGCTGGAAGATAGCGGCCTCCGTCGTGTAGCAATCAAGACGCTTGACTCACGTACGGAAGGTTCCGGGTTCGATTCCCGGTGAGAACGCAAAAAAATAAAATGTGATTTTTCTCAAGCCTGGGTGCTCTGTGATGTAATTCACCACTGTAATAAGGCCTCCTGGCCTGTTGTGGTGCAAAAAAAATGTAATGTAATAGGCGCCTCAGTCATCGCTCGGCCCCCGTTTTTACTGTAGGGATGGTGATACAACCTCATTCACGCACTCAGAGTTCCAAATTTGGCAACATGGCTTGAGCAGTAGCCGGATCTTAGGCGTGAAATGCTCTCTCCCCAGATGTGTGATATTGTACAGTCAGAGCAGTGAAAAAAAATCGCAAATAAAAATCACAAACAAATCTATCAAAAATAAAATAATAAAATAATAATAAAATAATATGAATAAAATTGTAAATTTTAAAATATTTTTCAAACTATGAATACTAAATAAAGAGTAACTTACAAATAAAACAACAAATCACAGTTTCAAAAAAATATTTAGTTCAAATTATTCAACGAATAAGTTTTAATATTATAAATATTTAAAGCATTAACTTTCTGGTCAAACATTTTAATTAATGTTACTAAATATTTGTATCTAGCCACTTACCGACTTTCCTATGTCTACCGGTTTCGAGACGTACCCGTCTCTTCGACAGGACACCAATTAAACTAACATGCAAACCAACATGCAAAACCCACTATACACCTTCACCATAGTTTTTGCACAAAAATATAAAACCAAAACGATATGCATTTTAATAAGCACATATAAGTAGAACATATGAGGTTTCTTCACAATAGTAATTTCACTGAATTTGAAAATCACCTAATAAATTTAAATCATGAGTTTAATAAAAATACCGGAGATAAAATTTTACATACAAATAATAAAGGGTTAAAAGTAAATAATATGGAAATATTTCACATAAGGAAAGCTTTAAAAAATAATGTTCCTTTGATCAATAATCAAACAAACTTACAATATAGTCCTTTATACGATGTTTCACTGTAATGGTCACCCTATTAAACCTATTAAGCTTACCCCCTGCTTCCATCCCTTCTACTTTTTTCATTATTTTCAAACAAAATAATATTTTCATAATTAAATCAGTGCATGTTTGTCCTAATCAGTAAATGTGCTTATTAAAATGCATGTCGTGTTGGTTTTATATTTTTGTGCAACAACTATGATGAAGGTGTATAGTGGGTTTCGCATGTTGGTTTGCATGTTTGTTTAATGGGTGTCCTAACGAAGAGACGGGTACGTCTCGAAACCAGTAGACATGGAAAAGTCGGTGAGTGGTTATATACAAATATAAATTAACATTGATTAGAATAAGTTTTGTTTTTAAGAGTGGCACATCTCTTTGTTTTTGGTACGCGAGTTATATTAATGAAACATTATATTTTGGTATTTATTTCGGCCAAACAAAAGCGAAGAAAATCTTAAACTTCCACCGAACTCACCTGCCCCTAACTGGGCGGAAATCCACCCATCGCACTAATTGCTCCACCGTGTAATTATATCAAGTCTTTAGGGAATAAATTCCTAGAGGTGTAATGGTTGTTTGTTCGCAATAATGAATTCCTTAGATGCTGATCATTTTGCCGGTACCGTTGTTATAACTTGCTACCCTCAATTGTCCCGGATGTAAACGGATCGCCTTATGTACTATCTTACTTACGGACCGAGTCGGTTCCTGGGTGGTAGCGGGGAGCCGAGTTAAAAGGATGATCCGAAGTTTTACATCCGGCGATGCATGGATAAAAATTACTTTGGGTACCTTGTGAACATCGATACATTTAAAAGAGATAATTTGTCCGTACACGGTTTTTCAAGGCCAGACCGCGAAACTTCAGATGAAAATTCCTCATGGTAAGCTTTAAAAAAGGTCCAAATAAAATAATTCCAAAAAAAATAAAATATATATAATTTCAAAATGAAGTGAATCCTTAATTTCTCGGACAAGCAGTCCCTTCACAAACCCCTACCGCTCTCCTACCGAGCTGATTCCCTTGTCCTCGTCTGGTGCGTATCGCTTCGTTGGTCAAATATGTTTTTATCCCATTTTTTTTTGTCGGGGAGGGTGTGAGGATTTGCGGAAGAGGTGCTGTTCCAAGAAATAAAAAAATAATCCATTTCGAGGTCATGAAAAAAAACTTTTTTTAAATGAATTTTTGGAAAAATTTTATTAGGATAATTTTTAAAGCTTAAACAATAAAGGGGCGCTGGTGAAAAACATTTATTTATTCGTCAGCTTGGGCCAATGAATGAATATTAATTTTCACAGGATTAAAATTAAAAGTCAAACGATTTTCTCAGATAAAATTCCCTGACCTGGCCGTAGCGTAAATCCAGGTAGGTATCTCAAAAGTGGACTTTGATACGGTAGCTAAAGTCGAGATATCTGTAATTTCTCGATCGAAAAAAAAGATCATGAATACATGACGATCGGTGAAGACCGCAGCGAAATCAGTCCCCTGGTGCATATGGCATCCTCTTTACCATCTCGCGCGGGCCGGATTGGAAATTTTGCGCTTTCAACCCGGCCCGACGATTTTTCCAAGTAGGATGACAAACGCCCCGAAGGCTCGATTCCACTGCAAAAACTACCAGCCATCAAGGATTTGATTCATTTACCGGATTTCATACCAAAATCATTGTAGATTATGAAAAAAAATATATACAGAATACGTAAATTGACCAGACCGCCTCCCGGCGTGCTCAAATCGCGCGGAAGATAGAAAAAGGTGACTTAGTTGTCCAATTGAAAAGCAGTTGGAAAATTCTGAAATTAATTACACGTACTGCAGAGAATAATTCTAAATTAAAAAAAATAAAACTAATCGGAGCGGAGTGCATGAGACATTGAAAATTAAAATCAAGAAAACCTAAAAAAATTGTCAAAATTAAAATTATAACTAGATTCTAATAATTAAATTAAATAATGACTAAAAATAAACAAAAAATTGTTTCCGATACAAGAAAAATTTAAAATTTGATATTAAATTCACAAATTGTAAAGTATTCATCTTAATTTGTATACCGTATAGTCGTCGCCAGATACGAATGCCTACGCTGGCAATAATTTTACACTGCGTTCACTATGTGAGCGTAGGGATTCTCATTTAGCGACGACTTTAAATCCGAAGGCGGCAGATAAAACTTGGCGCTTTTTTGGGTTTTTGAATGCTCTTAATGGTCAATATCTATAGTGCGTAAAAAATCATTAAGTTCCATAATCCAGGGAGAAAATGCGGAAATACGTTTGTATGGAAAAAAGTGAGACCGTGTTTCCTATTAACTTCAATTTTAAGTCAATATAAGAAAATCAGCTAAAGACTGTCCATTAAAAGTAAATTATCAGGCTATGGAAATTATTTTAATTGTTCTATTTAATAAATATTATTAAACTGAATGTGTTTTATATTTAATGAAATAATTATAAAAATTTGAGAAGTGCCGCATACTTGGCTTACGCCACCCTTCTTTTTTGTTCGGTGCTGTTGAAGTACCGTCGAGCCAACTACAGGATACTTAGATCAAATCCTTTTGTCTCTTTTATTATTCACTAGTACCACATGAAAGTGTTCTTTAATGTCCCCCAGTTCACGACAAAGAAAACGAAATTAGTGCAGAAAAATAAATATCTCAAACATTATAAAATAATTGACGGTACTCGATTATTATACGCGATTTTCCTAAGCTTGGATGTTCAGTAAGAACCTTTTGGAGTGTTGTGATGCAAAATAAATAAAAAACGGAAATCAAAACATGATGTAAATACTAAAAAATC
The DNA here is from genome assembly GCF_059751315.1 of Micrasema longulum. Lineage (NCBI taxonomy): Eukaryota > Metazoa > Arthropoda > Insecta > Trichoptera > Brachycentridae > Micrasema > Micrasema longulum. Next base: position 578,163 of record NW_028277853.1, on the reverse strand, counting down.
TTTTCACTGTAGTCATCGTACTCTTATCCGCACTTGATAGTGCATAGGACGCGGATTTAAGGAAATTTAAATAATTCAACTCAAAAGTGTAGATTATTTATCATCGTCGTAAAGTGTCGACGTTTATCATATTAGAACAGTAAAGTTGTCAACAATATTGTCACCCCAATGAAAAAAATTTGAAGCTATTGAATCGGAGCTTAATTTCTGAACGATATCATCAGCCTCGAACAAGTAAAAAACTTAATGGTCTTTCAAATAAAATCTCGATGCTTCGATAAAAACAATCTGCTTAATTTCCCGAAGTTGTAGACGCTCTTAAAAGATTTACGTTTCTTGTAATACTGAGAAGGAATTCCTCCCCAAGGAGAGAAGTTGAGCGCTCGCCGATCAACTGTTTTATCAAGTCGTAATGTGTTTTTGTTACCCGTTTCATATCATTTTATGGTCTCCTTCACACTCCGCGAAAATCTTTTTTTGTATGCAAATGGATAAGTGTAATTTGCGCGACCCCAGATAAAAAAACGACCACGAGGTACCGAAGATTTCAGATTAAATTTGTTTAGAAAATGTTTCAAACGAGGGAGAGATTTTAAATTTACGTTTCTACCTCGATTAATATTTGATGTGTTTTTTAAAGTTCAGTACATTAAGAGTCTTCGATATTACTTTTAACTAATATTTTCGGCTGATTGAAATCTTACAATCCGTTATTTTCACCGCCGATGCCGTATTTGACACTGACGATTGTTTTGACATATTGTTATTTGATAACTTCTTTTATTTTCTGTTTAATTTATTGACAATATGTGATTATTTCGTAATTACTCGTATTAATTAAAATTCATATATTTTTAGATCGCGTTTTGGTAAGCATATATTATTCACAAAGTGTTCGGTATACTAACAAAAAACAGATGTATCTACAGGCGGTGTCAACGTTCAAGGCGCTCGGATGGAATGCGGATAATACGTGTTTGTAATCAATTTAGTATATTTTTAATTTCCCTTTCATTGAGGGGAAATTAAAAATATACAAATTCTTCAAAATGAGATGACGAAGATTTTAGTCAAAAGAAATGTTTATTCTAATGTAGAGAGAATGCTCAAAGAAATTGGCTTACCTACAAGTTAAAAAACTAAAGTCTCAAAACTTATTGTACAAGATATTTAAGCTGTACAGTCAGTTACCTGAAGAAATAAAAGACACGGAAAGCATCGAAATATTTCAAATTAATTAAAAAAAATATGCTTTAGAGAAATTTTGATAAAAAAATTTAAGGATATTCAAAGTTCATATTAGTTCTTAAGATGTTATGAATATACCTAATAAAGCATAAATAAATAAAAGCAAAGAAAACAAAATATAATCGCGAATAAACATCATAACGAGCTAGATAACGGATGTGAAAAAAAGACAAAAAAGGGAAAATAAATCAGAAATTCACATTTCGAATTTCCTATTTTGAATGGAATTCATACACAAAATAAATGTTGACCAAACTGGCCTGACTTGCTTACTTTTGACGCGAGTTATTAAATAAATGAACAAACAATATTCCATCATTCGTGCAAATAAAAGCTACCCCGAACTCTGTATCAGTGGCACGGCGCGGGAGGGGAGGGACGCGGTAATGGGGGCATATTCGCACGGCAGTGAGTCGGCAGAAATATTGAGAGTAATGGAAAAATGTCCGGGGGAAAAAATAAATAAACCACGGGAAAAAAAATTCGACCAGGGCATAACGATTTATTTACAGATAAAAGAAACAGCAGTTCAACATACGCTTTGATGGCACCCTCCATTCGGCATCGCCTTTTATAAGAGTTATTTAAATTTAATGAAGGACATATTTGTGACCGTAAGGCATTTACTTGAATTAAATCGCGCTTTTTCATGTAGTATCTTACCGAAACAACATTTTAGAGATATTCTCAACTGCGAGCGAGTGAATTTATTTATCTTATTATATATTGAGGAATGCATTAAGTCATCAAACAAGTTGCGGGATAATCGCATTTAACGCTTTTTTATTTTTTGCCACTTGAACCAGCTAATGACAGGTTATAAGACCTATGGATGCCTAGACTTTTATGTACCTTTCATATCTGTTATCTGTTATCTGTAATATGTTTAAAATTTATTTGTTGTTTTTTTTTGTATTTTTTAATTTCTTACACAGTATATAATAAAATGAAAAATAAGATGTACGTGTGTGATTATTGTTTGTAAATGTACGTATATATATTTTTTAAAGTGGTTCCGTAATAAAATTAAAAAGAACTTTAAAAATCAATCAACAGAAAATAACAATTTAATTATGAACACGTGTTGGCCATCAATCAGCAATTTATAATCAAACTTTTAGACTCTCCGCGACCAATTCCACTAAGGAAATCAGTCAATAAACACATGAGATTGAAGCTCTCGCAACGATTCTATGGTTCTGGTAATAAAACAAATTAAATTTAAAGGTCAAATCGCCCTGAAGTGTCGCTGCACTTCAGCAGCGCTGCGCTCCTTATTGTATGAAATCAGTCAATAAACACATGAGATTGAAGCTCTCGCAACGATTCTATGGTTCTGGTAATAAAACAAATTAAATTTAAAGGTCAAATCGCCCTGAAGTGTCGCTGCACTTCAGCAGCGCTGCGCTCCTTATTGTATGTATGGAGTGCCGCGCAGTGCAGTGCAGCTGTAGTGTTGTTTGTTGCATCCAAAACAATGTTATTTTTTTTTTATTGACGCGACGCGCCCCGCAACGCCGCTCAGTGCTTCTCTAGTGCAGTTTGACCTTAATAGTTTACATGCAGCCTAAACTCGAGACAAGATCTAAACTTTTTTGGTGTAAGTCTTTCTAGATTTAAGCAATCACCAAGATAGACCAGATCTTGTCTCAATTAAGTAATTATTACGGAATGTTTGTCCTAGTTTTAATTGTCTTAAGTTGTATTTTATTTTAATTGAACCTGTGTGTATTATAAGGAAATGTGTTTGCTATTGTTGAATGGACTGAATAATTCCGTAAATAAGTAAGTAGAAAAATAATTTCCATCAATCAAATGTAAAACGAAAAAGACACATTATCATCAGTCGGAGGGTTGAATTTTAATCGATATTTGGTCGTAATTTAAAACATGCCTTTTTAAGTTTTGTATTAATGTAATACACCTTACAAATAACTTCCGGCAATGTTTATGCAGGAATGTACAGCTGTTTGCCTTAAACTCAGGCGCAGTGTGAAAAACGATCGCCGTCTTCCGTAGAAATTCGACGTGCAATGGAAGATAAAAATGCACAAACTGAGTAAATAAAAGGAAATACAACGAGAGCACTTAAGGAAGTATCCAGGATTCAAATGATCGGTAGTGATATAATATTCGTACGTATGCGTATACTCGTATATTGCAAATAAAGGGGTTTATTCGCATTTAGTTATTTGATCACGCACGGTGCGGTATGGAAGGCGAAAGTTTTCTCTTTATATTTCTGACATGTCTGGTTTCCGATAACATAACAATCCAAACCTAGCTGAAGTACCTACCTGTTGCAGTTAATTCTTTTTATACGTGGATTGACTCTGTTTGCGGCAAATAAAAGTTTTCGTACCTGTTATTAGGCTCGCTATACGTACATACCGTCCATGCGCTCAGTAGCTGCAAGATTTTTTGTAATCTAACTTCTATTTTTATAATTTATTTTTTTTAAATATCACTTAAACTCTAAAATTCATTGTCAAATAAATAAAAAAATAGGGGATAGATGTTTTACTGTCCATGCGCTCTGTAGCTGCAAGACGTGTTGTAATCAAGCTCTGTTATATCATAATTGTAGACGAAGAACTAGAATCCAAACCGTCCATGCGCTCTGTAGCTGCAAAGACGTGCTGGGATATTTATTTACTGTACAGCGCCCTTGAGGAGATTTACACAAAAATGGCAATGTATGAATTATCTAAATATATATAATGGAACATTGGATACCCAAGTAACATAATGAATTAAAACTATTACCTATGAGCTACCGGCTTTAATGTTCAATATAATGTTAAAATATTTAAGTCTTCTCAAATGTTTGTAGACAAAAGACTGGATTTTACCCCCTTGGGATTCATCAAGATAAAAAAATTACAAGAGGAATGAAGAATACCTTAAAGAAGGGAATATGGAAGTCTAGGCATTTACTGGGCATATGACCTGTCATTGACTGGTTTAAGTGGGCACTTTACACACTGTGTAACATTCACCATTTTATATATGTTTGAACATCCATATTTTTTCAACATATGTAAGAATTGAAGACATATTATGTTGTTTAAATTATTTTTATCTAACATATACTCTGGATTGACACTTGATAAAGTTAACACTGCACCTACGGCTATAATATTTAATCAATCACAAAGCAAATAAGAACTAAATAAATGTACACACATATTTTAATAATATTGCTTCATGACTACATATGATTTATAAGTTCACTATCGTTGTTATACAATTCATTTGTCTTAATTTATAATATATATATATATATAGTTGGATAATTTATACAGCGCCATTTTTGTGAAAATCACCTCAAGGGCGCTGTACAATTAATAAATATCCCAGTACGTCTTGCAGCTACAGAGCGTATGGACGTTTGGGATTCTAGTTCTTCGTTTTCAATTAAGATCAATAAAAAAATATAACAGATAGGAGCTAGATTACAGGACGTCTTGCAGCTACAGAGCACATAGACAGTTAGAAATTTAGCCCCCATTTACATTTTTTAAAAATTGACAAATAAATTTAGTGTATTAATGATACTAAAAAATAAATAAAAATAATATGAATAATAAAAAGGAGTAAGATTACAACACGTCTTGCAGCTACTAAGCGCATAGACGATTGGAATTCTAGACCCCATTTATAAAATTTAGGTATTTTTAAGTTGGTATATGAAAGCTAGATAACCAGTCATCGTGCAGCTACAAAGCGCATGGACGAGTGGAATTCCGGCAAAGTTAGAATGATATCAATAAATTTATAAAAAATAGAGCATAGTAGTAAGTTTGTCAAGTGTTCATGCCTAGAACTAAGCAATAAAAAACTAAATAAATAAAGCACTGTATCAACTCCATGGTTAACAAAGGGAGATAGATGTCCGAAGAGATATATAATTATGTTATTAAAGTAAAAGTTTTTGATTGAAAGATTTCAGAAATAACAGTCAAACGTACTTATTTAACATTTTCATCGAAATAAAAGACAGCAAAAGAAAAAAAATAGCACAGATTTATCTATACCGCTTTCTTTGAATTTTTATTTAAGATTGGTAATACATAAATTGTTCATATAAAACAAGTTTTCAGGAATTTTTATAATGACATTCTTTGATATTATAAAAGTTTTCCTTTTTGACATCTCCCTGACAAAATATTATTCTCCATAAGTAATTTTGTTTAACCTATAATCGGATTCCAGAAACTCGAAAATAAATTATTTGCACCCTCCAAATATTTTACCTTCGAGAGGGAAAAAGTTGTCGTTTAGTGAGTACATTGCCATAGTAACATCCAATGGTATTTTATTGTATTACCTGCATTTTGTATTGGTAGAGAATTTGTTAATTAGGATTCCTGAATGAAAAAGAAGTTCTTCCATTTTTTCAGAATATATTACATATTGATCTATTCTACGCAAATATTTTTATATTGCACGCTTTCTTCGATCGATCAATACCAGCTTTCACGTTCAATTGGAGTATCCATAAGTTATAATAAAACGTTAAGTTTGCCCACACTTAAAGATAATCGCGAATTGAATATTTCGCAATATGTATGGTAATTCAAATAAAGGGGGAAAGTCGAGTTATAATTCGACATAATACTGATAACTCTATTGATCCAAAACATTTCTAACTTGTTAAGTTGGTTGATTGTCAGGCTTTTCGTGCATTATTTATTATTATCTTATTAATTAACAATTGCATGACATATTATTTTGTACACTTGCCAAACACAGGAGACTGACTCTCTTTGAAGTTCAACCTGAATTGTTATTTTTTTTTCTTCAGTTTTAATGTTAAATAAAGGTTAGATATTTTAAAAATAAGCCAAAGCTTATTCCAGAGGTACTACTTTATATAAAAACGAAGGCATTTTTGTTTATTTTAAAGAAGTAATTCCTCTGTACGTGTGATGTCACCGAACTCCTCCTAAACTTAACCGATTTACGTGCGGTTTTCAGAGAAATATAGATCTTTGCGCTTTTCGTGTTCGTAGATATTAAAATCTTCGATCTAATATGTAAAAAACAAGGAGCATAAATGTTTTAATCATCGATCTACCAGTGTGGCATTTGAGGGGAATACATTAACAAAAAATGGAAAGATATTTTTTTTTTGTGTATAATAAGTTTGTTTTTAAATATTTACAAACAGCATTAGTTTTTTGTGGATCTCAATCAGATTCTTTCCTTAAATTCTTTTTAATTTCTACCCATTTGTTTCTTTTTATTGGATTTTCGGTAACACTAAATTAATATTAAATTCAAGACAATTTTAAAAATCATATTCCTACACAAGTATACCCTTCTGTTGGTGAGTTGACCAGAGTTTGCAAAAAAAATGCCATATTTGAAAAAATATTTATATTATGTTTTGGAATTCAACCATAAACAAGTACCTACTTAAATTTAATATTTGATTATTATCACTTATTAGTTTTGGAATTTAATCACAAAAAAGTACCTAGGTACTTATTTATTAATAAAAAGTATTTTTCCAAGGCAAGCTAAAGTTCAAACAGAACAACGTCTGTCGTGCCAACAAGTTATATATATCATCGCTATTGGTACGATTATAAATTTAAAATGAGTAATATCAAAATCTTTACTTAAAAACACACAACATATATCACAAAGCATTGTTTTTCGCGTTACTTTAAAGTAAATGTATAGGACGTAATGAATATCTTTATTAAAGCATGACATTACGAGAGTGCCACTCCACAGTGGAGGCGGTTATCGCCATACCAATTTGAATTTTGTCCGGAGCCGCTCAGAATTAGGATATGGAGTTACGACGGAATCACTCTTTTTGGATTTCAAGCTCGAAGACAAGCTTTCAAAATTAAACGTAATATTCAATTAGGTAATGACCTTACTTTAAAACTGTAGTATCTCGTATATACTTTTATATATGTTTGACGTGACTTTAAATTGAGTTTGATATAATATTAACTCCCCTGCTTTGAAACACAAAGTATCGTAGTTAACGCGTATGTATGTAAGCTTGTATAAATCGCAAATTAATTTCCGCGCTGAAAGCAAAACCATATTATTTCGAGAGTAATGTCGAAACAAATTTACAAGCCTCCAGGTAATAATGAATTATTAACACGCAATTTGCCCGAGTACGCACACCGCGCGTGAGACGCAAGTAGGCTCACTCGCAAGTACGAGGCTCTCACAAGCTGAGGCCTATATCCGCACCCCCGCACGAGGCGAGGGAGGGGGCGAGATTACATCCTTCCTCCGCTTCTCGGGGAAGTCATGAATCCCTCGAACGTGCGATCAGAATGCTCCCTTAATAACTTCGGGATCGCGGAACTTCCTTCGCAGAAAACCGCTAAGTTGTTGCGGTGTGTGGATATTGTAAAATACGCAACGGTCGTAAACACTGCTTGAAATTAAAACGTTTGATCTTCCACTACATTACACACTTCATACTTCAGTAATAAGTATAACAAAGTATCGAATGTAGGAATGCATTATTGGCATATCTCCTCGCGTCTTTCATCCTAATTCATTGTAAATAGATTAATATGTGTGTAAACGAAGCGAGCGAGAGATATTACCACCTACAAGTGTTTGACATTCCTAATATAGACATCACCAATTACATCATTATAAATACATCACATTAAATACAGGTAGTCGCAAACTTACGACTGTTCGACTTTGCGGCCACAATCCGCGGTCTGTTGACTGTGCTGAGATTGCCGATAATGGTTTGAGCATTTTTTAAGCCCTTACGACTGTCTACAAGAAAAATGTAAATTTTTTTAACCCGCAGAAAGGGGATTGAAAACAAAAGCAAAGCGAAAAGCAATAAATAAAAGTGCTAATAAACAAGTACACGGCAAAAACTGCTCAGTACATTTTTTCGATTTTCGAGATATTTATACCATATTTTCTCCTAAATGTCTTCAAAAGAATGAAAAATTGTAGGCCATTAATAAATGTGGCTCGTTGTCTTTTAAACTCTACGAAAAAATATGGGGTCAAGGCTACCAAAAAAATAGCCAATAATGCGACTATAGTTGCATATTGTTCGTTTTAGTCTGTTCAAAGACGGAGTTTTTCTTTTCTTTTAAAGTAGATGTTTTCGATCGATTGTTACATATAAAATGCCAATGTTCCACAAACGAGGTTTTTATTCTTTTTTTTTTTATAATTTTATAATTTATTATTTGTTGATAAGCCAATTTGCGACCAAAACGACTTACAACCTATTTATCGGAACCTGTTCCAAAATTTAAATGACTCGAAAAAAAATATACACCAAGCGACATGTAGCAACAGAACATGTAGCTTAACAGAACAGCTGTTACAGGTTTATTTTTCAATTAACAAGGTTTCCTGTATTTATTTTAAAATTTCAATTATGCAGAAATCACGTCAAAATACTGCGTTTCTGTGAGATTTTTTTGTTAAAAGTTAAAAAAAAAAACTTGAATTGGTTCTTCTGTAAAAATTGTCACGCGTTGTTAGGTAACTTTTTCCTTTCCAGCGTCGATTATATTTCTAAAATATTTTATATGCCGCCATAATATGACTTGAAAACATGTCTTAGTAAAAATAACAATACGTTTTTTTTGCGGAGGTGGTAAGAAGATTGACTCTACCACGGGACCAGTATACGTACTTATTTATTTATCTGGTAATAATTTTGATGAACTCCATGTTAAAATTAAAAAATTGAATCAAACTCTGATTCAAGTCTATTAATTTTATTTATTTTTTAAAAATCGGACAGTTGTTTCGCCTTAAAAAGTAATTTTTAAACGAATGTCTGCGCTAGTTCCCGACAAGCACAAACACATCACTAGACGAAAGTTATTAAAGCAGATTAATAGCGAGATTTTTAATAAACTCATTTCGGAGAGATTATGAGAATTGTAATTATGTAAGTTTTAATTATAAACAGCTGAGAATTTCGTTTCGTAAGCGCTTATCAGTACTTCTAATCCTTTTAAATTTTATTATAAAAACCGACGTAGAAGTATGGTAATTTTTTAATAAAATTTCCGAGAACGAGAACCATTAAAAATAAGAAAAATATCTGTGAATTCTTAACTACCCGTTAAATAAAAATACGGATTTTTAAAACTCCCTATCATAAACTCCCTAGATGCTAAAATCAGGAGCATATTTACATACCTATGTATAAAAAAACATACATACGTGTAAACCTAGAACCTCACCTCGCGCTTTCTTGTGGATGAAATAGTTCGTTAAAATCTCACTCACATTAATAAAGCTTTCTATCTTTTTTAAGTTACTAAATCAACGGTTAAATTAAAGCAACATGGATTTCTTTAAATAAGCAAAATGTTAAATGTTACACGGTGCGTAAAGTGGCCACATAAATCAGCCAACTTCTCTCTTCGTCTTCTTTATTTCTTTTGACGGTAGTATGGAAATGATTTTAGTAAGTCTATTTGGTACCTTTTTTTTTATATACGCATTGAAATTAAAAAATACACCGTTTATTTTATTGGTTGCAAGTGGTTGGTTTCGTAACATTATTTTTTTAATGTATTTATAACATTGTAATAATAGAAGAAATAGATGAGCTATTTATAAAATAAATAAACAAACCAAACGAACCATCACGTCGTTTCCCAGTAGGGATAGACAGAGAGGATAGAACGCCACATCGCTCTGTCTTTGCATACAGACCTCGCTTCCTCTACATTCATATATGTTCTCATGCACGCACGCCCATTTTTTTTACTATGACATGTCCACCTTCAAGATGGACTCGAAAGTGCCATGTCTTTCTCGGTTTTCCTCGTTTTCTGCATCCATCGACATTCGCATCGTAGATCCTTTTAGCCGTTCCCTCGCTATCCGTTCGCTCTACACGTCCAAACCAACGCAGTACCCCTTTCTTGATTCTGTCGATAATGCTTAGCCTTACATAGTTCACGGATTTTGTCTTTTTTTTTTGTGCAACTCTCATACATCGTTTTACCACACATTCACTTGAGAGATCGCATTTCAACGGCATTCAACCCATTTTCATCATTATTATTCTAATTTCATACTTCGCTCCCATACGGCACTAGAACTCCATTGAGTTATTACTATGGATTATAAACTATTGAGCACATATTGAATTTAGACGTTGTATGTAGGAATGCAAAAATATTTTTTATAGAAGCTAGTTATGTATGCAGACTAAAAAATGATTGTTTTTAAGAGATGTTCATAAAAAATAACATTGATTATTTTTGATTAAAATATAAATAAGCATGTGAACACATTATTGCGTTTTGTTATATTTTTTTTTGGAAAGTATAACAACACTCTTTTACAATAATCAATGACTCATAATTAAACAGACACATGGCATTTTAATTGGTGGATAATTTTGCCTTCAATTCTTAAACTTTTTGACGGACTTTCATCATGATCAGACGTGATGTTATATAAAACACGTCTGATTGCACCGCGTATCGATGGCAAACGGAAGAATTTGCTGTATTTTAGATGTAGCTAGTATAGAAATGACGTGTCTATATATCACAGGTAAGAATATTGTCTTCTAAGCGGCAGATAGCAATTCTCCGAAAAATCTTAGGCAAGAAAAATCTGGTAATGCAAAGAATAAATGGGGTCAGGGTTGTAAAGTACATTTTAGGGGAAGATTTCGTTCTAAGTGCCTTAATTCCTAAGCAGTGATATACGCAGGTGTCTCTGCTCGGCGTAATGAACGCTATTTGTCTGGGGGCGGTGGTGCTCGGGATGTCTCCGAAACCTTACTTCGCCTTTCCTTTTTCTCCGGGCTACTCGGCGCCGAATGGATGAGATTTAAATTTGACGCACGCGGCAAATTGCGCCATCGGATAAAGTGAATTAAACCGTTACGGGTAAAGTAACGTTTACTGGGACGAAAAATAAACAACGACACACTTTGTACTGATAGGTACATAGATACTCATTATTCGTATCCGCATATATATCGCCGGACTAAGTCGTTCAGTTACTTTTGTTCGGGGGAGAGTAAAAACAATTTTTACATCAATGGCCAATTTTCGCGAGTTTACTTTCGATATATCCATTTTTTAAATACATCACTGTTGAATCAGCGGCCCCCGTGTGCGAAGTGGTTAAGGCACTTGACTCACGTTTATTTCGGGTTCGATTCCCGGTGAGAAAACAAGAATTAAATGTGACTTTTCTCAAGCCTGGATGTTCTGTGCATAGGGTTCACCCTTGTACATGGGGAGAAAATAATTATTCAGCCTCGATGATACCTTCAATCTAAGACCGAAAAACTGAACCATTTTGTGTCCATACGTTTACCACTACTGCGTGGGTACCAAAATACTAAACAAGATAATTCAAAACGGTATATTTTTTTTAGCTCCATATAGCTAATATGTGTTAAAAAAATAAAGTTTTTTTATTGAATTAAAATAGCATACTTACAAATTTTGAAGAAATTTACAGGTTAAGCCTTGATTTTACATTTTAAAATTATTCAAGATATTAACTTTTGGTAAAATATTAGGCGTTTAAAACTCAAGTGTAAAAATGGAATATCGAGTCTAAAAATATGTTGACCGCGGAATTTTTGCAAAGTGAAAAAAAACGGGTAAGCATTAATTAAGTTTATCATTTTAACACTTCATATAATATGCAAACACGGGAAAACGTTGTTCGTCCATCCCCGTAAATACATTAATGCGACCCTCGCACGTGATAAGGTACGTGCGGGAGCGCGGCCGGGGAGGGAGGCGGACGCGGGAGGATCCTTCAGACCGTTAGCATATCGGGTCCGTGGATTATTTTATGACGAACGAGTCTTTTGGGCATAATCGGGAATTACAAAGGTAATGCCGGTAAACACGAGATCGATACCTTGCGGCCGCGCCAGGCGGGAAGGGAGATAAATGGAATGCAACCCTTCTAACTACTTTGATTCAAGTTTCACAGGGTAACTATCAACATCGCGCAACAATTTACGCTGATGTTGATCATAAATACTTCGGTTGCTTGGGTCTAAAAGGGCCGATGTCAGATTTTATTCGCCATCATTTTGTTGAGGATCGTTGCCAATTAAAAAACTTCCGCATTTTACTAAATGTAAAAAGAAAACTAACCAATACTGGTATACAACAACCATTGAGTGAACTGCAGAAACAGGGAGATGACGCATACAGAGTTGCCCAAAGAATTCTATCAAATGATGAATGAAAAATACAAAAAAAAATTAAAAACAAATATGTCTGAATTTTATAACTTGTAATATGTATTAACTGAAATTATTTTTGTACACATTGTTGATAATGTAATTTATAACTAGTTGCTTCAGTTTTTTTACAACTATCAAAATAAATAAAAACATCCCATTACTTTACATGTGACGTTGGACCAACATGCATGTGTTGCGAGGTTTTTTATTAAAAATTGTTGGCAAACAATTTATTGTAACGACACAAAATAGCTAAATAATTACTCTCTTGTAATACCATGATTTACTTCATTGGCCCTCATAGATCCAAATCACAGATTTATCACAGAACGTAGCTTTAAAAATTAACAATATATTTGTTTATTTTCAGTCCGATCATAATTAAATAAATCAAAAACTTAATATTTTATTAAATACGATCGTAAAAATTCAAACGACATGATAAGATAACATAGGGGGAATAAATTTTTATTGAATCAGAATATTTTTACAATTATTTTAATCTGTTTTATGGAAGGCAAGCGCACTAACCAGTACACCATAAGACTGCCATACCTCTATACAATTTCCCTTTGCGGGATTGTTACCTGAGGGTAGCCGGTAAAGCCACAGATTTTTTTTAATACGAAAGAATATAAAAATACAAAGGTATGATACACTAGTCTATAGCATACTAGAATACTGTTCAATAAGTTGGGACCCTTCTGAATCAAACCACATTTTTGAAATAAAGAAGGTTCAAAAGAAATTTTTGCGATTCTTGTATCTTAAAGAAAATAACAATTATCCATCATTATTTCTAGCAGGGATGCTGGATTACAACACCCTCGAATCTCGTCGTCAAATGATTCTTGGGAAAACATTACTTTAAGTTGATTACTGGAAGTACAAAGAATCCAAATATACTGAAAGAGATCGGTTTGTATGTTCCTAAAAATTATACTGGAGTGACGTCTCACGCATTGTTTTACGCACCCAGAAGCCGTACAAATGCAAGTCCGAATTCACCCAGCAACAGGGCATTTTGCTTGCTAAATACGGCTTCTGCGGGTAATATGGATTTATTTTTATGCACAAATCGGCTGTTCAGCAGCTATCTGCTTTCTATTCATTAACTTCTAACTTATATTTACAGTCTGCATTACGCGATGGGTTATAAATGGTTATAAAAGCCTGCAAATTAACGCAGATTACTATTGTTAAATAAACAAACAAAAAATGTCAATTCAACTTTATTTTACCGCGCTATGTGAATTTGGACAAAACTTGTGAAAAAAGCCTATAAAAGAAAACAATAACTCATTCCAGGGCTGCTATTCTCAGAACTCTAGCGACCGTAGAGACCGCTGTTATAGCGCATATTTAAGTACAGTGGAACTCCAACTATCCAAACTCCGATTATCCGAATCGCTTCCAGAATTTAAGAAATAAGACAGAAGCGTACAGCGATTCGCAAAAAAACGATTCGACAGCCCAAAACCAGATGATGATAGTCAAACAACTTACTTTGACCGAGATGTTCAGCGAGCAATGACTTGCATTTACAGTACGGTACGTACAATCTGTATTGAATGCCGCAGCGAGACTTATTTTCGGAATCTCAACTAATTAATAATTACTACTAACTCTACTAATTACAGTGGTTTTAACAAGTTTGAATATCAAATACTTTAATATTAACCCTTTGAGCGGAGTACTGACTACATACTTTGACCAATGTGATAAGCTAGAATTACATTTATTCATTTAATCTTTCTAATGGTAAGTCGTAGTGTTGTGGAATGTAGACACGTCATTTGAAATGCTATTTTCATGTCATATGAACTAAAACATTTAAGTTAGTAAGTGAAAATTCTTGATGGAAGTTCATTGAAATTTATTATATAAATTAAAGACAAGTGATACTAAAAATAAAATAAAATACTTAAACTCTTATAATAGCATTATTTCAACTCATTAGTAAACCCGAAAAAAATTGGATAATGATTCTTAAGAAAAAAATAACTTTATTTAATTGACCATTTCATATAACTTTGAATCATCTATCCTTACCTCTGTTTTGTATAAATACATTGAACTCCTAAATAAAGATACCAGTCTCGAAGATGTCGCGAAAGCGATGAAACCGGTCACTGGATATTCCAAATTTGTGGATTAAAGTATCGCTCGTCTTTTATTTATATAATAAATCATATGAGCTATGTAATTTTACTATGAACATTACCTGGCGTTGTTTAGAGATTGTGATTTTTTCTATGACGTACAGCAGAATGCAAGCCTTCTTTAGCATAAAATCAAGCTCATTAACGGTTAGTTGTAGCGACGTGTGATTTGGACACAACATTAAAAATGATCGTTTATTGATCAACGGCTATGTGAAAAATTCAATTTTTACTCAGCATTCTTCAAAAGTGCTCTTTTCAAGCTGATTTTTTCCCGACCTTATGTGGTAAAAAATTAAGCTGATTACAGGAAAATATTTGTGACATAAAATTTTGAAGCAATATTTTAAATTTGATTACGGTATCTACCTTGACATTTTGTAGAAAAATTTATGTTGGCCTTCTTGGGTAATAAATATACCCCCGAACGGTAAGGCGTAGCGATGCGTGATGCAAAATTTAGACGTAACGCATAACATTTAATAGATTTATTAAAAATAATCATTGGTATAAAATAAAACCGACTAACGGTAAATCATAGCGACGTGAATTTTTTTTACTGACTACATGGCGAGGGTTACAAAATCAAAATACCAGGACATTATGTTGTTTTTATTAAGAATAATCCCGATCAAAGCTGGTTTAAATCTCATGTTTAATATACAATTATTAAGGTACATTTGTTACAGTTTCAGTATCGATATGTATTGTATAATAAATTATGTTTTTGTTTTGAAAGCTATTCCTTTCCACAAAAGAGGCACACTCTTGTGCTTGAAGAGGGACTTAGACTGAATTATCATTAAAACGAGCGAGTATCATTAGAATTTTTTTTAAATATTTTAATTTTTTAATAGCCTAATACATAATGTAGTTTTTTTATTGATCCTTTAATTTAATTTCAAAATTAGTTTGTCTTTTATTTTCTTAATTTCTGTATATATTATTTTTTTATTATTCACCCCATAATATGTATATATAATAAAATTTAGCTGGAATTGTTCATTATTATATTTTGGTAATTATTTGAAAATCTTAAGGATGCGCTTGTGTTTAATTTTATTCCGTTGTTTTCTTTAATCAATTTAAGAAATCGAATTTGACGAATAATCCGTTTTTTTCTTTAAAACAACTTTTAAAGGCGATTTAAATAAATACCGACGGTGATGACGAGTATCACCTTCTATCCTCCGCTGAAGGAAGGAGAGTGTTTGAAGAATAACAATCAAAATCCAGTCCGAGTCCCGAAAAAAAAATATCAATTAATTTTACTTGTAAAAACATTCGAATATTCTTGATTTAGCCAAAAATTACGATTTGTCAAAATATATAAGTGATAAAAAAACTTTGTTTTAAAACCACTTGGGTTTATTTTGAAGCACTATTTGTTTCGGAAGACTCAGTACCTTCCATCTACAGGTGTTAATATAAATATTATTAATATTTAAAGCATTAACTTTATGGTCAAACATTTTACTAAATCTTATTAAATATTTCTATATAACCATTTACCAACTTTTCTATGTCTACCGGTTTTGAGACGTATCCGTTTCTTCATCAGGACACCAATAAGTTGTAAAAGAACATATGAGGTGTCTCCACAAAAATAATTTCTCCGAATTCGCAAATCACCTAATTTCATTACTTTAATAAAAATACAGGAGTTAAAATCTTACATACAAATATTATAGGGTTAAAAGTAAATAATATTGAGATATTTCGAATTAGGAAAGCTTTTAAAAATAATGTTCCTTTAATAAATAATCAAACGACCTTTCAATATAGTCCTTTATACGATGTTCCACTGTACCTAATGATCACCCTAAACCTATTAAAGTCATCCCCTCCCTCCATCCCTTCAACCTTTTTTCAATTATTTCTCAAACAAAAAAAAAATGATAATAATTTAATCAGTGCATGTCCTTATTAAAATGCATGTCGTGTTGGTTTTACATTTTTGTGCAACAATTATGGTGAAGGTGTTATAGTGGGTTTTGCATGTTGGTTTACCTGGTGTCCTTACGAAGAAACGGGTACGTCTCGAAACCGGTTGACAAAGAAAAATCGGTGAGTGGTTAGGTACAAATATTTGATAACATTGAGTGTTATTATAAACTTTATTTTACTTAATTGTTATGATAAAGTTCATAATAACACCTGTAGATTGAAGGTACCAAGTCTTCCGAAACTAGTAGTGCTTCAAAATAAACCCAATCGGTCTAAAAGCAAAGTTTTTATTTTTAATAATATATTTTAGTTATGTGGTTTGACAAAGTTAATACCGATTTAATTAATAACATTTTTAATCGGTCGCAAAAACCTCGTTAGAAAATTGAATTGAAATGTGATTAATATTTATTTAGGGACTATATTGTAGCTAACGGTGACCGAAACCTGCTTACGATTTACGTTAACTGTATTGATGTTAATGCACAAATTATCCGGGTATAAAAAAACAATGAAAACGTATTTTTAATCCAAGACCACCCTCGCTCTGCGGGCAGCTTTAAATGGGTGTATCAATCAATTTTATAGGTGTGAAGTACGGCGAGTAGTATCTAATGGGATATCAATACTAGCAGAGCCTTCCCGACCCGGACCACCAGCACTAGGAGGGTAGGCTGGCAGGCAGGTAGGCAGTTAGGCAAGTAGGCAGATAGGCAGGTAGGCAGGTAGGCAGTCCGGGCCGGGCGAGGAGGGGCGAACTCGGACACATCTGTGTGCCAAACTTGGGCTCGCATCTCAACTTCGGCGAAAATCTCTTACAAGGGACAACTTCGAAGCCCATACTTACCGGAGGTACGCAAGTTTGAGGTTTTAATTTCATGACATATTATCCACCCGATAGTTTAAAAGTAAACAGATCTGTATCGTGAGATATTAACTTTGAATGGTCGTCGAACTAGTTTACCTGCTGAGGGATATAAAACATAATGGGCCTTATTAATTAATTTAATTAAGAAATTTATATGTCCGCCTAGTGGGCATTTTAAAGGACAGTTTTATTTAAGTAAAATTATTTTAAAAGAAAGTAAAAAGACAAAATGGTATAAAGTAGACTTGGTGAGATTCAAAGACAGCAGCTGGAGGCGCGATGCAGAAGCCTGGGTGAAGATTGGCGAAGATAGGCGACAGAATCGGGTTGTGGTCCTGTGGCTAGTGTCTTGGACTCACGGACCAAAGGTCCGTGGTTCGAATCATACTCTACCCCAACTTGATTCCCATTTTCTAATAGTGAGTTATTTACAACTCGTTAAAAATGGCCCTCAAAATGAAATATTTGGGTAAATCATAAGAACGCAAATATTTCTTTTAAAAAAAAAAAAAATCCCATCGGTGATAGGTAATAAAGAACTCACACGAAAAGTAGTATCATACATGATCAATATAGTGCGGGCAATTGGTAAACCAAAGTAGGGAACAAAATGCCGATCACTCCTCTAGTGGAACGGAAGGCCTGTTGACTACTGCCAACAGGCCGGCTTCTCCTGAAGAGTTTTAAGTGGTTTCCTCTTCACGTGAGCAAATGCTGAGAAGTTCCTGATTAGCCCACATTAGTATATCCCTCCTGATCCCAATAGTTTAGATAAATTTAAAGATATTTAATTGCAAAAAACCTTGTATATTATAAGCAAGGTAAATAATAAAGCAACTCCCACATAAAAAAAAATATTGAAAAAAAACGTAGTGGGAGTGAAAGCGGGAGAGAGGTGTTTATGATTGAATTTGATTCAGTGATCGTTTGAAAGATGACAACTTGTTATCAAAGAAATCAAGACTGGTATGTTTGTTGGCAGACCTAAGAATTCTGGGCATAGGGAAATGAAAACCATAGTTAGTTCTATGGTTATCGGTATGAAAGAGTAAGTTTTGTCTGAGGTTTCTAGTTGGAATATTAAATTTTATTGAGCTTAGTAGTTCAGGCGCATCAAAGAGTGAGATGAAAATTTTAAACAGGACTAGAAGGTTGGATTTATTTCGACGGTCTCGAAGAGAAGATATATTTAAGCTAATTTCCAACTCATTAAACGTATATTGGTCTCTAGTTATATGGTTATAAACCTGGTATAAAACTACGCGTAGGCGTAGTGATAGAATAAGGACGGTACAGTAAAAATTCTTACTTATTAACCACGCAAAAAATTGTACCCGGTATAGAGCTAGAATAAGATAAATATTTTTTTGTTTTGTACACCATTTTGTGAAAAGGACATAAATTAGATTGCTACGGTATTTGTTACAATCAATATAGTGTAAAGTTTTTGCAAACCAAATTGTGTAAAATTTCCATTGAAAATACACGTAAATATGGCATTTTTCAATAAGAAATTATAAAAGCGCTATCTGTGAATAATAAGTTTCATATTTTTGTTTAGAGTCACCTTAAATACTTACTTGTTTTAAAGTTAATAAATTTACCTATTTTTAATAATTTCAAAGAGTCAATCTTTGTTGTGTTTACTGTATTTTGGTTGAAAAAAAAACGCAAATAACAATTTGCACGCAGGAATGTTGTTTGTACGTTGACAGAATTAAAACAACGTTTTCATCGTAATATCTTAATCAAATTGTTTAGTACTTGCGTGGGCATCGCAAATTTTATATTTTTCTCAACTATACGACGTTTTGATATTTCTTCTTTTTTGAGCGGAAATTAGTTAAACCCGTGCACAAAGTAAACATTAAAACCAGAAATTACATTAGAAATTCCCGAGTAAAAGAAAATTCGCGGAGCAAATGGAGAGGCAGTATTTTTTCGTCAACGGGGGATGAATTTAATTAGGCAGATTCCTGAGTGGTGAGAGTCAGGTCAGATCGAGGTGGGCTAAATTAGTATGCAATTTTTAAGCAATGTAGAAACTATGCACATAAAAGTAAACACAAAAGAATCTTGCAAACTTCACAAGTGTGGTTAATGGTAATGATAATGTTTTGTACAGAGTAAAACCTAAAAATCAGCAATATTTTGATTATGTTTAAATATTTGTAAACAAACACTGCATTCCACTTCCCTAAAAATTATCAAGATCGAAATTTTGCTTAAAAGGAAATATTTGTGTTCTTATGATTTACCGAAATATTTTTAATTTTAGGGCCATTTTCAAAAAGTGGTAAATAATTCACTATCGGAAAATGGGAACAAAGTTTATTTCATTTTTCCATTTATTTATTTATTCAGATATTTAGAACATTTCAGAAAGAAAACCTAATTTTTCTAAATACAATAATTGATCACATGTTTAATAAATAGCAATAAAAATTACAATAAAAAATCATGTAATTAAAATAATATAACCAAGTGCAAAAATTAAAATTAAAAAAAGGGAGAAAGCGCTTTCCTAAGGGAAGGCCCACTGTCGTGAAATATGTCGACATCCGAGGTGATGCGATTAAGTAGCAAGATTGCTCTACCACCCGGCATAACCATTGGCAGGTTGGTTCTGCATCGTCGTAGGTAAAACGATCGATGCTGTCTTTGTCGAAGATAGTTATCAGGTACGAACAGATAATAAAAATCAATGGCACTTCTTTGTTCAAATACAAAAAAAACAATTAAAAGGAAAGAAAGCCGTAATTAGCCCATTGATTAACCAAATATTTTTAAAATAGATAAGATGTATGTATGCATATGTATATAAAGCTGTTGATTTTTTTAATCTAAAAAAATAAATAAACGTATCTCGGCAGTTTGTTGCGATGAGATGTCCAGTCTCACGCTTCACGCATAGGTATAATAAAATAATCGTTTTCTTTGTCTCGTACGAGGATTAGCGCGATACGTATTTAGAGAACACGGCGATCTAATGAGCTTCCTTCGGCTCGGTTTACGGAGGGAGGCACGCGCGGACGATGACCTGTAATACACAATGTAAGATTTTTTCCTTCGGACCTGAGACCTCGGGCCGCGTGGAGTCGGTCATGCACTGAAGGGAAGTGCGGGGTGCGCGAGCATTCCACAGCACAATGAGCAATTTAAAAATTCAAAAACTCGTTCTGAGAGCGTCGTCCGCTTCACCCCTCCCCGCCCCGCCGCGCCCGGCGAGGTGAGCCTCGGTCCTCCTCACTAGCGATGTGCATCTTCTACCGAAGCATCGATCCGCCGAGCGGTCGATCTCTAACCTCGTGTGGTTATGGTGTCACGTGAGTCTACATATAATATGAGACTTGATATATTATGGCTGTTATTTTTTTCATATTTTGCTCAATGTAAAAACAGGATGTTACAGCAACGTCTTTAGAGTGTTTTTTTAGGACAGGCTTTAAAGAATCAAAGTAATGATTTACAATATTTTTTTTTAAAACTTTTCAAATATTAAAAAAATGTTTTGAGTATTTCCAAATATTTCCATAGATATAATTTAAATATTGATAAAATATCACTGAACAAACATCGGCTAAATGGTAAATGTTACGAGATGTGCATTCATGTACATTAGTACATATGTATGTGCATTAGTGTATGCGTATATGTTCATGTGTGTATTTATGTGTATATATATGCATGTTCATGTGTGTATATGTATGTATGTATGTGTATATATGTATGTGTATATATGTATGTGTATGTACATATCGTATGTATACTGGCAAAAGCTTTCACTCTCGAATCCCTGTTTTAAGAATCAAGCATATAAGTTTTGATCCAATTTTCCTCTTTTTTATCTTATTGAAATAAAGTAAGATGTTAAGTGCTCATTTAAGAACATGTTTTTAATTTTTCCGTTTCTATATTTTATATCAAGTAAATATTAAGTTATTTAAAACTTTTAGCCTGAATAAAATACCCTGAATACGACTTAACCTTAAATTTATTTGAAAACTACAGATATATTAAATTTAATATGAGTATTTTGCCATTTAGTAAAGCGTTAAAAACTTTACAAAACTGCAGCATTAAGTCAAATATTTTCGAGTTAATGTTTTTTGCCGGTATACTCACGATATGTATGTATATATACATATATATATATATGGATGTGTGAGTGTATGTATGTTGTTTGTGTACATTTATCTACATTTTTATTTATTTTTCGTTGTTTTATGTTTACTTACTATTTCTTCTTCTTCTCTTCCTTCCCTTTTTTCCCATCTCACTTCCTTTCACCCCTAGGGAACTGTAGGTTTTGTTTTTTATATTTTTGTTCCTACATGAAACCCATAATTGGACTTGTTATTTTTTGATATTATTTATCTATTGTTTATTATTATTATGACTGTGTTGGTTTCAAAAATAAATAAACATAGGTGAAAAAGTTTGGATTTTGTCAAAGGGAAAATACCATTTCAGGAGACTGCTGCAAGACATTGCCTAGATTTAAATATAGTATTATTAAGCAAGTTGTCCAGATGATGTTCATTGAAATTTATGTTTATGCAATAGTTTTTTGAGGAGTATTCTTTGATAATATGCATGCTTCTACTTTCTGTTTTGCTGTATCCCAATTTAACACGGGCTCCTAGCCTCATAGAGTTAAGACTACGTTATTATTTTGATTTTTTTGGAATATGTATATTTATATGAATAAATAAATAATAAATTATATAAACGATCGTCACGCTGTACAGGTTTGGCGTAGAATATACATTAAACATAGTTGTTCTCTCCAACTAAAGCTTAAAACTGGAAAATATGTAGATGATTGTTAATCACATTGAGTTGATATTTATTACAATTTGGACCCTTGTGTTTTTTTTTGTATCAATGACAAGTTTATGCATTAAAATTTTTAATTACTAGCTTTATGCTAATGATAAAAAGTTTTTTGAATTTGTCTTCAATAGATTATTGCAAAATTCTTTTAGCTGACTGAGTAATGTCATTTACTAGTAAGAAAAAAAGTATAACATTGATTGAAAACTATTTTCAATCGTCAATGTAACCGAGAGATTTGGGTTTATTGATGGATGATAAGGTTTTACTTAGGGATCACATAAATACAACCGTATTTTTTTAAATTATTTTTTTTTCATAAAATCTTTTCAATCTCACTCACTTTTGATCTCAAAATTCTCTGAATTTTTCACATTTCAGAACAACCGAAATTTTTTTTTGCCACCTTTGAACAGACCTTTCTCAAACTGAGCTCTTGTTAAAACTGTTTATGAATGAGTTTATTTGTGGAGAAAAATTGCCTCAATTAAATTATGTATATGTACATGTTTCAATAAATAAACACTTACAATTTATGAAAAACAGAAAATATTCAGTACAAAATACTTCATGAAAATGCACATTTTCAGTATAACATTTCTTTCAGAAGAGTGAGTTCTCATAAAGAACAATAATCGTAAGAATCAGCGTCATTTCGATACACAGTTTTTTTATAATAAAAAAACAACATTGATAGCTACTTAATAATATATTTTAAAACTGTCGATGTATCGCGCTCATCCCTACCCCCACTCGCGGGCTCGGGGCTCGGGCTCAGGTGGGCGGGAGGGAGCGGGGAGGATGAAGTAGATTACATGTACTAGGATTTGTATTCCTAGAGTGAGTGCGTAAATGCATAATAAAATGAAAAATACGACATTTTAAGTACACCCGTATTTTTACAGACATGGACTGAACTCCACCCCTTGGGAGTTATCAAGATTTACATAAATAATAGATGGAGAACATTTTTGCGAAAGATACATGAAGATATAGGCATTTACAAGGCCTGTCATTAGTTGACGTAAGCTATAACTATACACCTTGAAACATTCATCATTCTGCCTATGTTTAAATATCCACATTATATGGGTAGTTTTTGTTACATTGAAGGCAAGTCAGTCTGACGCTTTACGTGCCAGTATAGAAACATTGAAATTTAGCAGTGTACCAACACTTTCAAAATCAAAACTTTACGTTTATTTTACCAGGAATCGAATTCAGAACCTTCAGCGTGGTAGGCGAACGCGCCAATCATTACGCAACGAGGTGAAGTCATCTCCACTCGGTTTTCGTTTTTAGTATTTTTGTCTGAGGGTACTCATCGAGTCGAAGACATTTGTTGGATTAAAATTTTATTTTTCACAGTAGATAATAGAGTGTTAAATATTTACCTATATTTTCTTAAAGTTTAAATGTTGCCTATTTGTCACCAGTATCGATGGTTTTCTTAATTTATATCCAGAAATTATTAATTACAATTTCTGGTATCGAATAATTCAGTTAATACCTAAATTTGGATTGACATTCACACAGTAATAAATCGCTCCCTTTCCAACAAATATAGTAGAATATCTACTAATTCAATAAATATTGAAGGAACACGAGCATTTCCATCTTCCTTTGATTTCTCAGTCCTTTTGTGAAAGGTGTGCATAAGAAATATAAGAGAGAGCTAAATAAATAAATAATGTTAAAGGGTAGTGCTTTAAAATTATGCGTTCAAATAAAGGTTTCAATAATTCAAAGATATAATCAGTAGGTACAATCGAAAACCTTAGAAATTTAATTATTTACGTCGTTTACCTGCAAGCACTATGAATATTGATATAAAACATAAACATAAAGATTGTTTATTGGCAAACTGTTAAACTCTCGCATCTGTTATTTGATTAGGGTCAGTTCTAAATGGTATTTAAGTAAACTAAAATAGTTTATTGACAAACGTTCAAATACGAGGCACGTTCAGGAAGTAAGTGTACTGTTACCTAAACGGGCTGTGGTTTTTTTTGTTTTCAAGGTTTGGCGACGCTGAGAGACTGAGAGGGATCTCCGGAACAAGGTAGTACGTAAACTAAGTTTGTGTCCAGTTGCGTGAAAGGTGTCAGTGAGAAATCCCGCCAAGTGCGAGCCACGGGCTACGATCCGTTTCTTACTCGCGGCAGGAATAACACCTACCGATTCTTTTGCGAATCAAAACGGTTTATGGCGAAGGGTTATGAACAGAACAAGCGTATTTAAGTGGTGTAGGGAGTTCAGTAGAGGCAGAACAAATGTTCGTGACCAATAGACGAGTGGAAGACCTTCCATTTTGACTTATGAGTTGAAGCAAAAAATCCAGGAAACTGTTCGCAAAGACCGCCGATTGACAATGGATGGAATTTCCGCGATGTTTTCACAACTCCCCAGAACTTTCTTATACGAGACACTCACAAAAACGCTAGGATATCGGAAACTGTGCGCAAAATGGGTATCAACAGCTGACAGACCAGCACAAGAAAAATCGGATCAATAGAGCCCGAGAACATCTTGGGCTACTTGAATTCGAAGGTGACGATTTTCCGAGCCCTATTGGGACTGGATATGAAACGTGGGTGGCTTTTTACCCATATATTATATTATATATTTTATCATCATTCCACGTCCGGTACCTAATTGGAGCAGATGGTGTCTCTATCAGCTGCCAGCTCCTGGGTCAGGTTCGCGCCTCGTAGTTCTGACATAAACTGCCGACGAACAGTCAGCAGCGGACGTCCAGGACGTCGAGAACCTGATGCCTTGTAAAGTAGGCAAGTGTGGTTAAGGCCTTCAGGAGGCATCCGCATTATATTGCGAAATTGATATTTTCAAAACTCAGTATTTTGCTGTTTTGGGCTCTAGCGAGGTGCCACGATTCGCATCTGTATAGAAAAATAGGTGTAATGCAGGCGTTATATTAGCGGTATTTAGTTCTCACTGAGTAAATATTCGATTTCCACACAGGCTTATTACACACCTGAGTAAAAAATACAGTATTTACAGTGGCATCACACAATTCTCCATAGGCCAAAAAATTCAAAACCACAATTTCGGTCAAAAAATCATGGCCTCAGTATTTTGGGATAGAAAAGTTATCATTTTGGTCGAATTTCTGTCTCAGGGAAAAACCATCAATATACAACGATATTGTGAGACCTTAAAAAAACTCAATAAAAGCATTCAAAATAAAAGGAGGAAAATTCGGAAGAGAGGAGTGTGCTTGTTGCATAACAACGCCCGCCCTAACACAGCCTTAGCCACCATGGCGCTCTTGGACTAATTTGATCAGCATGTTTTGAACCACCCCCTCGCATTCCCCTTACTTGGCGCCTTATTATTATTATATTTTTACCTCCTTGAAGGCACACGTGGGTAGAATTAAATTTTCAATAGACGAGCAGGTACAGAAATAGGTTTTGAACGGGGGAAAGAGCTGGTGAAAGAGTTCTCCAAGGAAAGCATAAAGATGCTTGTGCCACGGCTCACCACATGCGTTGAACGGGATAGCGATAGTGAGAAAAATAGTCAACATACATATCAACAACATCCTGAAATTTCAACATCATAGTATCTATAACGTCCTGTATTTTTTTTCAAATACACTCTTTCTAAAAAAAAAAAAACTTGTACGCTTAATTTCTGAACATGCCTTCGTGACAAATACTGGATGTAGGTAATCCAAGAAGGGTTCTATCGGGAATGGAAAGGTGATTTTCAAAAACGGTTATTTTATTAGTTTATATATTACTACACAAGGGCATAATAACACTTGCCCATAATTACAGGGGGCACATTACCTAAAAAATAAAATACGTGCTTTTGAAATTTATTGCAAAAATAAGGAAAACATCTTTAAAAAGGGAATATAAAATCTAGGCAATTACAGCGCTTATGATAACTCTAGCATTATCTACAAACACCTGAATACATAAAAAATATTTATGATAAGTCCAGTATCCAGGCGAACAATGAATACAGTTATGTGTGTGAAAAAGAACCGCAACCCACGACGAGAGTTTTCGTCACTGCTCTCGGGCAAAAATCCCGAGTACTCGATTAGAACTCAAATCGATTGGAGACACTTCCGCCTCATTGGGAAGTGGTTGGCATATTAGTCCACCATTCTTGAAGTCATGGGTTTCATTCCTGGCAGAGGTTCTATATTTCAATATTTCTTTGTTCCTGGACTGACGCCTGAACCGTAAAACAGATAACCTTCCCTTCATAAAACGTATTATTGAAATACGTTGCATTTGGTTTATCAATGCCAGCCAGTGATGTTGCAGTGGCATATTTAGGCAAACGGCATATAGCGCTCTACCTGTACTATAGGTTATTAGATCTGCAGAATTATTTAATGTTATTAAAATGCAGACATGTGCCTTCAAACAATAAGGTTTGTTCTATTTTACATGAATTATTTTAATATTTCTGACATATTTTTAAAAAGTAAATTATCTTTTTTCTTACATCCATACATCAATTTTGATAAATTCTCGGGGATAAAATCTATTTTTGTGAACGATATTATTTATATAAAAGTTTTATTTATGAATATTCCATAAAGGGAGTAAGTCACACACAGGCAATTGAACCAGCCTGCAAGATTAATATCGCGTCAGTATCCTCTCTTTATACTCTCGTCGAGCGTTACTCGGCACTTCCATTCGGGCTTTCTGTTTCCGAGCTGCACTCTTCCGGGGGTGATCATCCCCCCAGGTGAGCAGTGGCAGCGGCAGCGAGCATCCCCCTTCAGTAGCGTTAGCCTTCCCGGACTAACTTGCGATTGTTTGTGTGACATCCTAAATCACCCCCGAGGAGGATTTTCTTGCAGTAACGAGTTAGGTGCACACACAAGTCACAAAATGCATGTTTCATGCGCGGCGCCGGACGCAAATTACACACGCCGAGATTATTTTCCTGTATAACGGATAAGAAAAATTGCCACGGAGGCGGAGGTTTCTGTACAAACTTGAAAATAACCCTAGATTGTTTTTCTTTGCCAGTTTATAAAAGTTAGAAGTATTGCAAAGTCCGCGTTTTGTTCAAAATATACAGCTGCAAATGTGTTAGGCAGTGTTTTTACTGAATAAAAAATAAAAGAATACTAAGTATTATTAATATTTAAAGCATTAACTTTGTGGTAAATGTTATTAAATATTCGTATTTAACCACTTACGACTTTACTATGTCTGCCGGTTTTGAGACGAACCTGTATTGTGACGTACGTAATTGGTGTCCTGACGAAGAGATGGAGAGAAGAAAAGAAGAAGATAATTATTTAATAACATTTAATACTAAGTATGTTTGTATTATTAAATTAACTCTTATCTTGGCAGAACAAAAAATATTTTTTTACACATTTGATGGGTGAAAAGGCTTTGGAATCTCTTTTTTTTTTTGTAATGATTTCATAACTTATATTTACAATTAAGTTTTTATTTTAATTTATTAAGGAAAAACAACAGTTGTTTTAAAAGAATACAAAATATAAAAAAAAGTACATACATCCAGTTAAAGTTTTTCACAAACATAATGAGTGCTGGAGTTATTAATTAAAAAAATACTTGGTACACTTCCACTTATTTATTTGACCAATTAGCGCTTTCACCCCTTAATGGGCATCTTCAGACTGGTGAATATTATAGTTTAGTTGAGTTTTATATAAATTATCCTTACAGTGTATAATATTCACCAGTCTGAAGATGCCCATTAGAGGGTGAAAGCGCTAGTTCGTCAAATGGATAAGTGAAAGTGTACCAAGTATTTTTTAATGAATAACTTATATGTAAATATAAGTTATAGCATCATTACAATGGAATTCTATCAAGAATTGTCAATAAATAATGTAAATATTATTAACATATTACAACAGAGATGAAGAACATTTCAGAGAAGGTAATATAGACGTCTAGGCATCTACAGGGCTTATGACCTGTCAATGGCTGGTTTAAGTGGCTACCTTACACACTGTAACATTCACCATTCTGCCTATATTTGAACATCTATATTCCTTCAATTCTTTCATCTGTTGATGTTCGTGAAATTAAAGAGCCGAAACCTTTATTTATGCTGGTGAGATTCATCTAATTGAATTATTTCACCTACATACTAGGCAACGCCTGAAAATGTTATTTTTTCAATTTCTATACTTCTTCATGGACCAGGTAATTTATTAACAATATTTTGATTTTGTCCAAATTTTTGTAGACAAGGACTGGATTCAACTCCCTGGGGAGCTGTTCATATTAACATATTACAACAGAGATGAAGAACATTTAAGAGAAGGTAATATAGAAGTCTAGGCATCTACAGGGCTTATGACCTGTCAATGTTGTTGTAATATGTTAATATAAACAGCTCCCCGGGGAGTTGAATCCAGTCCTTGTCTACAAAAATTTGGACAAACTCAAAATACTGTTGTAAATATTTATTTTTTTTGTTTTGATCAAAGTTAATTATGAATTTTGATAATACATTTAAGAATTAAAAAAAGGGTAAATAAGTTTTAACTCAATGCTGTTTTAATGGTGTTTTAGTTTATGGACAAAAATAGGTCATAAGTATTTGATAGAACACATTCTCACGAAAGGGTTAACTTGATAATATTATCAAAAACCACACCCGGTGGTATCGAAGAGATTTTTGATGTTTGTTTGAATGTCTGCATATTAACAGCGTTGATTATTATGTATTATAAGAAGAAAGGCAATACTGTAGTAAAAATATATACTGGAAGAAGTACGCTCAATTCAATGCATACAAACAAAACAACCAAAAATAACGAAAAATAAAGAGCTCGGATTCTTAGTACAAGAAAGTAAAATGCAAAGACTGTACCTATAAATCCTCAGCGGAAAGCTCGTACATCATCCGAAGTTATGTAACTGGGGTAAAAATATACGAAAAGTTTTAGCGAACACACTCCGCAACGGTCCACAAAACGAAACACTGCGAAATAATATTTTAACTCCACTTTTAATCTTCCTTTTCCGCTCCCGGCAGCGCAGTGCGAGAAAACAAAAACAATCACCGCACCGGTCGTACAATTCGAAATGCGTCGGTCTTAATGGCGCGGCGCGGCGGAGGGCGAGCCGAGGGTGGCGCGGCAAACAAGAACTCGAGCAGGAGTGGCGGCCAAAGGTCCGGGCCGGCCGCGCGGCGCGGCGGCGCGGGGGGGGCGAGCGCCGAGTGCTGGATGCAATTGCGGGTAATAAAAGCGCAAGTGAAACGGGTTCTCAGGGCCTGCCTCACTCGCGCGGGCGGCGGCCGGGGAGGGCGAAGGGCGAAGGCCGACCGGTCTGGCTCTCCGGGAAAGGTGAAATAAGAAGTGACGCTCGCTCGCATACTGTACGAGCGGCGAGGGGACTGGAACCATTGCGACTTCTGCGGTTGGAATAATAATGATGAGGGCTCGGAGCACGAGTCGACTTCCCGAGGTCCTTAATAATACGCAAAATTCGCTAACAATTAGCGTACGCGTTTACTCGATAATGAAGGACCAAACGATAAGCGAGAAGATGCATTTGCAAGTCATTATTGCACGAAAATGTGTATATTTGTCGGTAACCTGCACTTGAGCATGTTTCATACAAATATACGCATTTTGGAATAGAATGTTCGAATTTACTTTATATACAATTTAAGATAGTTATGTTAAGGTCCCGTTGTAATCGGGGCCCATAGCCCGTATTACAGTGGGAAGTCAACGGTTATCCACATATTAAAAAAAAAAAAAAAATGTGGAAGTAGATAATTAGTAGAATTCCATATTAAAATTTGGCTAAGTATCCAAAATAAAACACTTATTGGATTTAACTCTACTTTTATTTTTTAATAAAAAAAATAATCCAATGTGTGTTTTATTTTGGATACCTTAAAAAAATTTAGTTATCTAGAAAGAAAAATCAAGTTAACTGTCTGCAAAATAAAAGTTGTATATATTTTTTCCGACGAAAAAAATTTATTTTTATTCAAATTTACACATTTTTGGTACGAAAATGACAATTTTACTTCGTAGACAGTCGAATAAATCTCTTTTAAAATTAACACAAATAAACGAAACAACAAACCATCACGCCGTTTCACCGTAGGGGTAAGCAGAGAGAATATAACGCCATATCACTCGATCTTGGCATACAGACCTCGATCCTGTACATTCATACATCTTCTCATGCACGCACGCCGATTATTCTTACTTTTGACATGTCCATCTTCAAGTATTTGATGGACTTGATCGTGCCATGTCTTTCTCGGTCTTCCTCGTTTTCTGCATCCATCAACATTCGCATCGTAGATCCTTTTAGCCGTTCTTTCGCTGTCCATTCGCTCTACATGTCCGAACCAACGCGGCTACCCTTTCTTGATTCTGCCGGTAATTCATGTCTCTTACGCCTTACACACTTCACGGATCTCGACATTTGTGCACCTATCATACAGATTAATGTTAGTAAATATTAGTATTTAACCACTTACCGACTTTTTATGTCTACCGGTTTCGAGACGTACCCGTCTCTTCGTCGGGACACTCACTACACCAACATGCAAATACTAAAATACACTTTCACTTTTACTGTCGCCGTAGTACACATAGTATTTACGAAAAAATACATAAATTACATGCAGAATAAAGAGGGTTGCAAACATATTTTGGTTAAACACTAATATAAATATATATTGGTAAAGTATTAATATTTAAACATAAATATAAATGTTTGGCCACAAAGTTAATGCTTTGAACATAAAGAATAACTCTGTTAACTTTCTGTTGAGATTGGGACCCAGATGGGAAAAGTAATCTAAAATCACGATAAATTATATTATTTATCCATAATAACCACGTTCTTAGTAGGTGAACTGTTTTTGTTACAGCTCTAATAATTAGGTAACAGGCGCGTGCGGTGACTTTTATTAGTAGGGATGCTGAAAAAAATAATCATATTCCTACTTTTAGTAGATATGATCGTAGATAGTAGATAGACGTACTAACCTTATCATAAAACTTACACACCAAACAGTTCCCGACAATATTTTGAGTTTGTCCAAATTTTTGTAGACAAGAACTGGATTCAACTCCCTGGGGAGCTGTTAACATTAACATATTACAACAGAGATGAAGAACATTTTAAAGAAGATAATATAGAAGTCAAGGCATCCACAGGGCTTATGACCTGTCATTGGCTGGTTGAAGTGGCCACTTTACACACTCTGTAACATTCCCCAGGGAGTTGAATCCAGTCCTTGTCTACAAAAGTTTGGACAAACTCAAAATATTGTTGATAAACCCACCTGGTCCATGAAGAAGTATAGAAATTGAAAAAATAAAAATTTCAGGCGTTGCCTAGTATGTAGGTGAAATAATTCAATAAGATGAATCTCGCCCGCATAAATAAAGGTTTCAGCTCTTTAACTTCACAAACATCAGCAGATGAAAGAATTGAAGTAATATAGATGTTCAAATATGGGCAGAATGGTGACTGTTACAGAGTGTGTAAAGTGGGCACTTAAACCAGCCAATGACAGGTCATAAGCCCTGTAGATGCCTTGACTTCTATATTACCTTCTTTAAAATGTTCTTCATCTCTGTTGTAAGATGTTAACCAAACAGTTACGTTGTAATTGTTTATTTAAACTTTTATAAAATTTTGATTTTAATAAATTCAAAGTGTGTGATGACAAAATAATTTGTTTAGCTTAAAAGTTTTACTTAAATTTTAAGTAATATTAAATTAAGTGTAGCAAATAATCACTTCAATAAAGTGCGCTTGAGGAATCATATTATCCGCTATGTAAGTTATTCATTGGACAAGATCCGAGATAGTCGTTCTTAAATTAGGGCCAAATGCCAATAATATGCTACTTTAAACTTTATGCTAAAAGTTATTAGGGTCGTTTTTTCTTTACGTTATTCAAATTAGATGCTTTTATCACTCAGAGTCTCACACGATAAATTTAAAACGTCATGAACCTAAAGCGCGTGCGCGAAAATTCGTACATTTACTTTAAGAACTAGACGCAATTCGAAAAGAAGCATCCCGCGTATATAACGAATACTATCAGAGACAAGATACCTAGATTTTATTTTATTTTATTTATTTCGAATATAAACAGATGTAAAGGTTAAATAATTATATTTAAAAAAAAAACTTTATAAAATGTACACATAGTATAGCCTGCCATCTAATTATATGTATTTACTAAATAATACCGTAGTAAAGCGACGACGGCTCAAAGTTTAAACAATATAAATAATAAATATCCTAAATATTGAAATAAGATAAATATGCACAAAACAAGGAGATAGTGGAAAATAAAGAAATTGATAAGGAGTGGTAAAGGATGATTGAAGGAAAGTAAGAGAGGAAAATTGCATTTGATTGAATGATTTAATGAATAGATATTCAGTACGTACGTTGAAATAGGAAAAACGCGTACGTAGCTGATCTAGGTATGTATGCTGAAAACATTAGTTAAATCACGAGCACCCAAACGTTCTCATTGACAAATACATATATGTGGATTTTATTCTGTATTTATAGTGTTTTTTTGGTGAAATACACGGTATTTTAAAATTTTCAAGGGATGCGCCGCATCCACAGTATCTATGGACGGAACGCGCCTGTTAGGTAGCTATTATTAATAATGAAATTATAACGAAGAATAATTTAATAGAAAATACAAATCAGAACCATTATGAATTCAGTTTTGTATTGGTATCCAGGATTTATAAGAGAGATTTTGTCGAAAACGAAATTGTATTTCTAATCAACACCGCAAACATTAAAATTTGATTTCTCGTAAACACTGTATAGCAAGGAAATGGAAGTAATCGGTACTTATCGGAAGTTTTCCCCCTTTTGTTAGGCAGAGAGACAATTCAAGGCAAAGTTGGGCAACTCCGCCACCGCTAAGCGGGTCGCGGAGGGGGCGCGGGCGCGGCGCGGGGCTCCGCCGCTCGCGACCCACTGAAGAAAGTAAAACCTTCAGACATGACGCGTCTGTGCTTGTAAAATAAAATATATAATAACTTATTTCGAGACTCGGAGACCTCTATTGGAGTGTGGATACAACTATGAAGTCCCTACTTCACTAAAGACATCGAGCTACTGGAAAAAGTACAAAGATGTACAATGCAGCAGCAAGGGAGTAAAAAAATATTCTCACATCTCAAGCCCAGATAGAATAAAATACAAGCCTTGCTGGACTGTATTCGAATCCCTTCATGAAATGGCTTTAAGATACCTATCGGAAATTTGTATTAGGGAAAAATCACCCCAAGGGCGCTTTACCATTGTAAACTAAAACTTACATTCTTACAAGTTATCCCTTTCCGTACCTAATGGTGCACAGGACACCGCATTGGTACACCAATCACAGCGTATCTTGTTCATTTTTGTAATAGGTAAGATGATCAGTATTGCGTTTCTGGTACCAGTCCAGGAACTTTGAAATATTATAGTGTGAAAACACCATTTAAAATAAGTATTTCATATCAACCATGTCGGGAATCGATCCCGAAACCTCTTGCAAGGTGGTAGGCAAACGCGCTGACCATTACACTACGAGGCCGGCACTATGTTTAACACATAATTGTTTTAAATATATTTTTTTTCATTAACATAATTCTATATTATAATAAACCCGAGTAAAATTTATTTTGTACCACAAATGTTTTTTTTAAACACTTAAATGTCATAAGTAATTCTATCTTTTTTGTGTCATTTTATGGACGAATATTCTCAAATTTTTGTGTATCTTTGTTGAATTAGCCAATAAAACTGTTTGAGTAGATATTTTATAAAACGCTTAATATATGTGCAGGACAAGGGGTCTAATTGAGGACGGTTTTTTCAAAACTCGACATTTACTTGAAACGTAATTTATCTGTAACAATCACGTTTCGTCAGTTCGTTCGTTCGTCATATGTCCATCTCACTCTAACGCAAACAAACTCGTAATTTTCTCTCGTTCCCTCTCATAAAATACGAATGAATTTACGAAACGAATTAGTTGCGGAATAAGTGCCTAGTCTTCACCATGCGAAGGAACTGATAAACGGGTACTCGCAAAGTTTTGCTTTTGATATAATAAAGCTCAGACAAAATCAAGTGAGGGTTATCACTTGAGCCCTTACAGGGCACGGCAGATTGAACGAACACCTTGCTAGAATGAACCTTCCCAAAACTTCTAGATGAAGGTTCTGCAGTGCAGAAAAGGAAACGCCTATAAACATTTTATGTGAGTGTGATGCTTTACATCATAAAAGGAGCATCATCCTCGGTAGGCCACTGGTTAAACCTGAAAATGTTAACGAGCTCACCCCCTACCTAATAAGCCGATATTTTAAGGATCTGGGCTTAAAGGGGGGGATTTAGAAAAATGTAAACTTTCGCCTTCCACATAGTGTTGCAATGTTCCAGTTCCAATGGGAAGTTCCTCTTAAAAATCTAAGTACTAAGTAACTACTTGAGGGCAACGAAACATCAGCTAAATATGAGATGCTGTTGATATGGCAATAATGAGGTTTTACTTGACCATACTACAGTGTCCGGGTTCGATCAAATGATTTCTGAATTATTAGTATTTCCAGCACTAACAGGGTTCGAAGTTTCGGAAAAGGAGAGATCGGTCAGATATATTGATGGCAATCAGTCAGTACTCAGTACTCATTACTCGTTACGCTAGATCGACTCTTAGAATGAATCAATGGCTAATGGTTTCACAGAACGGGGGTAGCCTTTGTTCGTGGCAGTTCTAAAAGCTTAATTGAAAATGGACAGATGAATTATTTCAAGATTCGGTAGGTAGATAAGGTGTAACGTAAACAGCAGTATTTGCATACTACTGTGACAAGAGATATGTATGTCTTGATACCGGTGAACATAATTTTAAAAATGATTTAAACACTCGACCACAATGAAATGCTAATAATTTCAATAGGGATTTTTGGCTTTATTCGACGAAACACAAGTACGCGGGATCGGCACGGGAAGAAGCAAAATAAGGTCTCCCGGGCCTCGATTATGATGGGAAGATAAAGACGTCATACTTTCACCTTAATGGTATAGTTGAAGATAAATTCTCTCTAGCGATTACAAAGATATACTGCCGACCCCCTACTTTATTGACCATCTAAAATAACAAAGCTTCAGTATGACGTCATAGTTGAAGACAAAGTTCTCCCGACAGACTACAAAGATATACTACCAATCCCCCCGCCATCAAGTTTTGATGTAAATACATCGGTTTATACCGACGGGTCTAGAACCCCTCGATACGTTTATCTACGCATTAAAAGTGTAAAAAAAATTGTATCACCGCGCAATTTTTCATTTGATTGCGATTTATTTAAATTTTTCATAGTTTTGAGGTTGGAACTTTTTTTCTTTAAAGCCTTTTTAAAATATGAGAGAGAAATAAGTAAATTTTGAAGTCAAATTAAATTCCAACAACTGTCACTTTAATATAACGAACGCCTAGATGTGGAAAGTATGTCGCTAGGTTTTGTCCTATTAACATATAAGAGTATCTGGGCGTTAAAAAGTGACCACTGTAAAAAAAAAAGTTATTATGTTTTTTCCATCTATCTTCCTGAGAGAACGTATTGAGAGTCAGCTTTGTAATCGCCCAGTACTACCTCAGTAGATAAATGCAGACGATCGTTAAGCATATCGTTTTGGCAATGGTTAAAAGTCATATACGAATCATTCTCAAGCGAGCTTTTCTTGCTTGAATTGGGATTTATTGGAGTTAATAATCGCTTTTAAGCGGGCACTTTTTATCACAGAAGCCTATTTTATATATAAATGAGAATTGTTTTTAATATTAACGTAGTAAGGAACGCGCACTAATTTTTGCGGTCATTCATTGGTTCGTTTCGATTATATGATGTCGATATGGCAAGTAGGTAGAACATATCGAGGCTTACCTCGGTACTAATATAGATAGTACAGAAGTAAGGTATACCGTCTCGATATATACAGATGAAGATAGCGTTCATAATTGAAGCCCTGGGCCCGTATTATGATAGTAATTGAACATTTATTTAAAAATTTATCAACAAATTAAAATTAAGTTTTTTCTATAAAAAATAGAACATTTACACTTTTTTTTAAACACGTTCAATTACAGGTTACCGACGAAGATAGTTTAAATGTTCATACAAATATAAACGTTTTCTCACATAAATATCGTTTTTTTCTTCTTCTTTTCCACATCCGCTCCTAAGAGGAGCATGTGGCAATCACCAGTTGCCTCCAGGAGACTCTATCGCCAGCCAGCACTTTTGCTCCTTCCCACGCCAATCCAGCGCCCCTTAATTCCGCCGAATAAAGTCTAAAGATCGTCATTGACGGCCTTCCAGGACGGCGTGAGCCCGCAGGTTTAAAGAAGAGGCAACTTGGGTTTAGGTTCTCTTGAGGCATGCGCGTAATTATTGTACTCTAAAGGATCGCCTTTCTTGCGAAGTGCAATGATCATACCATTAATCCAATCCCTCGGATAACGTTCTTTATCCCAGATTTTTTATAATAAAGTATGCAGTGGACAACTTCGGAGGAACCTGATATGGCACAAATAGAAGAAGAAGAAAAATAATAGGGCAGGTGATAAGAATATTTGATGTGTTTATAACGGAAAAGAGATGAAGGAAAATAATACTAAATAAAATATAAATTTCAATACGCTTACCACATTATTTATCTCTCACTTCAGTTGATGAAATGCGTCCATTTAAGTTGTCTAAAATGC
Organism: Micrasema longulum; assembly: GCF_059751315.1. Classification (NCBI taxonomy): domain Eukaryota; kingdom Metazoa; phylum Arthropoda; class Insecta; order Trichoptera; family Brachycentridae; genus Micrasema; species Micrasema longulum. Next base: position 541,118 of record NW_028277853.1, on the reverse strand, counting down.
CATAAATATCAATGAAATAATTAAAACAGTAGACGGGGGTGCCGCTTCATGGGAAGATAAATTAATGGGCGGTCTTCACGTTGATTCCGTAGGTTGTGAAACCGCTAGATATTCATTCTTATCTCCAATTTTAACCAAACAAGACGCTTACTTTTTTAAGCAATGTTTATTTTTGTTTCCGTTACTTTTGTTTTGTACATTTTTTTCTCAAACTTTATTTATTATTGATTAAAGAAATCATACTGTGAATTAAAAAAATACGAGGTAAAAGAAAAGAACTGGAAGAAGTTAGACCAATTACAGCTTTTACATTCACATTACTATGGATACAGAAGAAGACGGGAAACAATAAACAGTATTACAATATCAAATAAAAATGTATCAAGCGAGAGTGTAAATCTGAGTCAAATATAATTGATAAGATTAAGAAAGCGTCTCTAAGATGGTTTGATCACGATCAGTAAATATGGCGAAAATGAACAGTAACGTGAGACGAAGACGACCAAGGAAGACTTGGCATGATCAGATAAACTAAAATCTTAAGTCTGGTCATGTCAAAAGCAGACAGAGACGAAGGGCATGTATGACAAGATGTATGAATGTGGATGAAGCTTGGAATATATGCCAGGATAGACGTGTGTGGCGGTCCATTCTCTCCGCCTACCCCTACGGGGAAATGGCGTGATGGTAGTAGTAGTAGTGGTAGAGAAGATTTAACAGACCGGATAAAACTATAGTATTTACAATGTTATATGTCGATGTCACTAAACCCGCCATTTTAGGTAGTCTGGATTCTTCGAAGGGACTGTTTTTCATATAATTAGTCCATGAGCGCTGAATATCGAAGACAAGTAATGGTTATGGACAGGAACTTGGCGTGAGAGGTCTCCAACAGTTTGTCGACCAGCAATTAACAAATTTACAGAGGAAGCTCTTATCCAACACGATACGCCGAGTGACGAGATGTTTAATTTCATGAAAATTAGCGAACTCATTTCTAGTTTCACAACCGTCCGTAACCGAATAATAAAAAATGCTCAACTGTTTGGGCGAATTTTTTAAATTCTTCGAATAATTTTCCGCATAGTTAATATTTTATTTTTAATATTTCCTTTTGATGTTTTCTGCATGGAACGCACAATGTTACTTTTGAGGGATAAATAAAAAAAAAACAATCATAATCATCAGTATGATTCATCATCAGCTTAATGTTTATTTGTGTAAATTTATTGATACTTTTAAGTTGCTAGAATTTCATTCGTCCATGCACTTTGCAGCTGCAAGACGATTAGTAATCTAGCTTCAATAAGTAAATGTTGTCAACTATCAAATATCAAATATCTAAATTTGGTTAAAAGGGTCTAGAATTCCCACCGTCAATGCGCTCAGTAGCTGCCTTGTTATAATCTAACTTTTTATAAATTCGTTTTTTTTTTCGTTTTTTAAAATAACACCTAAACTCTAAATTTTTTTGTCAAATAAAATAAAAATACCTGTCATTGGCAGGTTAAGGCCCTGTAAATGTTTAGACTTCATATTCCCTTCTTTAAGGTATTCTCCATCCCTGATGTAATTTGTTAATCTTAGTGACTCCCGAGGGGGTGAAATCCAGTATTTTGTCTTCAAACATTTGGACAAACTGTATGTACATATTATTACTTGTTACTATATTATTACCATACCTTTATGTAAATATTTTTCAGTCCCAAAATGAGTTTGTTGTAACTCCTGGGAGTAGAATGTTTTTTTTCGTATGATTTAATAAAAAAATATATTGTAATAAAACCAACTGGTCCAAGAAGAAGTTTAAAAATTCAAAATTGTTTTCAGGCGTTGCCTAGTATGTGAAATAATTCAGTCAGATGAATCTCTTCATAACAATAAAGGTTTCAGCTTAACTGAAATCATCAAGTGGAAGAGTTTAAGAAAAATCAATGTTCAAACATAGGTAGAGTGGTGAATGTTACACAATGTGTGAAGTGGCCGCATAAATTAGCCAATGACAGGTCATAGGCCCGGTAAATGCCTAGACTTCCATATTCCCTTCTTTATGTATTCTCCATCCCTGTTGTAGTTTGTTAAAAATCCTACTTTTAACGTTTCTTACGCATATTTAATTAATTTATTTACGAGTTTCTTTTGCTCAACGACTGTTCCACTTTTTAGTTGACTATTTTTAATCAACCTTCCTAAAGGTATAAATATCTTGTAGTAAATTAACAAATTAAGCTCATATAAGTTATATATTATTTACTAAAATAGCAGAATTACATTTTTGTAATTCAGTTCGGTAAAAAATGATTAGGTAATCCTTAAGGGGTATAAAATAATAAGAACGCACGAGTTACATACACATGCACATCATAAGCAGCAGAAGTTCTCGGGCGTGACGTAAACAACTATAATTATTTTTTTTAAATAACTCGTAATTGGCTCAGTCGTAATGATGAATCGCTTTTATGTAGAATTCGCTGCTTATGTAGGTACTGGGTACTTAAAAGGGAACAGAAGTACATAAGGATGAAGTAATGGATAAAACGTACCTGTAAAATAATGAGAAAGTGCAGTGCTATGGGAATTGGATTCATAAATTGTTTTTATCGGTGCTAAAATTTCGAAAAAGAATGAAAAACATTGTAAAAACGGTCTTACTATAAATGGACTGGTTTGTGACGTCACAGGATCATGTGTTCACGTGTTTGCAAAAGCCAATAAATTATGGCGGTGTTTCGTTGTTGTGACAACCATGGGCGATCATGTTTGGAATCGATTTCCGGTTTACGGCGTAGCCATATTTTTCGACGTTTACCGTGTTTGGGGTACAAAATACAATTGTTCAGGGTTCAATATTTAAATATAAAAAACAAAAAGAAATAAAACTAAACAGATTATCTAATTAAATTACTAAACAGTCGTAGAATCCCCGCAAGCCAGCGATTCGTACAATAAACATCAGTTCAATCCGCGTTTTGTTTTCTTTTTGTCAGTTATGTTTCACTGGTCAGATGTACGTTTTGATTACTCACCGATCAGACCTCGCGACGTTGCGGGCAATGAAATTTTGTAATCTTCGGTTGTCTGGAAGAGATTGTTTTTAGCAATAAATCCGCTAAAGTACTCATTCTTCGTACATGAAATTTTAAATAAGTACATAGTTTCGAAGTTTCAGTGGGGATTTTCAAAATAAAAACACTTTAAAAAATCGAATCGCTAATAATACGAGTACGATACATTAAAACATTTATTTTTTGCTCATTTTGACAGTTTTAACAAACATTAGAAAAAAATAATAACAATGAACTTCCTTAACTTTCACGCAAATAGTAAATCTAATTAACACCGTCCTTATCTTTGTAATTTATGATTTGTAATGTATGCCATGCGATAGAAGAACTTTAGAATTGCTACGATGGAATGAATATGCACATTTTTGCTACGTGGACGCTTCGATAATCTGACGTTAATATAAGTTTTATAATTCAATACTAATTTCGTGTTTCAATAATGGTACGATCAACAGAAAAAAAGACTTCAAGTAATTATAATTGAATGACCTAATTTGATATCGACAGTTATCTTGAGAAACATCTGCACCAATCCAACGCGAAATGCAGCGCTTATGAAACATATCGACAAGATCGGAAGAGGAATTTTATTCACTTAATGATGTCAGAAATACGAGTACACGCGAGGCAAATTCTCTAAAAATACCGCAGTTCCAATGTAAAATAATTCATCATTAAAATATTATTTATGAAAATCATTTGGCTAAAAGAATAATTCTCTAAGATAACTGAATTCCTTTATATCTTTACCTGCAGCTTTTTTATAGACAGTTCGTTATTGGCACATAGCGTGAATACCTCCGTATGCATTTGCAAGAAGCGGGCAAGAAAATTTTCTTAGAACTTAAACCTGCATAATATATCAAGTGTGAGAGTGGTAAGAAGACCGTGAATTTTTATTACCCTGCCAACATTTCATAATTATTTCTTACATAACTAAGCGAGATTTATTCCAGCAACCGTCACGGCGCGCGGCGGTCAACTCGTTTAGCCTCATGATCGTATTATACACAATCTCGTATATTTATATTAAACGAGTACCTACGTTAGTACCGAGTACAAACTAACCATCACTTTATGTGGAGCTTAATTGCCTAGGCGCACGCTACTGTATTTTATAATAACAATATTTCAGTTTTAATAAAAAGGTTCGCCACGAGAACGGAAATACAGTACGATATAATTCTGCAGAACGAAGTGACATTAAATTAAATTAAATATCTTTATAAAGCAAAATTCAAATAGTTTTAATATTTGAAGCATTAACTTTGTGGTCAAACATTTTATTAAATGTTATTAAATATTTGTAAGTGGTTTATCGGTAAGTGGTTATATACAAATATTTAATAACATTTAGCAAAAATCAAAATTTTTACAACGCGACGCTTCAAAAACTATTGGATAAAATCTTTTTTTTAAAACCATAAAAGACGAGGGGGGGCAATTAAAGTGGTGAATTAGAGCACAATACATCCAAGCTTGACCGAGATTAGAGAACGCTATCGGCAGCAAACAGATGTTATTATGGCTTGTTTAAACATCAGGGATCCAAATCGCTCACTAGAAAAACTAAGACCATTATTTACAAAACTCTCCTTAGACCTGTCATTGCATATGGTGCCGAATGCTGGGTTATGACCAAAACCGATGAAAACATGGTATTAGTGTTTGAAAGAAAAATATTAAGGAGGATATCCGGTGTTGTTAACCAAAACTAGGTGTGGAGGAGACGGTTTAATCATGAATTGGAGGCACTGTATGGGAAACCTGACATTGCACAATTCATAAAAATAAGAAGATTACAATGAATGGGCCATGTGCACAGAATAAATGATAACCACGCAGGGAGAAATGGAGACAGATTCTGAATGAGGCCAGGGCCCACAACGGGCTTTAGCGCCATTGATGATGATGACGCCAAGGTATGAGAAAAACCCCATTAGATTTTTGTGTTCTCACCGGGAATCGAACACGGAACATTCCGTGTGAAAGTCGATCGTCTTGACCCCTACACCACGAGGCTGCCAATACATTATATGGCTATTAAGAGGATAAGCGGTACCAGTCAATTTTAATTAATAGGTATTTTAAAATTGTTTTTAAGTCACCTTCTTGCAAATGCCTCCCTGATAATGTACAAAAAAAAAGAAATATTTAAAATTAATTTGAAAAAAAAAATTATAGAGAAATTTTGATAAAAAGAATGAAATATTATTAAAAGTTTGTATTAGTTCTTAAGATGTTATGAACTAACTGAATAAAGCATAAATAAATAAATAAAAACGACGAAATATCTATAGTATGAAAAAAAATCATTGCTTAAGCGTCACAATCCAGGAAGAAAATACGGGAATACGTTTGTATAAAGAAAAGCCAGACCGGGTAACCTCTTTAAAGTCTTCTAGTAAGTATTTAGATTAAATTAACTAAACGTAATTATTTGTTGTAAACGGTAGAAATTAAACACAAATCTAAGGGAAAACCGTAACAATCTGTTAAAAAGATTCTTGTTTAAATATCGTTTGAAAATGATTATTTACCAAAGTAATATTTTGTATATTGCGCGGTATTTTAAGTAGGGTATGTGTCTAGCACCATCCCGAGTGAACGATTCGCTGGTGCTGGCCAACGTCCATTAGCCCTCAACCTGTCGGACTTTTTATGCAGAAGTGATGAATTACCTTTTTGTTTTGTTTCTGCTTCCACGGGGAACTCGCGGCGCGGTGCGGTGCGGCGGTGTGAACTCGGGTCACCTCTTCCCCAACCGCCTCCCGCCGATCTTACTTCACCCCTCGCGGGAGTCTCCTCTTCCCCCGTACTACAATCTTATTACGGAAATCCAATAGGAATTCCGACACGTTTGTATCCCTTAGCAAATCGTGTGGCTGGTAATTCAATCGGTAATTCATAGCCCGAGACCTGTAACCGCTACGTACCTGAATAAGGGGATTATCTGAATTCTCCTGTTTGGCTTCGTAATTCTCCTCGATTCAAATAATGGCTTTTGGAACATAAAACGTTTAAAAAACCTCTCATAAAAATATCTTTATCCATAAAACAGTTTGTTAAAATCAGTTGATTATTTTTTCATTTATTCATAGAATTACACATATATATTACAAAAAAATAATAACGTATTCCTAACTCTATGAGGCCCATTGCCCTGTGTTGAGTTGGGATAATGGAAAGTGGAAGCATGTACATTATTAAATAATAGCAAAAATAACTATTAAAAATTATTACATAAATATATATTTCAATAAACATCTAGACAACAAAACAAACAAACCATCACGCCGTTTCCCCGTAAGGGTAGGCAGAGAGGATGGAACGCTAAATCACCCTGTCGTTGCATACATACCTCGTTTCCTCCACATTCATACATCTTCTCATGCACGCACACTGATTATTCCTACTCTTGACATGTCCATCTTCAAGTATTTGATGGATTTGATCGTGCCATGTCTTTCTCGGTCTTCCTCGTTTTCTGCATCCATTGAAATTCGCATCGTAGATCCTTTTAGCCGTTCTTTTGCTGTCCATTCGCTCTACACGTCCAAACCAACGCAGCACCCTTTTTTTGATTCAATACAACACGCTTCATAGGTTATAATTTTATGCAATATCTCGCAGTAGTCTCCCGCAATGGTCTCTTCCCTTAGACAAAATCCAAATGTGTACACTTCTCTCAAAAATGGCTTTCGTTTTAGAGAACTTAATATGTTCATCAAGAACTTTGAACACTCTTTCTTTACAAGGCGTATAAAAAAAAACATTTTTATTAAAATATAATCACCAAATCATCCAAAAACGACGGAACCTTGATTTTTTTCTCATTATTTTGCTACTTCGGTTAACCTATGCTGTTTACATAACCACCATTACAACACAGACGTTCAATATTTTAAGCTGAATAATTTAAAATATGTTAGTTTCATTTGGGGGAAATACAGAATTAAACCACAGTATCCAAACTGATGGGATGTTCTGCGAATATTAAATTATTCGCATAAAAAACAATGAGAACATTCAGGTCTTTGGCAAATTGAATATAAAAAATAATTCTTACGCCCGGTAAAAATTAGAACATCAAATTGTACGGCGCAGTTTCTTGAAAATGTATGAAAATAAAAAGATTTGAATAAAAATGAACTTTTTGAACGACGTTACTTGTTCTTCCAATCAACTAATGATGAGAGAATTGTGATATATTTCCGGTTTACGATCAGTCAACTGACCAATCAGCAGAACTAACCCTGAAGAAGAGGAAGATAATTTGAGACGTCACACGCGGAGTAATTTCAAAAATACAAAACTTTTAAAAATCACAGCGCTGATAAAACTATACACAAATTTAAAAAATGTATATTTTGGCTTAGTTTAACCTTTCCCTTTCGTCCCAAAAACATCCGTGCGTTACGGTGCTGTATAGTCATTAAACATGCAAGAAATGAGAGATTTTAAATCGGAAAAATGTAATATTCATAAACTGCATAAATTATTTGTAGTCAAAGTCAAACATGATAATATTTTTTATCTAATGGGATAATATCTCGTATTTTTTAAACATTTTTAAATTAATAAAGGTCTATGAAATACTGTCCAGTAAAACATTTTTTTTGCTAATTATTAGTGGCATAAAAATACTTTTAAATTTATAATTTTGAATTCCAGCATAAGCAGTCATTTCATTGGCCACGCCTTTAATACGTAACGATTCATGTTCATTTGTTCCTGGCCATTGAAATTTGTTAAGAACAATATCACGAATCTTGACGTCACTAACCAAGGCCAAACACGTCGCATTTTTCTAGCAACGTATTTTTATTAAATTTATTTTTACACATATGTATGAAAACATTTCTCCACAATATTTGTATGGATTTTTAAAAATAAAATTGATTATTCTAAATCCCTTTTATATATTTTTATCGGAATTCATAGTATCTGATATTTTCCTATAGCTAAAAACATGAAAAAACCATTAGTTCATGCTCACAGTGCGGGCGAAATTCGAAGAGCTACTAACAGTACTAACTACTAACTGGCGTCTAGAAGAAGTACCAGAAACTTTTCTGTTCACGCGTGTGATGCGTGAAATTGTCTCTCTTGCTCTCAAATGTACCTGTATTATCAAGAGTGAGACGTAAAGAGTGTGCGAGACAATTATATATTAGGAGTACTCTCTTACTACGCAGGTAGGTACTTCGTAACATGCGACACATTGGTAAACTTTCCATTGTATTGATTTATTTCCGATTTTTGATAAAACGCTTCTTCTGTTCCGTCCAACTGAATAAGCATGAGTTAATTAACAAAAAAATATTTACACCGATCGATACGTAAATGTATAACGAAGGAATAAAATTAAATCTTAACCCATCATTATATTTATAGCGATATTCAAGTTATTAGATGCAATGTGTACCAGCTACACATCACTGGAAAGGAAGAGTTAATACCAAATCTACTAACAAATAAAAAAATAATTAAAAATAACCACAAAACTCTCTCATGCATTAGCAAAGCCAGGTTAATCGTCTTACAACAAAACAGCTTGTATTATTTAACGCAAGTGAAATTACTAACATTTTACGCTGTAAGTCGAGGTTTTCGGTATGCGCGGATTTTAACACTGCACAGTTATTTACGAATACAATAATTTATGTCTGTCCTATGTAAAATATATTTATATTGAAGTGGTTATTGTAAATACATATTAAAGTAATGTCTGTCGATGCTTGATCGGCAGATTTAAAACAAATATTTTTTTCCAAGAAGCTACGATAAATTGGACAATCGAAAGCGTAGAAGGAACAAAAAACCTCGCATAATCGACCGAGATATTCTAGCCCAGTGGAAAAGGAAGTACGCAATAATAAGCGTAATAATAATGGAGCACTAGATAAACATTACAAACACTTTTTTAAATTCACGGTGTAAAAACATTTACCGAATTGAAATTGTAAATAAAAATATTAAAAAATGAATAGATATATGCACCTAGACAGGTGCGTGTTTTTCATTATCTTGTCGTGGTTCGATTATGGTGTAGTATAAAATCACGTGTGTTCCGTCCAACTGAATAAGCAGGCGTCTGCGGCCAAGAACTTGAACTAGTTTTTTTTATAGTACATTATGTAAACCGGCACGAATAATGAACTTGATAGAGCGGTGGCGGCGCGGCGCATGGCGAATGGAACGCGGCGAGGTGCGCGGCTTCGCCACGTTAGGGGTCATTCCGACGTGTTTAAATAAAGAACACCAAAAATTGAGAGAAAATAAGACAAAAAAAATGTGATGTCTGGATTATCATGGACTTTTATCCCAGACGAATGAGAAAAGAGTGGCTATACCTATTGCTCGATAATTTACCGCCATCTTGTTGATCTATCAACAAAGAATTGGGTATGGTAAGTATTCTAGGCGTTTACATAGCTTAAAAACAAGCGTTGCGTGGTTTTAATCCAGATTTATCAACATCAATATAAGTATTTAAGTAATACAGAGGAGTTTTACAAGATCCAGCTGTTATTTCTTTATATTTTTTTATTTGAAGCACGTACTTTGTTGTTATTCATTATAATAAGCGGAACAAATAAATAAACCTGACCCACCTAAACAATGGAGGTGGATTTTTTTTATAAATGACTATTTTTCTAAACAATTATCTAATTCCCTACCATCAAAAAACATTAAACCAGCATTCTACACAACTAATAATACAGAAATACTATTAGAAATAAGAGATTTTTTTTATTGGAATGTAAGCTAAAAAACTTCGGGTTTCGGACTTCAAAGAAGCATTTTTTGTGGGTTTTCCAAAATAATGATTTAATGATTTTTTGAACGAAAATCATTGTATTGAAAAGGTTTTCTTTGTTTACAATGAGTAAGTACTTTAATTAAGTAATTAAGCATCGATTTTGCCCTTGTGTATCTGTTTTTTTTTCTCTGGATTATTTTTGGCGCCTCGTTTTGTAATACGGCGAATTTGTTTCAAATGTTTTGATCTCTGCTATATTTTTCGTGATAGCTTTCAAGTGCGAATACATTGTTTAGAAATGTTAATAATTGGTATATATTTTAATGATAATTAGATATAAGCTTAGAGATAGATATATATATACTCTAAGGATATGTCAAAATGAGGACATTTATGTATTGTGTTTGTACTGTTTTAATACTAAACAATAAAATAGAATAAAAAACATTGTTAAAACATCACAAAGATATAGTCCGTAAATATAATAAATCTGGAGTATACCAATTACATTGTAATGATTGCGATTCAATTTACATTGGAAAAACAGTGGTATATAACAACAATTTTTCTAAATTCGCAAAACTGATAGAAAATAATCATAATTTCAATAATAAAGACACTGGACTAAAACTTTTTTTTAAAATGTTGGAAACAAAATATTAAAATAAGACAACTTGAAAATTTTGGAAATTAAAAAAGCTCTTCATAACTAGAAAAAACAAAAAATAAACAAACAACTAATATTTCCTCAAGTCCACCCCTGTCTAGTTTTAAAGATCGTATCCATCTCACGCATTCATCGATCGTATTCACACTTCCCGTCATTAAAAGAACAACATGACAAAAACACTTGACTAATTAGCTCCATAATCATTATCAATAATGTAATATTCAGTTATCACAGTAAAAATAAAATAGGATAGAATTCAACAATGTTTGACTATGTCCAAATGCTTGCAGACTGGCTGGATTTCCCCCCTAGGGAGTTGTTCATATTTAAATTTATTTCAACAGAGAGGGAAAACTTTTTGAGAAGGTAATATGGAAGTCTAGGCATTTACAGGGCTTATGACCTGTCATTGGCTGGTTTAAGTGGCCACTTTACACACTGTGTAACATTCACCATTCTGCCCATGTTTGAACATCCACATTTCTTCAACTCTTCCATCTGTTGACTTTTGTGAAGTAAAAAAGCTGAAACCTTTATCACGTGGGCAGAATGGTGAATGTTACACAGTGTGTAAAGTGGCCACTTAAACCAGCCAATGACAGGTCATAAGCCCTGTAAATGCCTAGACTTCCATATTCCCTTCTCAAAAATTTTTCCCTCTCTGTTGAAATAAATTTAAATAGGATAGAATTCATTAGTTATATTATGTGGCTTTGCAAAAATAGTAAAAAATACATGCAAAATATGATTACATAATGAATAATTGATTAGCATAGTATTTTAGATACTAAAAATATATATATATATATCTCACATATGAAGGGTACAGGATGTATCCTGTAAAAGGATGAATGGATTTTAATGTGTTTGAAACTATTAATGGCACCTGACGGCAGTTCACACGATTTACATTTCTGTTAACTAAAATTTTACATAAAGGCTCTACTTTTCATGATAATTAAACGGGAAAAAATGCATACGGAGGATAAAACGTGGATGTCAGTTAAATACTGGGAGAAAATGATAATTTAATATTAATGAAAACCATGATGCAAAACAGATGGGCTTGAATAAAGTATGTTATTTTATTCAAAAATGTTTTGAGTATGTCCAAATGCTTACAGACTGGCTGGATTCTCTTCCTGTACACAGTGTGTAAAGTGCCCACTTTAACTAGCCAATGACAGGTCGTGAGCTCTGTAAATGCCTAGACTTCCATATTCCCTTCTCAAAAATGTTTTCTCCTGTTGCAACAAATTAAGATAAGGTTCCTTTATATCTCCTTGATGGGCGGACATAAAAGTATTACTGTAAAAATGCAACTTTTCAGGAGAGCAAAAAAACGTTATGATGAAAAATATTTGGTTACAGAACTCATATTTTGGAAAATGGGTTATTATTTACAGAAAATTTGATTTGTGTAGCAAGATTCCAGTAATTTGTACAAATAACAGAAATATTCCAGATATACTACTTGAACCATCAAATATGGGAAATGAGAAACGAGTCTATTTATACAACTAGAACTAACTAATACCATTTGTACTACTCAATGAATGATAGAAATAAGTCCGCTTATATTACTGAGACGATTTTGTGCTATTTGGGCCACTGAAAATATGACACAAATGCGCATACTTATTTTATTAAAATCAAAGTTTAATAAGCAAAAAGTTATTTATTTATGTTTTGAGTAGTCATAGAAGTGAACTGTTTAAACCATTAATGCAGGCATGTACAATGAACGTTTTCGCAAATAAATCACAAAATGAACAAAAATGCAGTTATAGTTATGAGTTTATTTAAATGTCCAAGAGGTTTGAAATTTGAAAAACGTTTATGTCAAAGTTTGACTTTCGGACATTTATTCTTTATATCCTGTACTCTTTAAATGATTATGTTCATAGTGCGGTAATCGAACTCATGCGGATTGCGTTAACCACTGCAACACTAATTTATAATGCCATCGGCTCATGGGTGCGACGTATTAAAATTACTGCATGTACCAGAAATTGAAATTATTATACGTAAAAGTAAAAAGTAAAACATGGATGAAATAACGATGATGTAAGAACATTCAGAAGTTCATGTTATTTATGATTATTTCATAGTGAAACTCCGATTAATATATAGGTACGTTTATGTACCTCTTTCTGTAAATGCCCATTGAGGTTGAAATCTTTCAACCATTTACATGTGAAGAAAACTTTAAAAGTTTTCAAGTAATCTTTAATGTCATATATTTTATTTTATTTTATTTTATTTTATTTTATTTTATTTTATTTTATTTTATTTTATTTTATTTTATTTTATTTTATTTTATTTTATTTTATTTTATTGTATTTTATTTTATTTTATTTTATTTTATTTTATTTTATTTTATTTTATTTTATTTTATTTTATTTTATTTTATTTTGTTTTATTTTATTTTATTTTATTTTATTTTATTTTATTTTATTTTATTTTATTTTATTTTATTTTATTTTATTTTATTTTATTTTATTTTATTTTATTTTATTTTATTTTATTTTATTTTATTTTATTTTATTTTATTTTATTTTATTTTATTTTATTTTATTTTATTTTATTTTATTTTATTTTATTTTATTTTATTTTATTTTATTTTATTTTATTTTATTTTATTTTATTTTATTTTATTTTATTTTATTTTATTTTATTTTATTTTATTTGGTAAATCAACAGTTCTACATACATATTTATAGTAAACAAACAGATATAGTGTATAAACTCAAAACTAATAACAGATATCCACAAAGTATACAAAGTTAGTAAAGAAAATATATTAAATATCAAATAAATACGTTTAAGTTTATACATATAAAAATGTTATTTTCATGTACTTGTAAATATTTTTCAATATTCAAAGATTTTATTTTATTTTTAAGAACAGTAAGTTATTTTAAAGAGAGGATAAGGAGGGGAAGGGAGATGTAAATATTTATTATTAAAATGTCTACTAAGTTACATAATGCATTTTTACATATATAAAAAACTTTATTTTTTAAAAATAATTAAATAAAGAAAAGACAAATAACTTTCATAAACACTAAAAACCATTCGTCGTGGGATAAGATCGAATGATGCATGAGCCCGTTGTGGTCACTGCATATTCAAAGGTTTCATATTCTGAAATAACAAAACGTAGGTTCCTAATATTATTTAGTAACATTTACTGAAGAAGTGAGAAGTCCACATATGATTTTTCTATCTGATACTAGGAATCTCGAATTTCGTCTGACTGTCAGTGGGTAGTGTACGAGTAAATCTGTGAGGAGTTAAATAATGTTGAGAGATTGCGGTTTGGTTCTTTGGTTCGACGGCCAAAATTGGTATGGCGTTTTTTCGTCTAATCTTTGAAAGGGTCGTACATTCAAGTGGTACCATTAATATTTAACTGAAACGCCATGAAAAGGGTTTTCAGGGCCCCTTGTAAATATCCCTTAAAGTTACCCGAGTAAGTTGAGTGCTTGTGAATTCACTACCTTTATATTTTACTATTTGCTTAGCGCGCAGAAAGCGACACCTTATGCTAAGAAAATAAATATTGTATTCTCGAAAATCTAAGAACCTGTTTAATGAAAAAAACAATTATGTAGTTATTCTAAAGTGCCTAACTTATAAATTATGTTTAACATCATAATAATGAATACAATGAATGCTGTACGCGTAATTGATTAACATTACTAAAATCAAACCAATTAATTTAGCCAATTGTATCTGGGATTAAATAAACACTAGCAAAAATCAGTATAAAAACCTCAGAGTAATTATGCGCTGCCGTTTATATAGACAAAACCCATTCTAGGATTATCAATTACGAAATTAGCTACAGTTTGCAGCAAAACAACGGGACATGAGTACTCAGGTTGAAAATTGCTAAATTGGTATTAATTTGCATTGTAATTACTTTTGAATATACCTACCTATATATTTATTTCTTTGAAAGGTAAGCGTTTACTAAATATCATTGAAGAGTTATTCTGATTTACTTTTTGATAATATTTTTTTAGGGGGTTAAAGAAAAAGATCTTTACTCCAGGAACTTCTTTACAAAAGAGAATCTTTACAAAAACTTCCATCCATGTGTGAGAAAAGAATTCTGCAGTTCTTTGGACATATTTCCAGGGGGAACTCTGATAGCTTGAAGAAATCTATTCTCCTGAGAACTGTCGAAGAGACAACGTCGCGTGGACGTAAATCAACAAGATGGAGCGGCCTAGTTACTGAATTATCAGAATCATTACTGACGAAAGTATATAAAAAGAACAAGGCCGTTCCAGATGGAGGAAAACTGTCCACAGACGAGCCATGCCTGGAGTCAGGCGTAGTCACCATCCTCAGACATGAGGCTTTGATTGAAGAGAGAGGGGAGGAGAGGGGTAGCACCAATGTTTCAGGGCCACTAGACACTGGTCTTCATCTTACTTAGGGTAAAAAGAGAAAGCAAGCTCTTTTGCCAAAACTAACAAAGTTAGAATTACTGCGACGATTTCCAACCTCCACTGGGGAGAGGAAAAATAAGTAGAAGAAGAAAATAATTCTACTTTTGGTATTATAATAAGAAAATTTTCACAATATTTATGAGCAAAGCCAATCACAGTAACGAAATCGTCCGTTACACGTCTGTTGTTAAATGAATAACCAAACTTACAATTCACGACGCTTTTGTTCTATGCAAAAGAGCCAAATGTCATCTCTGTAAGCGGGCAGCGCGTTATATACGCATCGATATTCAGAAATATGTAGAACATTAATGATCCATTCAGCATAACTTTTACTGCCACAAGAATATTTTAGAATCGTTGGTAAATATTTAATGGAATAATAGATTATTAATGTTGAAAGCACTAAATTTGTGGTCAAATATTTTATTAAATATTATTTAATATTTTTATAAAACCACTCACCGACTTTTAGATGTCTATCGGTTTCTATACGTACCCGTATCGTCGTAAGGACACTAATTAAACCAACATGCAAAACCTACTTTACACCCTCACCATAGTTGTTCCACAAAAATATAACACCAACATGCCATGCATTTTATTAATTTAATAATAATAATCGAACAAACTTTCAATATAGCCCATTAAACGTTGTTTTATTGTAATGGTCACCCTATACCTATTAAACTCACACCCCTCCTTTCATCTCCTTTCTCTTTTTTCAACAATTTTCCCCACAACATCAAACATTTCATAACCTAATCAGTGCATTAAGGACTCCCTATCAATATTATTCCAAGACATCTATTCTCAAAACTCAGTATTTTGCTGTTTTGAGCAATGGTGAGGTGTCACGATTCGCGTCCGTAGAGGAGAGTAGGTGTTATGCAGGCGATATATTGGTTTTCATCGAGTTGATATCGGATCTCTAGAGAGCTTTCATACATTTTAATGTGGAGCCTGCTGTTTCTAGCCGCAGTTCCAGTTCTTGGAAGCTATCATTTTCTGTAATATATATTTGGGTATTTAAAACTCTCAACCTTTTCGATGACTCGGTTTGACAGTCAAGAAATTTTGAGCATCAAGCCATGAAGTACATGGGTTTTTGCATTATTGATTTTTAAACCTATGCATATCCTCGTCACCAGTGGCGCTACAGCCCATTGTTGGCCCTGGCCTCTTTTAGAATCATTCTCTCTTCCCCCCAGCATCCTGCGGCTCTTCTCCAGTGGCTCTCATTCCACTTTCCACATTATCCAGCCATCTTAATTTTGATGTGGCTCTGTTTCGTTTGCGTTCCGGAGTGTTAAGAAATATTTTTTTTGGGGTTCGATTAATATATCAACTGCTTGAGAAAATTCAAATTTGTATCCCTCAACGTACAACTCGGTTGCAACAAGTGTTTCATGTTGGTATTTCAAGCACAAATAACAACGAGAATGCATCTTTTACCAGAATCCTAAATTATTATGAGAATTTTTTTTCTGAAATCGATATATTATATTTCCTTTCTCTACACAACTACAAAAAACTGCAAGAGCCTAAATTGCAAATAATAATTATAATTTAATCTAACTGTACCTATTAAAAAAGGTTTTACATAGTATATTTTTTCGTATACTTTCATATTATATTATTCTCTTGTTTGAAAGAAGAAAGGAGGAAACGCTGATTTGAGATAACTCCATATGGATCTGTATTTAGCGCTGTACAATATATGAATATCCCAGCACGTCTTGCAACTACAGAGCACATGAACGGTTGGGATTCTAGTTCCTCGTCTTCAATTATGTTTTATTACAATTATTATATGTAGGAGCTAGATTACATGTCTTGCAGCTACAGAGCGCATGGACAGAAAGAAATCTAGCCCCTATTTAAATTTTAAATTTTATTTTTTTGACCATGAAGTTTGGAGTTTAAGTAATAATTTGGAAAACGAAATATAAAAAAATATTATGTGGCTGTTGTTTTCTTAAAAAAAAATAAATCATTTATTCTGTGCACATGGCCTTACCATTGTATTCTTCTTGTTTTTATGAATTTTACAATGATAGGTTCGCCAAACAGTGCCTCTAATTCATTATTATACCGTCTTTTCCACACTTCATTTGGTTGACAGCACCAAATATCTTCCTTAATATTTTTCTTTCAAACAATAAAACTATGTTTTCATCTCTTTTGGGCATAACTAAGCATTTGCCACCATATGCATGACCGATCTGAGATGAGTTTTGTAAATTTTTGTCTTAGTTTTTCTAGAGCGCACACTACATACCTACAAAATACGTTAAAATAGTTTAAAAAGATGCAAGAGACTTGTAGAAATGTAAGGATGAAATAATTTTTAAATATTAACAGTACGTTGGTATATAATATTAACGATGTAATCGAGGTACCTTGGTACTGGACTAGGATAAAGTGACTACAAACATAATATGGTTACCTTTCTTGGAGAAACAGGCAGACGGATTGTAACCCCTGACGCACTCACCTGCAATAAAAAAAAAAATATGTAACACTTTATATACATATACAATATATATATACATATAAGGGCGGGCCTCAAGGCAATTTCTTCCTACCTGCCCAAACCGTTCAGTTTGAGAAAATTACAAATACACGGACAATTTTATAAAAAAATAAAAACACAGATTAATAAACTAAAAATATATAAATAATTAACACAAACAATGAAGATAGGAGAGGGTATAGGAAGGAAAGATGAAGGATAAAGGAACAATTTAAATATTTAGATAGTGACATTTCAAGCTTGACTTAAATGTAAATAAAGAACCACTTCTCTCTAACATAAGTGGGTAGATTATTTCACAATCAAGCGGCTACTACTGCGAAAGAGGAAGCAAGAAAATTAGAGCGATGACAGGGTATTAAAAGGGTTCTCTTTATTAAAACTCTGTTTTTTTTTTAAGTGAGTGCAAACTGCTTTAAAATTTACGACTAACTTCGTTAACATGATCGTGCTATCTTAAATACTTACTATTATAACTGTCGGCCGCGTGGTTTAGCGATCAGCGCGTTTGCCTACTATACAAAAGGTCTCGGTTATGATTCCAGTCTTTTTGTCATGTTGTTCTTGTAAAGATGTTGTTATATTGATATTTTTTTCATAATGAATCCCACAAAGTTCGTGCTTCAAATATAAATTTAATAAAATACGAATTATGTTTATTATTATTTATTCTAATGTTATTATGTTAATATTATGTTCATTATTATTTATTCAAATGTATGTTTTAAAGGAAGTTATTAAATATTTAAGTCTTCAAACAAAAATTTAAATCCATCAGATTAAATAACTGCCGATTTAACTGTTTATATGAGTATAATACTCTGGACAATTTATTGTTCGTAAATTTTCGCAACAAATTGAAGTAAATATGCAAACCAAGTGTTGTGGTTCCCATCACTCCAAAAGGTTTCCATTAATAAAATTAGCTATCAAAATTTGAGTTACGAAAGTATCTTAAAATGTTATATCCGAATAATCTACAACACATTTACATATCCTAGAACAAAGTATGCAAATGCTCTTTGATACACGTTTTAAAGTTAATATTTATATTATAGCTACTCACCGCAAGATTTCATCAAATGAACTTAGAAGGAAGATATTTTAAAAAGAAAAACTTAAAAACAAACAACAACCAACCATCACACCGTTTCACCGTTAGGGTGGGCAGAGAGAATAAAACATCGTACTGCTGTTTTTTTACATCTTACTTACATTTTTATATCTTTTGACGTAGCAAAGTTAATTATTACAACTTTTAACATGTTTATCTTCAAGTACTTTTTGGGTATGGCAAGCTTTTATTTATTATTGATTAAACGACCACTGTCCAATAATAAAGATAATGTACAAAGCCTATGTAAAAACTTAAATATGTTATATGCAACTACCAAGGGGAACAGGAAAAAAATAATACATAAACGGTTACAAAGACAGCAAAATAAAATATTAAAGTTCGTATATAACCTACCCTATCTAACAACAACTAAATAACTTTAAAAACAAACTAAACAATTAAATGTAACTAAACTCTTTAAACTAGAATCCTTAAAATTTATTCATAAATTAGTTACTGAAGTGATTGTAGACGAAGAATAAAAACTTGAAAAAAACTGTAATAAACATGAACACAATACGAGAATATCAGAAAAATATCTTATACAACCTTCTAAAACGAGAAAAGGACAATCGAGACTAATAAATAATCATGTACTGAAATTTTACAATAAACTACCAGACAAAAATAAACAAAAGACTCAGAGAACTTTTACAAAAAATATTAAAAATATTATTATTAACAGTAGAATTTGAATTTTAAAAGAAAAATATTTTGTTAAATGTATGTAACCCGTAAGGGTTTATCAATGAAAAATTTTAATAATAAAAAAAATATTTATAATAAAGTCAAAAGTACAATTACGAGTACAGGAGACAAAAAAACAGCAGAGCTTTGATAAAACATACGGCGACATCAGAACATTGACATCGACATCATTCGTCTTTCTCGGTTTTTCACTGGACAGTTTGTATATAAGTTCAACATGTCCAAACCAACGCGGAACCGCTTTTGTCGTTAATGCTAGTATTAACCTTGCTACACGAATGTATCAAACAACATATATTGATCATAACGCAAACAACAAATACAAAGATTAGGGCCCTACTTATATTATTGAATCTTGAAATAGGGCACACGTAAACATATTCTCATGTGTGTACTAATAGTAACAATTTACATACACGGTTTTCAGGGCCAGACTGCGAAACTTTAAAAAAACATTCCTCGTGGTAAGCTTTCAAAAAATCCTCATATAAATTTTCCTAAAAGTACTTAAAAAAAAAAAAATATCATCTGAAAATGTAGTAAATCCTTAATTTCTCTGACAAGCAGTAATTCCACAAACCCCTACCCCTCTCCTACCCAGCCGCTTCACTTGTCCGCATCTAGTGCGTAACGCTTTGTTGGTTAAATACGGCATGATCTCAATTTATTTTGTTGAGAAGGGGATGGGGTTTATGAAAAGGATACTAATCCAAGAAATTAAAGATTTACTTCATTTCAGATTAATTTTTTAATTTTTTTTTTCATTATTTTTTGGAAAATTTTAATTTGATTTTTTTTTAAGGCTTACCGTGAGGAATGTTCTTCTGAAATTTTGCGGTCTGGCCCTGAAAAACGTGCATTTGAAAATTTGAACACATATTTCTTAACCTTCTGTTCGAATTTCGATTTTTTTTTTCATAAACGTTTTTTTCCTATTTTATAATATAAACCTATAAACATATCTACCTATGACCGAAAGTGGTACAAGTTTACGTGTGGTAACACATTTATAAGTTAATGGCCTTACTTGTAAACTTGGTAGAAATTCCTACAACTATGCCGAGGTATAATTTTATACCATGTTTATAAGCAAGGCTCTTAACTTATAAATGAGCTATTATTCGTAAACCACTTTTAGTCAAAAGGACATGTAATTATTATGTTGAATCCCAACTCAACACAAGGCTCTTGGCCTCATGGAGTAAGGGATGCGTTTTTATGTTTTTGTAATATGTATCTTTGTATAAATAAATACATAAACTAAAACCCACATACAAACTGCTTTTACTTTATATTGGGACAATAAATAATGATAAAATGTTTAAGATTATGAAAAAACGGACAATAAAATGGATAATGTCAATCGAATAAACAAATTTTGATGTGATAAATTTTGTAAATAGAAAAAAAAAGTTGATTTGAAAAAAAATAAAATGTAGTGGTTCTTGGCACGTAACACCCATTTCACACATATCGTCCGAATTAAAATAGTACGGTAATTTTAATGTGAATAAACTAAAATTAATATTAGTTTGTATTTTAAAAAAATTAACGGCTCTCTCAGGCAAAAACTCTGCAAAAATTGAGTGGAGATTCATCGGCTTTATGGTGTAGTAATTAGTGCTCTAGCCTGCCATTAAATAAAAAAAAAAAAACAAGTTGAGAAATACGTGTTAAACATTAAAATAAAATAAATATAAAACAATTTTTTTTAACCACCTTTTTTTTCTGCCGACTAGTTTCAAAGCTAAACGAGCCTCTTTATCAAGGTAAACTTAACTAATGAATTATATCCTATAACACTCGACAAAAAAAAATTATTCACTGTGAAAATAAAATAGGAGATTATTCGATAGTAAAGCATACCTTGATAAAGAAGAGGGTGTAGCTTTAAAACTGGTCGGCAGAAAAAATAAAAAATAAGTGATTTAAAACAAAGTAATAAAATTAATAAAACAACTTTGTTTATAACCACTAACTTTTTATTATTATTTTTTTCCACCGACCGGTTTTAAAGCAAACAAGCTTCTTCGTCAAGGTTAACGTAACTTACGTTTGCTTTGAAACCGGTAGGTGGTAAAAAATAATAATAAAAAGTTAGTGGTTATAAACAAAGTTCTTTTATTTATTTATTATAATGAATAACCACAAAGTTAGTGCTTCAAATATAAACTTTTAAAAAAATAACGTAGTTTTAAAATTATTTTATTGAAATATATGAAAAATTTATTATAAGAGCATACATAAAAATACGATTATCATCAATCCACCCTATGCTTTTTTATTATCTTATATATTTATATCATTTTTACTGTGTCACTATTATTTCATGTTTTTAAATTTTTAAATTCTTTTTTAATGAATAAATAAATAATGTTTTTCAAAACGAACGTAATTCACCTGTATTTTTCAAAGGACGTTCAATTCAAAATGACGAGCAAAACAAAAAAGTGGCAAGCCCCAATTAGGACACGCGAAAAGCATCTGTCAGTATTCGTCGGATTTATTTACTACCTCAGTGAAATTTATTTCTAGTTCAAATCTCTACCAACAAAATCCGCCTTTGAATGTTGAGTACTTGATATCAAAAAACTTTGTAAATATAACGCCAGATTTAAAAGGAGAGATCATGACCTGGCATGGCGTCTAATATGTTTAGTACAAAAATAATTTGTAGATGTTCTTCCTGTCAAAAGACTAAACTTCTATTAAAAATATTAAAAGCACTAACTTTTGTGATCAAACAATTCAATGTCAGTAAATTTTTGTATAAAATCACTTAGCGACTTTTTTAAAGTCAATGGCTATTGAAAAATACCGTTTTTTCGTCAGAATAACTGAACAGTGAAGGGAATTAATATATCTGTTGTCAGAAAACTAATTTATTTTACGTGATTTTAGTAACCAGCAATGGTCACTGCTTTCAATTCCAACTTCCTCAACCTTCGTCAGTTTTCATTGCGGAATGCGTGGCTTTAAGATAAACTCTTTCCAATATTATGACAAAAGACAAAAAAATTCAGCCGATGATCTTTTCACAACTCCAATTAATGATATGCCTTCTAGCATGTCCCACAAATAGAACACCCCTGAAATTTCAAAATGGAAACACTATGCTTTCTTCCAACCTAAAATCCCATCCTGTCTTTGGTTTAAAAAAATTCTGCTGAAAAAAAGATACACCCATCATTTGTAGAATGAGGATAGGGCATCGCTGTACGAGAGCCCACCTGCGAGATTGGTGTCTTTGACTACCCCATTTAAAATTGTCGTCTTGAAGAAGATCTCAACCACATATTCTTTGTTTGCGTAGTAAATGACCCAACGTCAACTTTTTTCAGGACTTTGTCCCCACTCATTTCTCTTCCTACAAATATTCCACTCATGGGAGCAGGAATGCATTTATATTCAACCTGTTTAATTCATTAAAAAAAAAAACGAAACCGATTTGTAGTGCGCGACTGGAGCCAGTAGGATCGGTCACAATATTATGGTGTGGGTGAAGGATTAATCGTTTGGTGGAGGGTATTCTTTTTTTAGTTTTAAAACGATAAAGGAGAGAACTTTCTCGGAACGGGTAGCCTTACCTTTGTTTATTTTGCAGATCCGGCGGCCGGGACCGGGAGCCTACTGCAAGCCAGTTGGTTTACAAAATAATTCAACTTGACATTGGCAAAAGCATTAAATTTAATGTGCAAAGCCATTTTATAAAAAATATTTTAAAATGTATCCAGATGGAGAGACCGGTATTTTTTTTCTAACGAAAGTACATATATATTCAGAAAAAAAGCATGCACAGTGGTCTCTTGGTAATCCGGCAGATATCGGACCAGAAAACTGCCGGATTACTGAAAAGGCCGGATTAATAGAAATCGCTAATAATAACGCGACAAGCAGTCACTTGCCTCCAATAGGGAAATTTCACATACAACGAATACCGATAAAAATATATGAAATGGATTTAGAATGATCAATTGTATTTTCGAAATCAATGTGCATATTGTGAAGAAATATTTCCATCCATGAATTTAAAAAAATAATTTAATAAAAATACGTTCCCATAAAAACGCAGCAAATTTGGCCTTGACAGTTGTGACGTCAAGATTGGTGACAATGTTCGAAACAAATTTGAATGGGAGAAACAATTAAACATGAATCGTGACGTATTAGAGGCGTGGCCAATGGAATGACCGTTTTTGCGGGAATTCAAAATCAAAAAATTTAAAAAATACTTTTTATGCTTCTAATAATTAGAATTTTTTTTTACTGGACAGTATTTTATAGATCTTTATGAATTAAGAAATGTAAAAAAAGGTGATTTTTCCCTATTCACGCTCCAAATTATTGAACTACCCGCTTGGTAGCTTACCTGTATAAAAATATCGGAATTACCGGCAGATTTTTGGGACATTTCGATAAAAAGAATTTACTTTCGTCAAAGTTAAAAAATTGATAAAATCATTTACGTTTTAGATAGTGAAAGCGCTGATAGGTCAAATAAATAAGTTTTTAAAATCTTATGTGTAGAATAATCTTAAATTGAACATGTTTGTATGAAAAAAAATATTATTATCATTACTTTTGGTCCAGGGTTGCCTATCGCGATAGTGGCAAATTTTATTTTGTCCGTAGTTGCTCTGATAAAGGGTATAGAGCTAAACTAGAACCAGTCATTTTAAGCCAGAAGATACGTCTTCTTCCTTCATTTTACTTCAAATCTTCCACGTAATATAATTCTAACTATTTTGTACTTCTCTCTCCCATAAATTGTCCAAAGTACTCTAGCTTACTTTTCTTGATTGTATGTATTATTTATTTTTATTTTTCTTGTACTTCTCGATAAAATTTGTAGCAAAGATTCGATATCGAAATAATATGTTAGACGCAGACAACTAGGCATAAATTAATACTGCGAGTGCGATTGGAAAAATACTTAACATAAAAAGATAAATCAAAGAATGATTTATTGAACGGAAAATGCTGAATAAAATATTTTAAACGCGAAACTTTCAGACGAGGTAAGAATTTTTTTATGCGTCCAGTATAAAGAATGCAGTTTAAAGCGTAAAACAGACCCAATGTTTTGTATGAGTTAAAAATCCCGAAAAAAGAAATTGGGTGAAGATAAGTCTGCTTCGCAGTGTAGTGGTTGGTGGCTAACCAAACTCAAGGTCCTGGGTTCGATTTCTGATTCAAACATTTCAATTTTCATGGACTGGCACCCGCAGCGTGGGACTGATAAGTCTGATCACCTTGCCTTCATGTATCAGATGATTGAAATACGCTGCACTCCGTTCTCCGATACAGTGCCCTTTGCACTATTGGCTGCGGAAGGAGGAACGATGATGATGATGATGATGGGGAATTTGTTTATGTATTTAACAAAAATGAAGCTTGAGGCAATTGGAATAAAAACAGATGTCTTTACATAACACTCCGTACGCTTTCGTGTCATGTGTCATGGAAAAGCATCAATTTGTCAAAATGTTGACATTTGCTTGTAAATAAAAAATGTAGGTACCCGACTTACGCACAAATTGTTGGAATAGAAGTAAAAGATGTTCGAATAGAAAATGTTTTCCGCATAAAAAAATATAAATAATTTTGTGAAAAGAATTTCAAAATACTCGGAAGTTTGTACAATTACTTCAAAATTAAAACATAAATGTTGGAAATTAAAAATAATAGTGACCGCAAAATGTATATGTAACCACTGAGGTATAATTAAATATGTAACAGGTAAAAACTGTATAAACGTACTTAATTTTTTTCCATAAATAAAAGGCGTTTTAATTTACAGCACTTGTTATGCTAATGAAGTTCTCTTTTTAAATGGTAAAAATATCGTTAGTAAAATGCCAGAGAAAGAGAAAAAAAGAGCATAATTTGAAATTATGCACGCAACATAATTACATAATAATGTAATGAATTGATGATGGGATGCAGTGTAAAATTCATAAGCGCGTGTCACGCAATTTACAATATTATCTAAATACACTTAATGAATTATTATTATATCATAATTGGGTTGGCAAGAAAGTCATTTTGGTTTATTTGTGTGAAATAAAAATATTTTCCATTTTGTTCTATGACCTTTGGCCATCTTTCTCCCAACTTTATAATTCCGCGCTCATAGAACTTCTGGTTCTTTAAAAAAAAAATGAATAAGTGCGTTTTCAGATCATCATAATTGGTGAAAGTCTTATTTTTCGGGAGTTTTTCACACTTCGAAATACATGGTCATCAGATGGCGCTAGGTCAGGGCTGTGTGGGGGATGCGAAATCACTTCCCAGCCGAGTAAAATTTAATGCTCCAATTTTTACCGCGCGCAAGAAAACATTTATTGTATCCAATTTTCCGTAGGGCTGAAGTCTGTCATGAAAGCAAATGGTACAGTAAATACGATATAATTTTGTTTTCTGAGCATGATTACATTTTAAAAAATATTAACATAAAAACCGTATTTCCAAATCCATTCCGAAAACATTGTATTTTATTTTTTAGGCATTATTTACTCATTTAAATTCACTTACACCAAAAAAATAAACCAGAATTTACACTTTTCACGTACATATATTTGAAAATTACTAAACTGGTAAAAATCAATAGTTCTTTGCCTCAAACTGCATACAATTCAATAACAAGGTAGGTACATCTAGAAATTCAGGCTTTTCCAAAAAAAAAAATTAAAAAATTTGTCAAGCATAGGCTGTTTGAAAAGAGCTACTATAGAGTCGAAGAATATTTGCAGGAAAAGACAGCTTGGCATTCGATTCGTGTTTATTAATTTTTATGTATTGATTTTAGTTTGTTGATTTAAATTGTGTTATTGATTCAAATTTATTCGTTTGTTAGGTTTAATTTACTAATTGTTGAATTATATTATACTGTTAAAAATTTCTTGACGTTTGACAGAAATAAAATGAATTCTTTGTAAATAATAATATTGTAATACTAATATACAATACAAATACACTTATACTAATAAACTCATACTATACTAATACTTTCAAATATTTTATGTATTACATTATTTTGTGGATGTAGCCATTCCACTGGCCCATGGGCACGTTCCGGAGTGTTAAATGTATTTTCTGTATACATGTATACTATTACATCAGTTATAATTTTAGTTAAATATAATGTTATAAAAATGGAAAAAAGAAACCAAAATTTAAAAAATACATAAAAAATAAAATTATTTCAACGCGTATAATAAAAATCAGATAAATTAAATAATTTAAAGCGTATTAAGAATATTTCGTTTGAATAAACAATGAATAAACGTATTATAATAACGCGTAGTGTATGTACTTCGGATGAACGCAGTGTAAAATGGAAAATTATTGTTTTTTTTTTTTATTTATTTTTCAAAAATATTTACAAAAAATTCTTAAATTAAAGTCCTGCTGAGTTGCATACATACAACTCGTCAGCAGGTTCTTATAAATTACATTAATTATTTACACTTAGCCTACATTAACAATAATTTTACTTGAAAAACAATTACAGATTACATTTTGAAAAATTAAAAACTATCACTAATACAAAAAACTTTTTTCTAATAACCATAATTTGAGCAAACGTCGAACTCCTGTATTTAACTCAGTATTTTTAATATTGTTTGGTAACATATTAAATATTTTAGGTATACTGTATTGCAGTGTCCTTTTGCCATATTTATTGCAGTATCTAGGAACAGCTAGCCCTTCCATACTAGTAAACCTGGTGTTGTAATCATGTACCAACTTGAGTTTATACTCGGAGTGCGACGCATGCTGACAAATTAATTTGTACCAAAGTAGAGCCCTAACAGATAATTTATTTACAGATTTATACATTAATTTATCTTTTGACTTAAGAAGTAAACTCTTCCATCAGTTGCAGGATTTTCAACCCCCCATCTATCTATTGCCGTTCTACGAGTATTATTTTATCCTAAAACACCGTGGCAAGGGGAAGGTGTTCCGACTCACCCTATTTGTTCCATTCGGGGTTAAACACCACCTCAAATCCGATTTCATTAAATCCCATTTCCTGGCGATCTCCGCAGCGCCGCCCCGTGGAATCCGCAAAGAAAGTACTACGAGTATAATATAGAAAGTTTTGTACGGTAGATTTGAAAACAGTTTTAAATTCATGTTAATAAATTAATAATAGCGGTGTTCCTAGTAACAGACAGCGGAAGGTTTCCGAAACTGGGGTTGAAATAAAGGCCAGTCGTTGTACACTTCTTATATTCAGGCATCGAACGTGTAAATAATAATACGACACGAAATATATTATCATCATCACTCCCTTATTCACATCCGATGGTACATAGGGCTCTTTTTTTTAAAGCCAATTGATTGTCTTACAAAAGCCCTCGTGGATTGGCATTAAATATTTATAATTCAACGTCTGAACTTAACCAAAACAGTCTCAGAAATTATTTTTAATTACAGTCGTATGGTTATAGCCCGGTAATAACATAATCTAGGCAAACATGGTAACTGTGTCATTTTTAAGCCAAGAGTGTTAGTACCGCTCGCTTCTTGAATGCTTAACTTTTCTGTAGGAATAAGTGGCAAATGTTGTTTAGAGAGATTTTGTTTCATTTTCTGAAGATCCTCTGCAAAAGTGAAAAAAATCGGATGATTATTCTAAAATTTTTTTACACAGTTTTTTGCCAGACAAAGTACTTTGAAGTTAATCTGAGCAATAATGTCATAAACATCTGTATAGTTAGATATTAGTCAGTGTAAAAACATTACTACGGTTAAAACCTTTCTTAAGTCTAAACAAAATATGAAAGTACTCAAGACGATCATAATAGTTGATTACAAGAGTATTTTATCCATTCAAAATATTAAATTAAAAAAAAACCTTGTTTCAATTCAATCTGCATCATGTAAATATAACAATTAGGTGACAAATTGTAGAAATTAAATCAATCAAGCTAAGAAAAAACGATATATGCATTGTAATTTATTGCTACAAAGAGCACAGGGTGTCTCGATCATGAAGGTAAAATGATCAGTCTCACTTTTCAAGTGCCAGTCCAGGAACCATGAAAAGAATGAAATGAAGAGTTTGTTTATGTGTGCCCTATTTCAAGATTCAAAATAAAAAAAATAAAAAAATACTTCGGTCTAAAAGCCTTCCCCGAGGCGATTCGTCAAATACTTTTAAGCCTTTATAAAATAAGTTATGTTCACTTGACTGAAAATGTATTAAATATGAAAAATAAATACATATTTCCTATAATTGGGTGGACGTCATATATCCAATTCTTCAATCTGTTGAATTTGACAGAAACATGAATGTTCAAACCTGGACAGAATGGTTAATGTTATATAAAATATTTAAACTTCGTCATTGCTCCCTTGCATTTATTCTTTAAAATTGAAAAAAAAATATCATTATTGACCGATTCATCATCTTTCCCTTTCCACAATAATTGGTGCATAGGGCACTGCATTGGAATACCAATGGCAGTGTATTTTGATACAAAAAAATTGTTTCATGAAGTTAAAATGATCAGATTCCTGCAATAAATGAAAGTAAGAATTATACTCACTAGCGAAGTGCACATGTAGAGAGTTCGGGGCATAGTTTGTACAAACGGATGGTACATGGAATGAACAGTTGAATCAACTATTTATCGTTGAGTGATGCTCTAAAATAACCAGTCTAAACAGTCATAGGGTCACGTGGTAACCGGCAGTCATTATTGACTGTTTCCTGGCCCTAACTCGTGCGACGGACACTGTTTCTGTTTACTGTTCCCTACTGTCTGCTTGTCTGCTGTATACTGTATACATGTCATGTATATAGTAAAGAGTGTATACTGTATTCGGCCTAATGGGAGATTATGGAACTTCCTTTACTCCTCTCCTCTCAGTTTCTATATAAATATTTTAAAAACAAATCATTAAATAATGAGTGGGTCGTTTATGTAAAAAACAAAAAAAGGTTGACATCAAATATTTATTTTAATAAGTGTTTTAATAAATAATATTACATAGTTTCTAAACTGGCACTTGAAGTGTAAAACTGATCGTCTTATCTTGATTTATTTATTCAGTTAACCCTCCGATGTCGCAATATGTATATTAGACACAAAGCATATTTTTTCACTGTCTCTAATTCATTCTTCACGTGACAATATCGCCCTCCTCCATATCTTCGTAAGTTTAGGTAAGGCTCCCGTTAGTCAGAAATCTGGAATCGTAGAGCACGACGATCTTTTTAGAGCAAAATCCTGTGAGACACATTTCGACCATTCGTGTTTTATTTTGTGAATTCGGTTTTTGATATTAAAAAAAAACTTAAGAATGTATTTCACGACTGCATATTTTGTTTTCAAAATAATTAAATACATTGCGACCGTTCGATATATTATTTAAGATGCACTGCAATATTCACAATTATGTGTCGATTTCATAAAAACTGTCCTTGTAGGCATCCTGTATTCTTTGAAGAGTATTTTATTCACGTAATGAAGTAGTTTGTGAGCGTGGAATTTCGAATTAATTTATTTAGTGAATTTATTGGCATGACCTGTGCCAAACGATTAACAGTGTCCGGGAAGAATTAATAATACAGTTCTTCTTGTGAAATAAAATATAATATTGACACTTAGAAAATAAGGTAACAAGCGATACATAGCAACTTTACGGAGTAGCCAATCAAAATTTTGTTTTTTTTTTTAAATTAATAAAAAAAATCTTTAACAGATTTTAGCGTGATTTCAACATAATTTCCTAAATATTTTCACTATTATTGTCATATTTTTTTTTTACAAGTGGAATTATCCGGAGTGGCTTTTCACGAGGATGCTTTGTTTATTAAGGTCTCTGGAATACATTGGTCGTATACAATTTAATAAACTGCCTGATGACCTTAAAAATTAAATGTCGAGTGGTAAATCTCAAAGACCAGAAATGAAGACCTATTTCTTGAATCTTTTAGAAAGTGATAGTTTTTAGCTCAGTTTCTGTGAATAGTCTATATATTGTGTTTTAGGTTTAAATGTCTTTCTTTTCTTTTTTTAATATTAAGTTCACAGAATGTTTAAATGTTTTTATTTTCTTTTTAATATTAATTTCACAGAATGTTTAAATGTTTTTCTTTTCTTTTTTTAATATTAAGTTCACAGATTGTTTGAATGTTTTTATTTTCTTCTTTGATATTAAGTTCACAGATTGTTTAAATGTTTTCTTTCCTTTTTTAATATTAAGTTAATAGATTGTTAAAATTTGTTAAAATTTTTATTGTTTAAATGTATACTATGTATTGTTACAAGAAATGTACTATTTTTTTATGTACCGTCCCAAATGAGTTTTCTCGTACAACTCCTGGGAATATAATATCATGATATTCATGTCTTATATGTTTTATTAATAAATAAATAAAAAAAAATAAAAAAAAAAATAAATTGTATTGTATTAACGTTTATATAGAAAACTACAATTGGCCCATAATTTTGGTAAATTTGTAAATATTGTTTTTTTTACACTACTTGTTGTTTTCTTTTAATAAATAAAATAAAATAAAACTATCAATTATATGAAAATTGAAATACGAGATTCTTGATTTTTCAGTAAGTCTTTAATTGGCTCTTCTGTAATGAAAAATTACTTGATTTTTTTTTTAAATACGCTTTTTAAGTATGAACGAAAACGATTGGAAGACTTTTCGAAAGCCTTTTGAACAATTTTCGGGTATGTGGAGGTAGTGTTTTAACTATTGAAAAGCAATTAAAGATTGAAAAAACGGTTGATCACAAACATTCGATATTTGATATTAAAATTGATTACGCCACGCGTGGATTATAATTAACGGATAAACGTGGTAGCGGTATGTGAGACGGATCAAAAAGGGGGAGAGTGCTCGTGAATGGGACAATTGTCTCCCAGCCAAAACTACTGTCTCAAAGAATGTTTCAAAACTATGCTTCATCAGCACTACGTTAAAAAAAAGGATTAACCTATAAACCGCAATTCCTTGCCGGAAGTGACGCAAGCTAGATGTATTTTAAGTTTTTTTGGTAAAAAACAAAAAAAAATCGTGTTAATTTGTTTTGATTTATGCATTTTAGTTGTAGCAAGTGGACTGATTTATATATGGAATATAAGAAATTGATTATGTAAGAATATTTTTAATTAAGTTTTAACAAGTTCACTAAAAGATAACCCATGGTTTATGGGTTTTTATGAAAAATACGGATTTTTTTTAATAGGACACGTGCACTGATCATGAATGGGATACTTTCTGTAACACATGATTATAATACACTGCATGTACTTAATGATAAGTTTTTGACAAGTATTTTTTTATTATAAATGGATTAAAATAAGACAAGGTTAAACAAACTTATGTTAGTGATTATTTTTGGTATCGATACGATAATTTAACTCAGGTAGGTTATTTAACTAGATTACTAGTAGTATTAAATTAGATTATCTATTATTCGGTATAATAACATCCCAAATACATAAACAAATTTTATTACGTTCATTTGTTAGAAATTTAACGGCACACGGGAGTTGAATTACCGTATTTTATTTATATGTTTAATATGAGTCCCGAGAATATCGAGTAGGCTGTAAACTGTACTGTGTACGCCATGCGCGGTGTAATTTTTGGACCAAGCGCTCGGCAGAAGTAAAACGCATGCTTTATGGGCCGAGTCGCCACAAGAACGACTGCCGTAAATCAGGCGAGTGGAAACTTGGGGCTGGAGGTGATTACCAGCTACTCGTTGTATGAAGAAGGTAGACATTTTCCACCTTCAATGGATTAATGGAAGTTTCATCTCACTGGCAAAAGAGATATTGACAGCCATTTTACCAGAAACTCTTATTTTAAATCCAGTAATGTTATTAAATACCTACAAAAGTATCCAGTTTTAACTCTTGTGTGGCTGTGATGTCACACTAGTCGACACAGGACTCACGACTTGATATATCTCTCTTATTTTTTGAAATGATGAATTCGTTTTTTTGTAATCTTCAAATGGACATTTTTACACCCGATTTAGAAAGTAAAATTTGTATAACTATGCTAAATGTTAATACAAAAATGTGTATCCTTGCTACGCGAAGAATGAATGTCCGCTAATTCAGCAACACGTCTATACAGATACCTTGTATAAGAGAGAGCACGAAGATAGAAGTCATAACAAGAAAGACAGAAATAGATTCAGTCAAGAGTATATCTCAATGTTTTTTTTTCTTCAAATGTCTGAACTTTAGAATATTCTGTTTTTTATTGGTGGTAACACGATGTAACATCACCGCGGGCAAAGGGATTCTTTACCACCGTCTTTTAAGAGTTAAAATGTGCATCGATCGATCTCGAAACCAGCAATTTTCGTCTTAATATATATTTACAGGTTTTATTTATATACTGGGTAAATGTGAGTTTGGACAGATGCAAAATACAGTTCTGTGTGTCCTAGAACTAGACTCCTGGACAAGAATTTACGACCCGATGACTACTTTCAACGGTGGCCACTCTTGGTAAAAAACCTGAAAAAGGAAATCAAGTGGCAAAATACCCGTTTCGTAGTGTATTTGTTGGCGTGTTCGCATGTCATCATGAAGGTTCCGGGTTCGATTCCTGGGAGAGTTAATTGAAATCGATTTCAATTGTGGTTTCGGTTCAGTGCCAAAATATGACGTTTATTGTCAAAAAAATAAAGTACATACTTCCCATACAAAATGAAACAAAATAATTGTTTAACATGTAAAAAATACTTGTTTTGAAGTTACATAAAATATATGTTTACAAATATATATGTGGTAATAAAAACAAATAAATTGTTGAAACAGATAACTCTTCGATGTACTTTGATCGAATAACATGCTAGAAAAATAAATAAGTAGGGGTAAAAAGTAATTCCCGGAAAGTTTAATTTATTAATGGGATATGGCGTGTTAGCAGAAGAAAGGGATGTTTAAAAGTTTTGTAAAATTCATTAATTAGTTGTGGTATTTTCTATTAACCGTAAGTTGGAGTGCGAGCAATATCATGGCGGGCCCACACAACGCACGGGTAAGTGCACTTCACGGCGCGCGGTGGCGGCGCGCTCCTGCGGCGTCGGTTCGCGGTACCAGTTACCACGTTACCACGTTACCAGCACTCGGTGCTCGGTAGGTGCTCGCCGGTGGCGGGAGTACTCCGCCAATGCAATGCGATGCGATGCGACGCGGCGGTACGCGTACAGGGGGAAACTACATTACCGACCCATCCCCCGACTATTTTACTCGTACATCATACACCGAGTAGGTGACTACTTGCAGAAAACGGAGCGATATATCCATATACAGTATACGTATGTATATTGTAGGGGCGAATCGTCTGAATATGCGATTATACACAGTTCACCATTATGTTTGACTTTCGATTAAAATGTATAATAGTATCTCCCTACAAAAAAAATATCTCTAAAGTGCGTCCACCGCCCAGCCCTTTCTCAGTAAACGATGAAACTAGCCGATTACCTCAGCTTAATTCTCCATACAAAAAAACACATTTTATTTTACGTCTTTAACCTAGTTTAACTTTTTTAGCACTGAAACAAGCTAGCAGATTTCAAATATTATTTGAAGATTCTCTATTTGAAAACTAGTATCTCGAACATAATTTCCGAAGGACAATTTTTCTTTGATAGGATACCGTTGACATATTATGTATCACAAATGATATGTGGCGTTTGCAGTGGCCGTTTTTGGCATTATTCATTTTAAACGGAACCAGCCAGTGCTCAGCGTTGACATTTAAATAATAATGGAAATATCAGTTGAATATCATTGTGGTAATTTTTAATAATCTTTTGTACAAGCATTGTATGAAAATAGTAAATAATAAAGGTGCGTTTATCGCGTGGTTAATAATAATGGTTATTTAAGTTGATTTTCACAGAACCACTGAGAAAATTGTCATTTATAATTATATTACTTACAAATTATGTACTTATACGTAGGTACAAATTAATAAACATTTTTTGTAGATTACCTGTAAAATAAATCACAGCTTTCCACTGGTACGTATGTTGATATGGCGGGTGATGAGTAATTGCGATACGAGTTTGACAACGGACTTGTGGCATACACAATATGTTAAATAAGGCATGAATTGAAAGATAGATCATGAAATAAATAATGAAAAAGTATACATATTTTTACTCAAGTGAGACTCTAAATCGTTGGCATTTGTATAATACAATAGCGCCACGCACAACGGACAATTATTGTATGGCAACATATTCTAGCACGTACGAGCCGAAGTCGTAAACAAAATACAACGAAAGAAAAATAGGAAAATGGAAAACACAAGTTAAGGAAACTTCCAATACACTCGTTTAGCAATCAGTTTATTGATTGTGTTAGGCTAGGCACTCCAAGTCTCGCATTAGATAATAATGGGGTACTCAATGGGTACTTGAGTCCTAACCAAACATGACCCGAGTGGTCAGTCAAGAGTCACAGTAGACTGAAAAAGGTTTCCGCTGTACGGTTGTCTTTGCTCTCCGAAAAGCAAAATGAAGAAAAGCTTAACGATATTTATTCGCTCTTCAGATATAATGGTATTCTTGAAATAATGCTCTAGGAGTGTGTAGGCTTAATCTGCAAATGAATAGTGATTTCATGATGATTCTGAATTTTACAGAAGATTTTGCACAACAAATCATGTATTAATGCGTACTGAGATTTTACAGTTGCGAGAAAAAAGTCATATATTTCAATGCACAAAACACATAATTCTTCGAGATCGAAATTATAAAAATATGATTGTACAAATCTAAAATCAATTGCGTTTTGTACTTACATGCAATATTTTGAGCAATTAAAGTACGCTTAGTTTTTAGAATTGTAGAAATATTTGTCTAAATTTATTTTTCCCCTTTTCTCTGATTTTTAAAATGTTCATTTATTTCATCATTATCACACCCTTTCGAATCCCCATAGGGAACTGCATTGGTACACCAATGGCCGTATACCTTTACCATTTTTATTACTTGAGTAAGACGATCAGTCTTACGCGTCAGGCACCAGTCCAGTGACTATGAAATATTCTGATGTGAAAATACCCTTTAAAATAAATATTTCATATCAACCATGTCAAAAATCGAACCCGAAACCTCTTGTATGGCAGGCAAATGCGCTGAATATTACACCACGAGGCCGACAATAACGTAACGTAAATTTATTAACTGGCTACAATTATTGTCATATTTAAAAAAATTTTTGAACAAAGACATTTTACTCATTACAAAACCACCTACTGTGTTTCAGTTTTTTTTTTGTAGAAACTGTGACATTGTTTAAAGTTTATATTTGAAGCACTAACTTTGTGGTTATTCATTATAATAAAATAAATAAAACAACTTTGTTTTTAACCCGTAAATTCATTAGTTACGTAAACCTTGACGAAGAAGCTTATTTGCTTTGAAACCGGTCGGTGAAAAATAAAAATTAGTGGTTAAAAACAAGGTTGTTTTATTTATTTTATTTGTTACATAGTTATTTAGTTTGAATTCTGTAAACGGCCATAAAAAAAACACCGATAATGTAAAATACGTAAAAAATACAAGAAATAAGTTATAGAGAAAAATGATAGATTATAGTACCGTTCACGTATAAGAAAATTATTATCAAATCGCACACAATGATTAAATCAAAAGAGATAACGGATCACGTTAAGTACACAAACATCTTTCGCATACCGTATTCTATGAGTAGTTTATTTTTGCTGTTTTCGAAAGCCAAATGTTGGTGAATCAAGACTAGTTTTTACTTTTTGTAACGTATCTACAGTTGAAATGTTTAGAATATCATTGGAAGATTTTAATTTCCAAAGTGATTCCGCACGGAAATTGGCAACTTTATCGCTTTCTGTGATGAAAACCGGGAACCTGCAACACGATGCGGTATGCTGTGATGATGATTTACACAATACACACGGAGAAGAATTTCCATAAAGCATTCACAGAAATATATCAACTTTTTAATGTTGGATATAAATTGTTTGACGATACTCGTAAATTACAGCAGACTCTCGGGAGGCAAGGGATTTATTGAACTAATAAAATCTTATTACGCGGTTTAGTCGTATCGCCACCCAATTCACTTAGGTTTCCTTCTAAATTTGATGCAAAATGCCAAGAAACACGTTTTATAATATGCGTACCGATGGAACATAACCTTAGGAAAATTAATATGAATTAAAATGAGAGTTTATATTAAGAAAAGATAACTCGATAAAATAAGGTAGGCACTTGAGGAGAATTCATCGTAAAATACGCAGAGATATCAAAAAGGCATCTGCTTTACCGACCATCCATACTCATTTTCGGTTGAAGAAACATTTTACGGACTTTTAATACAACCATAAATTCTAAAGATCTTCAGAAGAATAAAATTTTTCTTCACTCTCTAATTGAGAAAAATTCGGGAAGTTAGAAATGTTTCTTCCGCCGTTAGTTATAGGGAAATGATTCTTTTTTTTGATTACTTTTACTTGTCAACTACTGTATTTTGAACATTTAAAGTACGTCATATTTATTATCTTATTTAAGATAATTTAACTTGGACCTGTGATTCGCGAGTCCGCGACACCGAGGGACCACTACCTGGCTCAAATCAATAAATAAAATCGATGGTTGTAGATTCTCTTAAATTATATATACGTATGATGTTTATGTTCTACCCCATATAAATACTTGATATTCAGATCCAAGTAGGTATACCCCTGAGACAAGAACTACACGAACTGTTAAAAAGTTGTTGTAATGACTTTCGTAAACTTTTCTTGTTGAGTCATATTATCGAGTGCGTGACTGAAATTATAGGCTTTGTTAGTTTTAAATTTGTTTATTAAGGTTATTCCAAAACAAACATATTATTTATATAATATTCGAGAGACAGGCCGAAAATAAGCGAAACTTTACGTAATTAATAATGGATGCTAAATAAATATATTAAAAGTAGGCGTACTAGGTATTATACCGAACCTTTGATCGACAAAACTATCTCATAAATTGAAATAATTTCTTTCAGTCGGAGCGGGTGCAGAGAGCGGCGGGGGCCTGAGAGGGCCGGAGAGGGCCGGAGGGGGCCGAAAGGGGCCTCTCAGCACCCGCCCCGAGACTCTAATAAGGGTATGTCAGGGAAGCACCACATAAAGCGTAAATCCTTCAAAACACAGACTGCTGGAAAGCACCGTAAGCGGTTGGTTTGGTATTTACGAGCGAGAAATGCGGAAACGTTCGACTGACTTCAGAAGAGCGGGTCATACAATTTTGATACAATAATCTCATGCAGAATTAATCCGTAATAGTTATTTTGACCAATGATATTAGATGCAGTATAATAGAAATCACCATTTTGCTAGCAACACGTAATTGTATTTATACATACTTATATAAGATACGTACATACATAATCGGTTATAACAAACGTGCATCTGCGATGTTCAAATAAATGAATGACAGATATTTCGGAAGATTTATTTAAAAAAATGCCATCATTGGATTCCATTTCCTTAAAAATCATCTAAAAGACGTTAAATGCTACCGCTTATAAATTAATGAATGTGTAAACAAATGTAATTTAAAATGAATAACTAAATTGTAAATAAGTATCCCAATACGTCGTTTTGCAGCTATTTAGCGTATGGGCGGTTGTGGTTTTAAATAATCGACCTAATTGTTTTTTTATGCACATAAACGCGCCCTATAGAAAATATTGAACGTCTAAAATAAATCTAAAAAGTATTATCCTCATAAAATTATACAATATCAAATTAATATTGATTCGATCATTTTATTTTATTTTATTCATATAGGTTCAACATAACATAAGACATTGGTATAAAAATCACATTTAAATTTTATCAAGTTGTCCACTTGCCTACAAGCTATTACGATTTTGCCTTATTAACATAGGGGACTATTTCTTATTATGAATTGAGTAATAGTCCTCCTATAATTATTAAAAGTATCGTTCAAGATATCAGTACCAATTTTTTAAAAATATAATTTAGACGTATTAGATTTACAAAATCACACCCACGAAGAATGGGACACTAAAAATAAAATAAAATACTCATTAAAATAGCATTATATTAACTTATGAGTTAACCCGAAGAAAACAATTTGATAATGATCCTTAAGATAAAAATAACTTTATTTAATTTACTTTCATATAACTTTGAATTACCTATCCTTACCTCTGTTTTGTATAAATACATTGAACTCCTTAATAAAGATACCAGTCTCGAAGATGTCGCAAAAGCGATGAAACCGGTAACTGGATATTCCAAATTTGTAGATTAAAGTAACACTCGTCTTTTATTTATATAATAAAATATAAAATAAATATTTGCGTTCTTATGATTTACGCAAATATTTCATTTTTAAGGCCATTTTCAACGAGTTGTAAATAACTCACTATTAGAAAATGGAAATAAAGTTGGAGTAGAGTGGGATTCGAACCACGGACCACCGGTCCGTGAGTCCGAGACACTAGCCACAGGACCACAACCCGATTTTTAATTTATTATTTACCGATTAATTTCTATGTTGTTATATAATACGTACGAGATAATGCATTAAAGAGCGCCATATTATTACTGAAGGTTGGAAGATAATGTACTGCACGATCTTAATCGGCGACTGGGAACATTCAGATATTGTTTTATGATTTACACATTGAACATTGGAATAAAAAACTAACAATAAATAGAGTTATAGACATCTCGAGAACTGTTATGGGCTAAATGTTTATCGGAGCAATTCTGTTATACATACGTACGTAATTCGAAATAAGGAGAGCGAGAAGTAAACTAAATTATTAGCGATGTTGTGCATCATGCGATATTACTTGCAGCTTGCAGTCCCAGCGGTCGCGGTCTCACTGCGCTGTGCACAATACGTCCGTTGCAATGTTATTATGCATTTAGCGAACAGTATCATAACGGCCATAATATTACACTTGTGAACACGGTGTTAACACGAGCGTTATTTGGTGGCAAAGGGCTGCCCAGAGCCCCGCATCGGCAGGGACAGTCCCGGTTGAGACGAAAAATCGGCCAGATATCTAAAAATAATTCTGAGCAAGAAATATTCCATAAAATGTATGTTTGAAGCACCAGCTTAGTGGTTATGTAATTAAAATAAAAATACTTGATAACTTTTAGAGTGTAAATCACTTTCCAAGCCCAAAAGCTAGTCTCTTTTTGGGAAAGTTACAGTTTTAAGATTAACTAAATATAAAAAAGGAGATTGTAATAGAAATAATAAATCGTGTATCATTTTATATAACTATTTAAATTACTAATGCTTTATTTGTAATCGCCTTTAATTTATTTTATTACCGATCTGTAACCACTGTTTTATAAAAAAGCATTGTATTATTTTGTAAATTATGCCTTGATAAAGAAGCGCGTAGTAGCTCCGAAATCAGTCGTTGGTTAATTGTATTTACATTTATTTGTTTATAAATTTGTATAAACCACTTAATTTTTTTTTAAATTACACTTCGACCGGTTTCAAGGTTACTACCTCATCGTCAGGAATTTAACTAACTTATAATTACACGCGTTGCTATTTATATAATAAAATATTGTATGAAAGAGACAGAAAATTGAAAGAAAGAGAGAGAAAGAAGATAAAATAAATCATAACGGGAATAGTTTTAAAAGAGGACTCGAAGTTAAATTTAATTGATTATTTATTATTTGAAGTTTTTGATTAATGGCTTTACTAATTTCTAATCGTTCTAAATTATCTAAACGTAAACCATTTTTATTGACATG
The DNA here is from genome assembly GCF_059751315.1 of Micrasema longulum. Classification (NCBI taxonomy): domain Eukaryota; kingdom Metazoa; phylum Arthropoda; class Insecta; order Trichoptera; family Brachycentridae; genus Micrasema; species Micrasema longulum. The sequence goes on along the minus strand of NW_028277853.1, from coordinate 500,987 downwards.
CAAAATTTCAACATACGTTTCTTGATTAAATTCATGGTTTTCGGATATAAGATGATTTGCGAATTCTGAAAAATTATTATTACTCAGACATCTTATATGTTCTTTGATTCTAACTTTAAATTTACGTGAAGTTTTTCCAATATAGAAATTTGGGCAATTTAAACAATTTAATTTATAAATTCCCGAATGATTAAATTTATCATCCTTATCTTTACAATTTATTAATATTTTACCTATGTTATTATTAGTATAAAAAGCTGGCCTAATATTGTTAGGTAAAATTTGTGCTATATTATTAGAAAATGAATTAATGTACAAAATTCTACGCCAGTTCTCATTTTTATTGGAAATATTTTGGGAAATGTATAAGTATTTTTTCCAATAGTTTAATTTAAGTTTTTTATTCAAAATATTGTCCTCTTAGAGGTCCTCTTAGAGAGATAGAGTCCTCTTTTAAAACTATTCCCGTTATGATTTATTTTATCTTCTTTCTCTCTCTTTCTTTCAATTTTCTGTCTCTTTCATACAATATTTTATTATATAAATAGCAACGCGTGTAATTATAAGTTAGTTAAATTCCTGACGATGAGGTAGTAACCTCGAAACCGGTCGAAGTGTAATTTAAAAAAAAATTAAGTGGTTTATACAAATTTATAAACAAATAAATGTAAAATGTCATACCACAAAGTGAAAAATGTTTTTGATAACAATAATAAATTGTATTTACGTTTAAAAAAAATATAGCGTATTTATTTCCAAATTATTTGGTTCTTTGCAAGGTATTTAGAATTTTTGTAAATTTGATTATTTTTTATTCAGCATTTTTTTTTACAGAGTATATACTAAAAGACACTTATATATTTATAGTTGGATAATTTATATGGCGCCATTTTGTGAAAATCGCCTCAAGGGCGTACCCCCAACTAAATGAGACTAAAATTCCTGTGTTGAGTTGACGACATGATAAATAAATAAAAAAATCGAACTTTGAGTTTAAAAATGAGTTATTTTTTTCCAAATATTAATTCTTTGCCAGAAAATTGTTTGATTTATTTATACCAAAACATATGTTACAAAAAAAAAAAAACTACCCTAACTTACCCTCCTAAGTTTGTTTCTACTTCAACGCCGATTTTTAGAAATATGGATAAACAGCATAATAAAAATGAATTTTTCTATATTGAAGTAAATAAATGAAAAAAAAGTGGCGAAATAACCATTGCGCCGTTAATATTCCTTACGACATCATCGATGCGAACTTTTTGCTCTTATTTGACACATTAGAATTCATCATCTCTTTCTTATTATTATCAACCTGTTTCTCTCCACTGCTGGATATGGGCCTCTACCAAATTTTCCACGGTTTTCTGTCCTGGGCACTCTGTTTCCATCCATGGCCCACGAGTTCGACGACGTCGTCAGTCCATCTCCTCTGCGGTCTCCCTACTTTACTTTCGTAGGATCTTCAGTTTAGTATTCTGGGGGTCCACCTATCGACTTCTTGTCTCGCCACATGACCCGCCCACTGCCATTTTTGTCTTCCCACTCTTTCTGCGATATCGGTCACCTTGGTTCGGTGTCTTATCTCCTCATTCCTTATTCGGTCTTTTAAGGAGACGCCCAACATTTGTCTTTCCATAGACCGCTGAGTGTACTTAATTTTGTGAACACTTCTAGCAGTGAGTGACATGGTTTTAAGACCGTATGTTAGAATTCATATTACTCCATTATTCACGCGATTAAATATTCCTACCGTAAGGAATTCAATCAATTACCTAATAGAACGTAAACAGTGAACAAGTAGACTACCCGTATTCGTGCCGAGAGCTCTACAATAGTCTGCATATAAAAATGTATATCAGTAACATTGGAATGACGTTTCAATTATATTGCGTTGTAATTAGAGTAGTTTGGTTTGGAAGGCTCATTTTCAGATAAACGAGTTGATTGAAATTCCACTGACAGGATTTGTAAAACAATTTTGAACATTGACGCTCAAAACATAGGTTATCTCTAAAGCTCACCCAAAAATAAGCACATTTTACAATGATATTATTTATGTAAATATCAAAATATCTTATATAAACCTATTAAAAGAGGATGTAAATATTTTAAGATATTATAATGAGACGTTGAAATACACTTTCATTATGCCGTTAAAAAACTTATGTGTTATAATTATTAAACAAAGGATAAAACAGAATTCAATATCTCAAGTTAGCTATTGGAATATCATAAAACGAAAAGGATTCTTCATTCGAATCTGTAACCAATGTCTAAACCCGATTCAAATCAGTTGGGTGGTTTCAGGGTGATGATTGAACAATTTACAGGGCTTTCGACCTGTCATTGGCTGGTTTTAGTGGCCATTTAACACACAGTGTAACATAAAACATTTTGCCTATGTTTAATTATCCACAGTTCCTTGAATCTTACAACTGTTGACTTTAGTGAAGTAAAATGGCTTAAATCTTTATTTATGTACGTGAGATTCATCTATCGGAATTTTTTCACTAACTAGGCAACCTCTGATAATACTTTTCTATTTTTTAGACACGGTTAAAAAATTTAGACATACTCAACACATTTTTTTTTTGTGATTAAATACAAAATAATACCGATCCATTAAAATAATATTTAAAAATACTTATGATGTGAGCTCCGAGCTACGATTACGGTTTAGAGACTAAGCAGTAAATGGAACATCTTGGAGTAAGTCGCTCCACCGGAACACTAATGCGCCAGAACCCTTCGTCTGTCTCCGGCGTGGGTGCGCGGTGATGGTCAGGTTGGGGATGGGAGGGGCGCGAGACGTGCCTGACTGCATTCCTGCCCCGTGTGGGTAGTGAACCTGTGCCCGATACGAATGTAGGAATCTTCTTCCCTGTTACGAAGCGATAAATTTACACAATAAATACCGTGAAGTACATCCATTGGCAGGTCATAAACCATGTAAGCCCTTCTTTTAAAAAATCCATCCCCGCTGTAATATCACTGATTCTTGAAAAACTCGTCAACATTATTCCAAGTCCGCTCCCAAGTTGGAGCATATCCTCGTAGTATCCACACAGAGAGTCCATACATCTCTATCGGCTGCCATCTTCCGTGTCAGGTTTGCGTCCCGCAGTTCTGACATAAACGGCCGACAAACAGTCAGCAGTGGACGTCTAGGACGTCGAAAACCCGATACTTTGTAAAGTAGGCAAGCGCGGTTAAGGCTCTCGGGAGGCATCCGGATCCGCGAAAAACTACGCAAATACTTATATTAATTTAATTTTAATTTGCTTTTTCCCTATAATTACGTAAAATCATGATTGACAGCAAGGTTGGATAAAAAACCGTACCGTATGTACCGATGTTACAGGTGTTTGTTAGTAACCAGATAGATCTAATATATAAAAATAATATTAATAATAATAACGACAAATCTATATAAACCATAATATATATAATGCAATATAAACTTTATTATTTTTAAATAAAAAAAGTATGCGCGGTTGAATGGCGGACCTATTGACACTAGAAATTTCTCAGTCTGACCAAAAAGAAATATTGTGGTCTCGTCGTTAGAATTGCGGACTCAGGAATCGGAGGTCCGAGGTTTGAACCCTTCTCTATCCCAACTTGATTTCCATTTTCTAATAGTGAGTTATTTACAACTCGTTTGAAATGGCCACGAAAATTTTAATATTTGGGTCAATTATAATAACGCCAATGTATTTTTCTATTTAAAAAAAAAACAATTAAAATTGAATGAAATAATAAAGTAAATAAATAAAAATTTAAGAAAATAGAACAAATAAAAACATTATATTAGTTATGGTGTCAATTGCTTACATGTATTTTAGATTTCGGGGAGTTACTACTAGAAGTCACTATGTCAATTTTGCCGTATATGTTAAAATAAAAAAGCATCTCATTTCATTAGAGTTGATTTTATATTTTTCCCAAGAATATGAACGCAATTTTGTTTTTGTAGTTGGGTTATATGAAATACTTCAGATATGCGTAGAAAAACAAATTTGCAAAATAAGTGTTGTTTTAATAAAATAAAAAAACAACTTTGTTTTTAACCAATATTTTTTATTTTTCACCGACCGGTTTCAAAGCAAACAAGCAATAAAATAAATAAAAATTAGTGGTTAAAAACAAAGTTATTTTATTTATTTTATCATAATGAATAACCACAAGGTTAGTGCTTCAAATATAAACTCTATATAAGTGTTGTTTTATTTGTTTATTCGTTATTGCAAGATTTATGAATTATTTTTTTCCATTAAAGATAATGTGTCCCGTGGCGAGGGAGACATTTTATTTTATTTTGAACAACACGCCTTACTAAACAAAATTGAATTATTATCTCAAATACATATAAAACATAATAAAAACACACAAAACTTACCAAAAAAAAATACTATGGATATAAATATTAAATAATTCCCGTTTTTATACAAAAAATCTTAAAACGTTATTGCTTATGAAATTTCACCATAGATATTTCTCGAAATAAAATATACCTACGAACTAATTTGCAAAACGCAGGAGAATTATATTTTTGCCAAGTTACACAAACTGACTGCTTTTAGGCATTATATAGAACTAAATGAATAGTTATCTAAGAGAGCTTTCTGATGCCCAACTCATTTTGTCAAAAATCTGACATGGGCAGTTCTAACGTTATCTCACAGATGAAAATGAATCAGAGTAGACATATTTACCTATTTCACTAACTGTAAATGTATTTATTTAATGCACACAATAGGCAATTTTTTCAAAGCACAATTATGTATATTTTTTTATGTCCCGACTTGTTGGAAAATTCCGTGTTAAGTAAGGTCTTCAAAAAACAAAGAAAAAAAAATATATACATATTAAACAGTATACAAAATAATCAAAACAATAAAAAAATAATAATAAAAAATGTACAGAATGAAAAATTTACCTGTCGAGAAATGGAATGCAGACAAGTTATTTTATAATACTCGTACATTGCAATATGTAATTAATAATTTACAGTCATTTAATAATTTAATTCGGTAATTAATTGATAGTGAAAATCAGTAAAAAATAATTATAGTAAGTAAGTAATAATAGTAACACATCTTTATGGTAGAATATGTAATTTAATAAACATAATAATAAAAAAAATTATGCTATGATGAGCAATATTTCAAATATATATTCACACATTATTAAGCATCACTATTAAGTTGAGGATGATGTGTAAAGTAAGAAGTAAGATCAGGTAAAAAATGTGAAGTTCTAAAACTGGACTTCACCAGTCTGAAGATGCCCATTAGAGGTTGAAAGCGCTAATTGGTCAAAATCAAAAAGTGGAAGTGTACCAAGTATTTTTTAAATTAATAATTTATATGTAAATATAAGTTATTACATCATTTTAATGGAATTCCATCAAGATTTGTCAATAAATAATTTAAATAAAATAAAAAAATCATTTGAAAAAAATTACTTTAAAATGAAGAAAACATGTTTTTAAAAAAATACAAAATCTCAGGGCTTAGGATCTGTCATGAGCGGGTATTAGCGATCACTCTGTACTCATATTGATGTGCCATATAAATATGTATTTTTTATAAAATTATTTTATATGTTTCTGATCCTATATTTGTGGTGATATACTCATGTGTCTGTGTCAACTAATTGCTAGTCCCATCTCAACACAGGACTTTTAGTCCCATGGAGTTAGGACTTATGTCTCAAATAATGTACAATAAACTTATGAATGTAAATAAATAAACAAATACATAAATAAATAAATATAAGGTTCATCTCCTTCGATTGGAGTAAGAATACTTGTGAAGATATGTGTACATACGTAGTGAAACAATGTTAGCTATCACAAAGTGACTTTTGGTTCGATAACCTCAAAGCATTAGTATAATTGGTCCAGATGGTATTCCTGAAATACTACTATCAAATTGTAAATCTAGTCTTGCCAAGCCTCTGTCTTTACTGTTTAATATGTCTTTAACAACGAGTGTATTTCCTGATATTTGGAAAATTTCTATAATAAGACCGATATTCAAATCTGGTGATAAATCTAACGTAACTAACTATAGACCCATTTCAATGATATCTCCTGTACCTAAACTATTCGAATCAATTATTACAAAAAAAATAACACCTATATTTAAAAATGTGCTGATTGAGGAGCAGCATGGATTTAGGACAGCCAAATCAACGACGACCAATTTGCTTTCTTTTACTGATACTATTTTTACAGCGTTCGAGAATAATCTTCAAGCTGATGTACTGTATACAGACTTCTCCAAGGCCTTTGACAAAGTTGATCACAACATTTTATGTGCTAAACTTCGTGCTGTAGGCATTAGAGATCCCTTTTTATCGTTTTTAAAATCCTACCTCTCACATAGAAAACAAAGTGTAAAAATCAATAACTTCATATCAAATAGCTTCCTAGTAACTTCTGGTGTACCACAGGGTGCCCACTTGGCCCCTCTTCTATTTAATCTGTTTGTTAATGATGCTGCTAATGTTTTTTCTTTTACAAAATTCTGGCTTTTTGCTGACGATAACAAGATACTTAAGCTAATTAAAAATATTGATGACTGTGTCAGACTCCAAGAAGACATAAATGCATTTCATACTTGGTGCAAAACTAATAACATGGAACTTAACATCGATAAATGCAAAATTATTTCATACCATAAATGTAAACATCCTTTTATTTTTGATTATAAACTTAATGGCCAAGTTCTTTCGATTGTCACCTCTATAAGAGATCTTGGAGTGATCCTAGATAATAAACTAACTTTTCTGGAACACTTTGATAATATAGTAAACAGATCCTTAAAAATTTTAGGCTTTATTAATAGAACTACGTCTGATTTCCAAAGTATGCTTACACTTAAAACACTTTATTGCTCTTTAGTTCGCCCTATTCTTGAATATGCATCTGTAATCTGGTCCCCTCATTATGCTGTTCATATCAAGCGCCTTGAATCAGTTCAACATCGTTTTATAAGAAAAATTGCATGGAAGATGGGATTGGAAAGAGGAGACTATTCATATTCTGATATGGAGAGGTTTTTAAGCATATCAAGTCTTGAAAAACGCAGATGCATTGCAGATATAATCTGCATGTATAAAATTATGAACTGTCTCATTGATGCCCCTGAAATTTTGCAAAAGATTCTTTTTAACGTTCCCACCCGTAGACTAAGAAATAATGAAATGCTTTTCCTCGGTCACTACAGGACCAATTATGGTGCACAGTCGCCTTTGCCCAGAATGATCAGGCGGGTGAACGATCATCAAGATCTTGATTATTATGGTGTAAGGATGTCTTTCTTTACAAATCAGCTAAAGAATCTGTATAGTTAGCCTATGCTTTTTACTTAATCTAAAAAATCTATCATCTGTCTTTGCTGCTTATTTCTGTTCCTTATATTTTTTTATTCCTTTGTAAAAATTTCTTTTAATTGTAATGTTTATAATGGACTTTGTCCGTAAATAAATAAATAAATAAATAAATAAATAAATAATTGAACGCCGTTACGCAAAAGACAGCCAGTCCACACTTTTGAAAAATAAAAAATGAAAGATAATCAATTTTACGTTATGTTAAAAACAGTCAGGCTGCTTTCATACAAAAACACTGTAATAATCACCTTCTGAAAATAGCGTTGATTACAAGAACGGTATTTCTCAATTTTCAAAGAAAACCCAAGGCACTTTATAGTATAGATGCTAATGGGAAAATTGATGACTCCAGAAATCTAGTTCTCTTAAGTAAATATGAGTGGATGAACGATTTCATAAGCATTTTAATTTTATAAATTCAGTTATTTAAAAACACCCGTAGTAAAAAAACATGTGTTAATACAGAATGTCACCTCAAACATTCAAAATTTTAATTAAGAACCATTCAATATTAAATCTGTATTTTTCTGCAAAATGCATATTTTAGGTTGTGTGATTAGCTAGACTTTAAAAATCACCAAAATTCCTTTAACATAAAATAAAATATTTTTTAAAGTTATTGTAACAAATTAATTAAATGATTCTATACAATTGAGTACCCTAATATAAAAAATAAATAAATTATAATAATAAAAATACTTTATAGTTTCCACTTTAATTTATAATTATTGTATGTATATATTTTTTTTTTTTACCAGTGATCGGGTTTTGTCATGACTGACATCGTCAGACTGGTGTCGGTTACGACGAAACCCGGTCACTGGTAAAAAAAATAAAAAAATAATTATAAATAAAAGTGGAATAAAACTATAAAGTATTTTTATTATTATAATTAAAATACAGTTCCACCAAGAAATGTCAGTAGAAAAACTCATAATATTAAAATATACATATTATTAATATTCGTACATAACCACTTACCGGTTTAACTGGTGTCTTGACGAAGAGACGGGTACGTCTCGAAACCGGTAGACATAGAAAAGTCGGTAAGTGGTTATTTACAAATATTTAATCACATTTAGTATGTTCAATACATAATGACACAACAAAAAAAAGAGTTTTACTAGGGCTAGATGTTTTCTACTGACTGCACATCTTAGATTATGTGATAAGCCAGACTTTAAAAATCATTAAATATTTTTTTGTACTAAAAAAAAATAAAAAAAATAATCAATTGTCTAAGTAAGAAATCATTCTAACTGTTGTGTAGATTTGATTATTCCCTCTTTCCACGAAATTGCTACTATCTCAATTTCACTTTTCTATGGTTAGCTGCTATCTGCATAACTATATTCAATTCCCGCTCTAGCCCCCGCCATACGGATACGGCAAAATGGCTATTCGAAAGAGCCGATACACGGCCAGTAAAGATAGAAATTATTTATACTTTAACTTCATTTCATTAACACGCCGAATTTATTTGCTCACCGTGAGAAACGTAATTACATTGCTGAATTCCTGCATTTTCTATTGGAATACAGGAGATTTAGTCCACCTCATGGTGAAATAGTGCATTTGGATAACAACATGCTTAACATCTTGGGTTGGATTGCCAGTAAGGTTAACATTAAATATATTTTAAAAGGTGTTTGTGTTTTATTTTTTAAAGCCAATAAACAGGCTTATGTAAGCCCTAACAGATTGGCATTAATAAGTAACACTTAATTTAAACAGTGGTAAAATCTTTTTATTTAAATTTACAAAAGGTATAAATATGGCATAATCTAGGCGGAAATGGCATGTGTGTCATCGTGAGTCAGGAGTGACAACACCGCTTGCTTCTTGAATGCTTACCCTTGCTGTAGGAACACATCGACAGTACCATTTATTGAGATTTCGTTCACTGTTCTTGGCAGAGGCGAAAAGAATCCGATGTTAGTTTTATAATTTCCCACGGCAAAAACAGGATTGGTTCGCAAGTTACGGCAAAGTACATTAAGGTTTATCTAAGCAAGGATATCATGGGCATCTATACAGTTAGATATCAATTTGTGCAAGAATATCAAACCAGCCAAAATCCGTCTGAATTCTAAACTGAAGATATGAATGTACTCTAGACAATCATAATAGTTAATTATGAAAGTATTTGATCCAATTCTAAATATTAACGATTTTTAAAAAATACGTTGCAACGATTCAATCCGCGTTATACAAATATTATAATTAGGAGAATATATATATTATAGAATTAAATTCAAGCAAATTACGAACGAATGAATTATACAAAGTAATAGCAATTTTCGGGCTTTTGAATGGCTTAGATATTCACAAAATAAATCCACAGATTTTGGATGCTTTCTTGAAAATGTTGTCAATGTGATGGTTGAATTTAAGTTTGTGTCCATTTATAGACCCCGATTGTGATGGGACGATAACATAGTTATTTTCAACTTTTTATAAAATAAAATCGACTTTTCTGTAGAAAAATGTGCATATTTGTTTTGAAATTTAAAGTATCTTCATCAGAATCCCGTAATTGAAAATGATTCAAAAAAAATAAAAAATACAAATATTAAATTTTTCGTACAGAAAATTTGCCTTAACCCAATGAAAAATTGAAAATGACTTTGTTAAATTTCCATTGTAGGAATAAATTATTATTATTTTTTTTTAATTAGCAGATAAATATTTGCGTTCTTACGATGTAATAAATATGATAAATTTTTATTAAAATTGTAATTTTATAAAATGTTTATATTTGTTCTTAAAATGTTACGAAGAAACTTAATAAAGAATAAATAAATAACATATTTTAAAAATCAAAAATAGCTAATTATTCAATTACACAATCATTATTACAATATGGTATTGTTTTATGGGGTGGTGCATATGCTAATATATTTAACCACTTAAAAATTGTACAAAGATTAATTCTCTAAGTAATTTAAAAGAAATCCTCAACATTCAATACGGAAAATCTTTATACATTATTTAAAATATATTCACTATTTACAAAATTAATTCTATTCTACAAATTCACAAAGAAAAAAAATGAACAAATTTGAGATAAATATGTCACTCAGATACCAAAATAACATCAAAACTTCTAAATTCCACACGAGTCATGGTCCAAATAGTTTGGTTTTTATAGGAATAAAAAAATTACAATAATCTCCCCAATGAACTTAAATCTATTAAAACTAATATATCAGTAAATTAATTCAAAGTAATTTTAAATACTTTTTTTGAACCCTAGTAAAAACAGCATTCTATTTTAATTAGTATTATAATATTATTATTTTCTCTATTTCTTTTTATTTCGTGTATATTTTTTTGCCTTATGTATATTCAAAATTATATAACTTCAAATAAAGAGACAAGAGCTAGTATTTTGTTTTTGGTTAAAGTTATAGCAGTAAAAAAATATAGGAGTAGATTGTAATAGAAAAAAAAAACACGTATTATTTATGTAACTATATTAACTGATAAAAAATATTTTTTAAATGTACTTTTGAGAACTGTATTGCTATTCTAAGTCAATTATGAATTCACGGCGCTGAAGATAATTATTCCGTCACTATAATACTCCGGCAGCGGCAATCGAGTGACCCTTTCTAGCTCCCGGTTCTCAGGTCAGCAACCCCTGTCTCCGGAACTAGCCGCCTCGCCCGCCTCGGCCGACGCGCGACGTTAGGAAAGCAACAACATTCACACGTGACGTGAATACATAATGCCGTACCGCTGGACACTCGTTGGGCTGATACTTAGCTCGTACTGTTACTAACTCATCTGCCCAAAGTGCAAGGGCTTACTGGGCACGCCGCACGCCGCACGCTGCGCACCGCGCATAGCGTGAAGCTTGACGCGCGGCTATATGATTTCTCGAAGCTTAGCGAATCCGAATCAACTCATACGCGATTGATGGGAACCATCTTCGATGACTCATTTGAATCGGTAAAGTAGATATTTCAAAAATATTTATTTACACTTCATATATGAACTCGGATTGACGTGGACTTAATATAGTTCAAGGCAATATTGAATATTTACACGTCAGATTAGTAGTAAATAAAACGAATCATCAATAATTTAACAAACCTGCCCTGCTATTCCAAACGTTCTTGCGAGCGTAGTAAACACTTTTATCTCGCGTATTTTGTATGTTATCACGCGAGATAAAGCTTTTTCTACGGCCGCGAGAGCGTTTGTAATACCATCCTTGGAGTACAAAATGTGTAGCAGACCTTTGAATACAGAAATTGAAGAAATAGCAGTTTTAGATTTTACAAATATCAACATGTACAATTAAGTGGTCGTTTGTTTCGTCAATAAGCGAGAAGGACTGTATATATTATACTTATATATATATTAACATATTTCAACAGAGATGAAGAACATTGAAGAGAAGATAATATAGAAGTCTAGGCATCTACAGGGCTTATGACCTGTCAATGGCTAGTTTAAGTGGCCACTTTACACACTGTGTAACATTCACCATTCTGCCCATATTTGAACATCTATATTATTTTAATTATTTCATCAGTTGATGTGTGTGAAGTTAAAGAGCTGAAACCTTTATTTATGCGGGTGAGATTTATCCAATTAAATTATTTCACCTACATACTAGGCAACGCCTGAAAATGTAATTTTTTCAATTTCTATACTTCTTCATGGACAAGGTGGATTTATCAAAAATATTTTGAGTTTGTCCAAATTTTTGTAGACAAGGACTGGATTCAACTCCCTCGGGAGTTGAATATTACTAAATTACCTTCTCTTAAATGTTCTTCATCTCTGTTGTAATATGTTAATATAAACAGCTACCTAGGGAGTTGAATCCAGTCCTTGTCTACAAACATTTGAACGAATTCAAAATATTGTTTATGTGTATATATATACTTTTATCTATTGTTTTTTTTTTCACATATAAACAATGATTAATAATAAAAATAGTGTGACCTCACTGGGATTACCCGTGCTGGGGTAAAACCGTATAACCAATTGCTTATGTTTTTAAACTTTTTTATATTTTATTGCCGTATCATTCGGGATTTTATTATAGCATAGGTAAAGTAGACGTAATCATCAATGTATTCATATGGACACTGCATTGCTGTATCAAATGCAGCATATCTCGATTATATGTTACATGAAGGTAAGGTGATCAGTCCTACGCTTTGGTCCCAGTCTAGGGACGGTGAAATATTGCCGTTTTAAATCGTCTTTGACAAATATTTCTTGTCCACCCTGATATTAATCGAATCCGGTAACTCAAGCGCGGTTGAAGAAAGCGCCAATTACCACACTACGAGGTTCTGGTCTTCACTCGATTTCCCTTTTCAGGATTTTTACCTGAGAGGTTCCATGGAGTGGGAAACACTCGTCTAGGATTCTGGCTGTATTTCACACATAAAATTTTATTCTTTCCGCCCGAACACGAGAAGCGCGATAATAAAGTTAGGATAAAAGTAAAACCTTGTTAATTTAAATTTTTAAATTGAGTAATAAAAACCTCGATCATTTAAAAAAAGATACCAACGGCCCCTATGGTGTAATGTCTAAGACGTTTACCACATACACGAGGAATTAAGGTTTGATTCCCAAAGTTTTAACATAATAAAATCATATTTTTACCATATCAGTGTAAAAATAAATAAAGAAAATTTCTTAAATTTCGACATTACTTTTTTGGTGGCAAAAGTTAATAAAATGATTCCTGATTTCATTTATTTACTATTTTTGAATAATTTTTGCCACTACAATTATGTTGTATTCCAACTCAACACGGAGCCTTTGGCCTCATAGAGTTAGCGATAAGTTAGGTTATGTATATTTTTGATGTGTATCTTTATATGAATAAATAAAAATACATTATGATATAATTTCCTCTATCTAGGGCCTCTCATCCGATTCATCGCTAAAGTTTGCGAAAGCAATTTAAATGGAATTGTTCATTGATAACTTACGAAATGTGCAACTTGATAAACGTATACTTAACAGGCATATGTACGTTTAAAGTCTGTACACCCATAACATGCGCTGTTAAGTGTAGGATCCTCTTCATAATGCTCTGAGCGGCGGCGGCAGCGGTGGTGATATAACTTCATTATCTGCGATCGGAGATCTCGCAAACTTTGAGCGAAATTCAGAAACAGATGACATCAAGAGATTGGAATGAAATTTTAAACAATCAACGTTGATTTTAGTCAGAACGTCTGTAATTAAACTTAAATAATACAAATTTTATATTTGAAGCATCAACTTTGCGGTTATTCAGAATAATAAAATAAATAATACAATTTTGCTTTTAACCATTTATTTATGATTTTCAAGGATATCATTAATTTTTTAGGTTTACCTTGAGCAAGAAGCTTGTATAGCTTTGAAACCGGTCTGTAGATAAAAAAAATAGTCAAAATAAAGTTATTTTATTAAATAATACGGTTTAGTCAAAAGTTAAAATTAAAGCTGTAGGTCAATTTGCGAGGGTTCTTAAAAAAAAAACATAATTATCCACCTGTTTTTATTGCCAATTAAGTAGCGGATTGTGACGATCAGTAAAATTTTTCAATATTGTAACCTGGTATCGAAGGAAGAGTGATTCTGTTGGAATAAAAGCTGATTTAATCAACACGTTGAGTGTATGTGAGTTTTCAATTTCATTTCTGAAATACAACGTAAATATAATTTATTATACTCAAAATACAAAAAAATTACATTAATGTTATTGAGACATATTAGGAGAAAGTAATCTCGAAACCGATTGACGTATAATTGAAAATTAAATTAGTTGATACAAATTTGATTGTTCCAAATCAAAACGAAATGATTGACTCGTTTTTTAGACGAGACGTTGAAGGTGGTGCTTTCTTTAATCGAAACACACGGTTTAAAAAAGATGGTGCAACTGCCCACACAGTTTGATCATCAATGAATGCAGCTAGGGTATTATTCCCAGGGAAAATGATCTCCCGATTTGGCGACATCGCCTGGGCCACAAGATCTTCCGATCTCAGTCCATGTGACTTTTTTGTGACACTATCTCAAAAGTGTCGTTTACAAAAATTAGCCTGCCAGTATCGCACAGTTAAAAGACAATATCCGATTTAAAAAAAGTCATTTTAAATTTTGAAAATACGCAGAATAGGTTGAAGGAGCGTGTACAAAGCAATGGTTGACTTAAAAAAATGTGATTTAAAAAAAATAAATACACTTTTGTCTTCCATTCATGGTAATACATAGTTTTTATCTAGGAGTATCTGTTTTGGTTTTTTTTTTTAAATTGGAAATCTGCAGCTTGACAGGTTGTATTATAAAAATAATTATTAAAAAAAATGAAAATCCGAAAATCTGAAATTTAATCAGTTAACGTGAACAAGCAAATTCATTAATTAAGATATGAGCGATTTTTAAAAATTATTTTAAAATCAGACATTGTCTTAAAGTTTAAGAAATATAACAGAATAAGAAGTTGATGTAAATAGTAAATTAAACAGTCACTCCAGATATCCAGGTGCCGCAAACAGAAATGGCTACCTGTAAACTTTGTTCAAACGAATGAAAAACATGAAAGCTTAGTCCATTAAATGCTCAACAATTCGAAGTTAACTGACGACCGCCAGAGGCCTTTCCTTGGACTCATTCGTCTGGAGTCGTATGCGACTTAGCGTAAATTGACGAGTGACAGCATTCTTGGACCACCCGTGCGACTAATGTCGACTGAAAACAAGTAGATTTAATCCTCAGTGCATAAACATTGATAATCACATACGATATTGCGCATTCAACTGTCAATCTTTCGTCGTGTAAAAACACCCTCCATTGTATTTTTATTTCGATTCGACCAATTTAACTAGAAATTTTACAGGTGACGAATCGGAAAACGGCGACTGGGGGCAGTCAGAGCTGGAGGCGAAAGTTGCAGCAGGCCAAAGCTCGATATTTCAATTAATATTTCATGTCAACCATGTAGACAAATGCGCTGACCACTACACCGCGAGACCGAAATTTAATGTTATTTAGAATATTAATTTAAAAAGTATAATATTACGAAGATGTGTGCAAAGATGTCAAAGGTAAACAGTAATTATCAATGATAACTGTCACAAATGTATTATTATATAAACAAAGAAGAACAAGCAAGTTAGACTAGAAACAAAAGATCGCATAGTGAAATTGAAGTTTTAAATATGACAGCAAAGCCAAAGATAAATAAATGTTTTTTTTTGGTAGTGCAACTTTTTTATTCGTCTTTGTAATAAAACTATCGAAGAATTGCATCTTGAGAAAGCAATTTATGAGATATGATGTTTTTTAATGAAAAAAATAAACAAATACAGGTAATAAATTTATTTTGAATTTGTTTACAAATTAGTACTTTCGCTCTAGACGAGTATTTGGGAAACTGTTTTGATGACCGTCGTTTTTAATTATATTTATTCCTAGAATTTCGAGATTCCCTAAGCGTAACTTAACATTCATAAAGTAAAACAAACGCCACCGGGTAAATCTAAATTATGGCTGTTATCAACTCAACGAGTTGCTCAAAGTTTCTTTTTTGAAACGGTGTGTGGCTATATATTATGCGTGTATTTAGCCACACACCGTTTTAAAAAAGCTAATGCGTGTAAAAAGACCGTCTTCTTTGTCCTGCATTCAAATATGCACATGATAAAATGTCCTGTCTTTCCAGCATGTCCGACGTACGCCGCGCCGCGCCGTCGCGACGGGTGAGGTCCAATGTAAGCCGCCGCGCCGCGCCGTCCCGACGGATGAGGTCCAGCGCAAACCGTCGCGTCGGCGTCGGCGCCGGCGTCTTCCGCTCGCCGCTCACCAGATTTGAGCGTGCCTTGATTTGATAGGTGCAAATTTTGTTAACGGTAGAGAAAAATGCTCTAAGGGCATTGTTTTTAATTTTTTTTCGTTTAATTTTCACGAACGTAAAGTTTTTACATACTTACAAATGCAATAATTGCACGCGAAAAACGTTAAAATTTTCAAATCTTAAATTCGACGAATTCAATGGAATGGTGATTAAATATGTTACTAGGTTAATTTTTTTCAAACACAAACTACTAACATATGCATCATTTGCGATCAGCCTAATAACGTTTTATTTGATCGTATCATCTTTTATATATTTTGAAAAATAAATCTAATAAGGCCTTCGCACTAATAATTAATAAACAATTATTCAAACTATACGTGTGTGTAATTATGCTTGAAGACGCTTAGTTTTTATTTTAAGGTATTAAGTATGTTTTTATACCCCTCATAAAAAATCTTCCAGTTTTCGTCCTAACAGCATCTTGATCACTTTGTTACAATGAAAAAAGCGTAAAAATTAACGACTTTTTTTTCAGTTTATGCTTATTTATTGTGGATAACTTATATAGCGCCATTTTCATAATAAAATACCTCAAGGGCGCTTTACATTATGATTCTATTGTTAAGTTAATTTAATTGAAGCTTTTAAATTTGTAATTTAATTAAAATAATTTATTTTGTTGTCACGTGCTACGGATTTATTCAAATGATTTAGAGAACAAGTGGGTTTTAAGTTTTTTCCGAAACATCACTTCACTTTCACAGCCTCGCACCTCTGCTGGGAGAGCATTCCATGCCATAGGGCCTGCGACCGCAAATGCGCGCTCACCAAATTTAGTGCGCTGTTTGCGTAGAGGTATAATAACTTTTCCTCTCGCCGTAGACGTAGCTGATCTAAGCGTGAGACGCCTGTCAGCTAGTTCATCTGGAATGCATAGTTCCCTTAGATATTCCGGAGCCGAGTTGTGCAGTGACTTATACATAAGCCAACAGAGTTTGTATTCGACCCTCTGTGGAAAACGTAGCCAGTGTAGTTCCCGAAGTAGTGGAGTGATATGACTGAACTTAGAGATTCCGAAAATAAGTCTCGCTGCGGCATTCAATACAGATTGTAGGCGAGTCATTTTGTTCATTGGTAGACCTGCATAGATACCATTACAATGATCGACTCTAGACACTACAAACGCATTTATTAATTGACGGGCGGCATCAACCGGCAAATTTTTGCGTATGCATTTAATTAATATTACAACATGTTATTTCAAGCGAAGTTTGGATTCTGTAGAAAACCAAAGTTTATTGCTATGAAGATTGATTAATATGTTTTAACGCTAGTTAAACATAAAGCGAGACACCGTAAAACATATTTATAAATAACCTACATGATTAAATATCAAACACATTCAGCGAACTCTTAAACGGGTCCTGTATTTTGGCACTGCAAAGGTAACTCACTCCCGTGGACCCGTAGAGGAGCAATAACAACTTTGACAGGCTTTTTGCAGCGTTCGTTCTACGGAAAATGCTTTGACCCTGTTAAAAGTCGGCCGGTAAATAATAATCCTCTTAGAGGTAATAGACTTTCTACACAAAAGAACGTTAAAAAAGATAATTCGTATAATTTTCAAAGAAAGACACTCTTGTGTGGATTTCACAAACGGAAAAAATGCAAAGGTTGTATATTTCAAAGAAAATTATAGCTTTAAACAAATTACTTACTACCCATTTCCGTATTAGTTTGTTTAATAGCAATTTTTTTTTATTTCAAATGTTTTTTATTCTAAAATTATTATTTTAAGCACTTTTTGGTTTTCCACGTTAAATAACATAAATACGAGTTCAGTTTGTTTAAAATCAAGAAATTAAATTAAATATGTCTTCCAGTTTCATAACATGACGGTTTCTTTATGATTTTGATCATCATCATCATCATCTACAGCGTAATATTACAATTACGATTATTCATCAGTCTGTGGATATGGCCCAGCCATTATAATCTCCTAATTTTCATGAGCTGTGCACGAACGAAATTAGTTTTTATGTTACATTGTGTTAAAAAGACATAAACACGTTTTAATGACTAAACATCTATGAACGGTAGGATGATTTAAACAATAAACTATCAACGGATTATTTGCTGCACAACCAGTTGATAAGATATTAGAGAATAAATTAACCTTTTCTTTTACTGAAATAATAAAAAAACAAGTTTTTTTTCCATTATTTAGGTAGGTCGAAAATTTTCATTAACACGGTGAACACGTTATTATGATTATTTAAAAAATATATTCAACGGAATCGCTTTTCCCGCCTTTTCATATTGAATTATTTGATCTACACATTTCGTGCAAGAAACCCGTTTTCAATTCCTTCGGCAGCTCTAAGCTTTGTTTCCTTAAAGCTGTTTCTCTTGTCCGGACTCCATAGTCCAACGATCGTGCAAACTTTGCTGATGTTTGTTTTATAAACTAATTTCAGTGCAACTTTTAATCCATTTCCGGATGATGCTATGTTTGAAATATGTAAAAAAAATATGGCTGAGCCATAAAAAAATTATGTTATTAGTTTTAGTCAATAAATTGCCTTGCCATGCCTTTCATCGTGTAGACACGCAATAATTACATATAGAAAAACATAAAAGCGATAAAACCCATTTTACCGAAAAAGTTTATTGTATATTACTTGGAATTTTTTTAATTTAATGCAAAAGTTTGGATTTTAAGTACCTTTGTCGGAAATTGTTTTAAACAAATATTATGTGTTTTTTAAAGAAAAAACGTTAACATTCGTTTAAATTTTATTTTAAATGAATTAACTTCGGGCATATAATGGTTTCTACAACTGTCATCAAGGAAACTCATTACCGTCGGCTGGGCCATATACTGCGGATACCTTTAGCGAGCCTTAACCACGTTTTATTTATTTATTTTATATTTATATTATTTCACATAAAACAATATTTTGAGTTTGTCCAAATTTTGTATACATGGACTAGATTCAACTCCCTGGGGAGCTGTTAATATTAACATATTATTATTAACATATTATAACAGAGATGAGAACATTTTACAAACGGTAATATAAAAGTCTAGGCATCTACAAAGCTTATGACCTGTAGATGCCTAGACTTTTATATCGTGGGTATACTGGCAAAATCGTTTACTCTAAAATATGCGGATTTGAATTAATGATGCAGTTTTGTCAAGTTCTTAACGCTCTACAAACTAGCAAAATACACTAAGTCATATTAAATTTCATATATCTGTAGCTTTAAAAATAAATTTAAGGTTCAGTCGTATACCAGGTATTTTTTTCAGGCAAAACGTTTTAAATAATTTAATATTACAATTATTAATTTAACATGTTCTTAAATGAGCACTTAACATCTTACTATATTTTAATAAAATATAAAAGAATACAATTAGAACAAAACTTAAATGCTTGAATTCTTCAAATAAAAAAAACAGGGTTTTTTGCCAGTATACTCACGATATAACCGTATCTAAAATGTTCTTCATCTCTATTGTAATATGTTAATAAAACTTTTATGCTACTCGGAAGAAGAAGCCTAGAGGCTGTTCGTGGACACCATGCGCACCGCCTAGGGAGCAAACATGAAACACCGATGACACGAAGGGTTCGGAATGTCTGGTCTCACACGGCGATGGGTGCCGGAGAAGTGCTGGAGCAGTGCCGGAGAGCCGACGGAGAGCGGACTCCGGCGATCGGACGAGAGCCGGCGTGTCCGGTGCGCCGTGGTTCGGTGTGGTCTGGAGAAGAATGACGGAGAAGGGTCGGGTACTCACCATGCTAGGCGCTAGGAAGTGGGCCGCCTTGGGGGCGCGGTACTCGCACACCTGCAGCCGATGCAGCACGGGCAGCGGCGGCAGCGGGGGCGGCTCGTACAGCGGCGGGGGCGCGGGGGCCGGGCCGCTCAGGCCGGCGGAGCACTGCGCGCAGCGGCACCCGGGGCCGCCGGCCCCCGAGGGGCAGTATGCGAGGTACGATTGAAAATACGTCGTGGACGGGGTGACCCGCCCTGGGGGCTCGCCGGGAGGAGGATGGGGCGGGGGAGGAGGGAGCGCGGGAGGAGGGACCTCGTCCCGGAATTATCGGAGACGTAAATGAAACGGACTAATTTGGAGATGATAGCTTTCCCGTATATACTGAGCGCCGGTTACTCGCGTAGTGGCTGAGATTATTAGATATTATTTAGCTTAGATTATTCGTGACCCACAAAAAAATTGGCGGCACTCTTAAAAATGACTTATTTTATAAATTTAATTACGCACAATAATTGACTATGATTTATTATGATAGACGAAACGAAGGAAGATTATACGATATGATAAATAGGCCGATAAATCGATTTTAAAATTTTCAATTGGCACAAAAGTGATTCGAGTCGAAGGCAAGAAAGAAATACTAAATTACGTTTATTATTCTTAGAATTAACACAGCGTGTGCCAAAAGGTCGTGCACGAAGTGGGATTTAGATTGTCTCAGGAAAAGATGATAATATACCAAAGTTTGGGTACGTGATTGTCGATAGATTGTCAAATACCAAGAGTTAGAGAGATTTTATATTCTACGCACTACTGATTGATTATCTCAACGCACTCTTGTTCATTAAGTGAATAATGAAATGTTAACCTAAGCCTTACAATTAGGTCCTTATATAAATTATATAGAGTTATTACGCATATGTCGCTAGACGCGTCCGGTTTATATTGTCCCTACGATGACAATATGTAACTTTACAATCACCGAGTTATAACAACTTAACTTTCTCAGCGGATGGTCGCGTTTACACAAAATTACTACCAAGTTAAATTCGGTCTGATATAAATAGTCTTTGGTTTATGATTAAATGTAAATTATTATAGCATCAACGCGGCTTTTCGGATTAATGTTATTTCTTACGGTTTATTAATCGGGACGGCGTTTAACGCATATAACCTCGACGGTGGTACTTGAGGTCGAACTGATGGTTGTATAAAGTTTGACGCAAATTTGGCGGGAAAGTCCTGGAAATAGAAGGAGATAGCGCTAGTACCAAGGACTGTCGGGCAGGAGAGATGGACACGAGGAGTACGCTCTGCTGGTGATGCCTGCTAGTTGACGTTACAGGCTCGAGAGCTGCCAACGGAAAATATTCGCGTGTGAATAAATTGCATTTTTTCAAATAAAAATGACTGTTTAATAAAAAAAAAATAAAGTGTATGTTAAACAATTTATAATTTAATAAAAATACGAACAGGTGAATATTGTACTTTAAAAATTCAAAAAAAATACTGTTGTGAAAAGGTATAAACAAGTTAAGAAAAACAATTTAAAAGTAACAATCGAATCAAAAATATAATCTCAAAATATTTACAAGACAACGGGATGTTATAAGAGGAGATCCTTCACCCAGGGGACAGCAGGACACAAATCACGGTCGGTAATGATATTATTTATTGGATTGATAAAAAAAGCAAAGAGTGAATTTAACAGGACTCGCCAAAAGCGCGCGTCTAGCCACGGCGGCCACTCGCGTCAAACTGAGAGCTGAGAGGAGAATGGAAGCCTCCTGCGACTCTCCCTACAATTGTGAGTGCCGAGTTACCGAGCGCTCGTCTCGCTCGCTCTACAGCGATGTATCGTACCTGCCCTGTCTGCAGCGCAACCGTGATCCACTGCGCCGAGGGGTGATACGAAAATGAGCTTTCCTCGCAAGCTCCGATTGTCTGAAAACCCTACGAAGTTACGAACCTTTCGGTATGAGCCAGCGAATTTGCCGGAAGTATTCGTGCATGCGCTTCACCTATTCTCTCCTAATTTTGGAACTGTGCCTGTGGTCTCGCTTCCTCGCATCTGACGTAACAGGTACAATTTAAATGTGTCTGTTGCTGCTGACTTTGTCTCTTTCTCCCGCACTTAACAACCTCGCTTCCTGTCTCACGCTAGGATCCGCCGAGGACGTAACAGGTAAGCGTCTGCTTGAAATTGAAACATCCTTCTCTTTCTCTATCAACGTCGGCCGTATAACGTGACACTCTTTCCACCATGTGACGTAAGAGTAGAGGAGGCATGTTTACCTGTACGCCTGCGCAATGAGAGTTTGTAATAAACAATACTTGCCAATAAAACTTTTATGTTATATTTAAGTTAATCTTTGGGAATTAGTTAAATGCAATAATCGTAATCTTAAAATTTATTAAAATGATAAAATATTTTGATGATCCATGAACTCAATGGTGTTAGTAAAAGTACCTTCTTAAGTAAACATACCTTCTTGTAATTAATAATTTTATAATGAAGAAATTTTGTTCTTTAAGCTCTACTATTTAACCAAGTCAATAGACTGTTGTGGGTCAATTTTAAAGTAAATATTATTTTTAAGTCATCCATCAGTAATTGAGGTTAAAAAAGAATTAAAAGCAAACTGACCAGTCAACAGACAAACAGTCATATGACTTATTGTTTTATAATATTATTTATTGTATCGACATTTATTTCGAGAAATAATATTTTAAATCTGTATCAATATATATAAAATGCAATGTTCGCGTGTGTGTCCTAGATAGACTAAATAACTACTGGTCCAATTACATGCGGTTTTCAGCAAAACGACGAGTTTTGTCTTGGGTATATTTAAAGCTTTAAAAATCTTTAATCTGCTAAGTAAAAAAAAGTTAGGAGCGTAAAAGTTTTATTCATCGTTCACTAGGGCTGCATTCAACGAGAATGCACATACAAAAAAAATAAAGGGCTTTGTTTTTTTGTGTATTCACAAAAAAAGTTTGTTTTTAAATGTTTACAAACAATTTTTGTTTTTTATGGATAACAATCAGATTCTTTCCTTAAATTCCTGACAATTCTATTCTAATGATAAATAAATATGAACTGATATTTTTGAAAATCTATTTCTACATGAAGTGCACCTCTGTTGGTGGAAAAGCAGAGTTTGACATTTAGAAAAAGAATTCTAAAATTAAAAATCAATTAATTAGTACTTAGGTTCCTACTTAATAACGCAAACTTATCCCATCCCTTTTCCTTATATCCGAATAGTTGCTACATGTTTTTACGCACAATCGGGCATTTGGGTTTCAAATGAAATATCAAGCGCACGTCAAAACCAGCTGGTGATTAAAAAATGACTTAATACGCGTTAGCCATGACAGCGTTTGGGCATGAGTTAAGTGTTATATTTTAGAGGGCTCAAGGTGCGTCAATGTGTACTAATAGGTCAATAGTTTTATTTAAAAAAATCGAACCTGTTTCTTTGGTTAAGCAAAATCGTTATAAGCAAACTTTGTCAGTATACTTAATAATGTTTTATCTTGAGAGGTAACGCGTTATGACCTTTCTTCGGACAAACGTATTCGCGTATTTTTACCCCGGGTACGATAGATATTTACCATCGGCGTGTCTCGACAGTTTTTCTTTATTGTTGAAAAGTTTATTTTGGGAACTAGAACTTTCCAAAACCCCATAAAAACCATGTCACATTTCTGCGTACATTTATGAACAAGCTGCGTGTGCATGTGTATTTATAAATACTTATACGTTATTCGTATAAATATAAGTAACAAAACTAATCACACTAAATAAATGTGAAGCGTAACTTTACAAGTCAATCAAAAGCGATAGTGACTACTACTGCTACTGCCAGTTCGCCAATTTCCCGTAGAAGTAGGCAAAGAGAATGGACCGCCACACACGTCTATCCCGGCATATATTTCTAGCTTCTTCCACATTCATGCATCTTGTCATACATGCCCTTCGGTTCTGTCTGCTTTTGACATGACTAGACTTAAGATTTTGGTTTATCTGATCATGCCACGTCTTCCTTGGTCGTCCTCGTATCACGTTACCGTTTATTTTCGCCATATATACTTGTTATACCATTATTTTGTCGTCCATTCGTTCTACACTACCAAACCATCTCAGAGACCTTTTTTTAAATCTTATCAATTATACATGACTCAGATTTACACTGTCGCCTGATTTCATCATTCGTAACCCTGTCATTTATGAATTTCTTACACATTCGCCTAAGAGATCGCATTTCAACCGCGTTCACTCGGCTTTTATTCTTTGTCTAACAGTTCCATGTTTCACTTCTATACATAAGAGTTGGGACTAAAACTCCGTTGTGCACTGCCAGTTTAGCTTCGATTAACATATTTTTGTTGCCTGCATTCACTCTCCTTTCAACATCTTTTTCTACTCTTTCATCTCTTGAAAACATGCTTTCTAGATGCACAAATTATTCTTATTGTTCAAAACATTCGTTGTTTATATTTATTATGCAGTCAGTAAGCTCACTCCCCCTTTCAAATACCATCACTTTTGAGTTACTTTTGTTCACCGCCAATTTGCTCTCCAGGCATACATTTAAGGTTCTAGAGACTATTCGTTGCAAACCCTCGTTGCTGCTTGCTAACAGAACTGCATCATCAGCATGCAACAAGCAGCTTACTGAAAAATTATCCATTTCAGCTCCAATACCCATACATAATATCTCTTTAGTACAGTTGTCCATGTATAGAAAACAACCGCCAAAAGTTATATCCTAATATAACAATAACAATACTTAAACCATTTAATTATAAATGCATAGTTAATCAAATGTTAAAATTAAATAATCATTATTATATAAATCAAAAGTACTTCGTTTATGCTAAAAATACATGATGTTACTTAAACATAAAAATATAGTAAAATGTACAAAAAAAAACAAAAATAAATTAATGCAATACATAAAAATATAAACAATACGTTTACTTATCGACATATATTTTTAAAAAAATCTCTCGCTACCCTTTTTATATGTGCAGTTATTTTTATTTTAAAACTTGTTTTATAATTAGAGTCCTCTATATTTGGCATTAAATCATTTAACATTTCTGGATCAATTTTATTATATTGTCTTTTACTGAAGGAGTTTGATACAAGTGGGACAATACAGTTCAATTGTGTTGCTGTGCAAGTGTTTATATTTTGTTGAGTTCTATCGACCCCACTTAATTTATCATTACCTCGCTACTAAACTTTCTGCCATTCTTCATTAACGCAAGATGGGTATTGTAGCTGTATTACACGGACCAAAAAACTAGCCATAAAAGAATCAGATTTTTATACTCAGGAGATATTGTTACATGTTAATTCACTGACGTACAATAAACAAAAACGTTCTTAATACACTAGGTACATCTAAGATATAGCAAATATTGCGTTGCCCTCAGCAATTTGAAAATAATAAAAAATACCACTCTACGCGTGTAATCATTCATGTTAGAAAGAGATATATAAATTTTCTTAGTTCATATTTTTTTCTGTGCAAGTCGTTACCGTGGATAAAACACAAGCTGACAGCCATTTCTTCGAAAACCGTACTTAAAAAGTAATTACCTCCTAATCAATAAATTGGATTGCATTTTTGAATAAAACGATAAATCTATTCTGTTTTCCACAGTTAAAGTGTAATTTAAGCATTTTTTCATTACAAACGAAAGCATTTTTCTGCGTAGCGTCTTGTCACATCACGATGCTGGCCCGTTCAAGAATAAAGGCAAGAAAAGCAATCACCCACTAAATGACCTTAACCACTTAATTATTATACCCATAAGAAATATAATTAGCCTAAAAGAACTTGTAAAAGTATATTATTCAATAAGTCAATCAGTTTTGGAATATGGAATAATTGGATGGGGATGTGCAAATGACACATTGATCAAACAAATAATAATTGCACCAAAAGCTTTAATAAAAATTATCTTATGAGTCCCAATCAGAACTAGCTCCCTCGGTATATTCGAAGATCTTTATGTAAAATCTATAAAATAATTTTATTCAAAAGTTCTGTTACTATACACACACAACCATTATTCTCTACCTTCCATTACTCCTTCCACAAATACAAGAGTTACTAGATACTCCACCCTGATGCTGCAAAAAATAAATAAATTAATACAACCTTCGGTCAAAGAGGATTGGCCTACTAGTCGGTTAAAGTGTACAATCTACTTCCATTATCCATAAGGACAATTAGTAAGTACTCACAATATAAAATTGCTACTAAGAAATGGATAGTGGAGGTGGGTTGCGCACAGATCAATGGTGGATTAAGCTAAATAGGTAAAATGTGTGTACTGTTTATAAAATTTAGTCCATTTAAGTTGGTTATGTTTTTTATGACTTTTTTAGTTTATATTGTTTATTATGTTAATGATAATTAGGTTAATTAAGATTAATTACGTTTTTTTTCAATTATTATTATTTTAACTTTGTTAAACAAATAATTTCATGTTAAATTACATTAAATGAAATACGCAAGTTGTTTCTGCAAATGCGTATTTCTTAACTTCGTAAAAATTATGACCTATTTTCTGTATGATTATGTAACTTTAAAAAAATGCTTTATCTCTTAAAAATACTAAAAATACGGGCAACTCAAAAAGACAAATTCTAAAAATGTATTTTTATTTTCGATAACTCGATTATTCAACTTACTTGAAATAGAACAAAATAGAAGAAAAAAGCAGCAAATGTATAAATATTACAGTGCATCTCTTTTCACATTTTTTTGCGATACCTCTTACAAAATTGTCTACTACATTCCATACAAATCGGCCTTTTACAAGTAAAACATGAATGTGTATATTTTCACATAGCAAGTAAAACGTGTTATTGGATTTCGAGCGTTTCTTCTATTTGGAGAACATCTTAATTTCTACCCAAAATCTTTCAAATTTTCCACCGAAGCTCGTGCGTTAGATGGATATTTTCTGATCGCCGTTCTTACTGTAGTTTAATTAGCTGTGCTCGCTCTTGATGCATTGCCCCCTTTTCAGCTTTCAAAGACAACAGGCGGAGACGCGATGCAGAAGCCTGGGTGAAGAGCTTAGCGACATTACATCTGTGATAGGTAATAAAGAACTCACACAAGAGGTAGTATCATACATAGTCAATAAAATGCAGGAAATTGGTCAAATAAACCAAAATAGGGAATAAAATTTCGAACACTCTTCTAGTGGAACGGAGGGCTTGTTGATTACGGTCAACAGGCCAGCTTCTTCTGAAAAGTTTTATTTGATTTTCTCTCCAGATGAGCAAATGCTGAGATGTTCCTGATTGGCCCACACTACAATATCCTTCCGGATCCCAAAAACTTAGCTAAAGCTTAAAGTAATTTAACTGCAGAAAAAAAAAATGCTTGCTACCTTGATCTCAACCCAGGTAATTCATGAACAACACTGTGATGCCTGGTTTTCTTGACAAGATGGTGTTAAAGATGACCAACGAAAGATATTATTTTAGAAAATAGTTACGGTCTGTCACAGGTTGGTCATCTTTAAAAGATTCTTTATAAAGTAGAGTAGGAGTTTTATTTAATTGATCCAAAGATTAAGGATATCTAACTGTGATTTGTTTTTGACTTGGATCTTTAGTATTATATTCAATGGATTCAAAATCTGAAGTTAACTGACAATCTTGTGGTTTTGCGAAATCTCTCTCTCTACATCTTTGTTTAGATTACTGCAACTGTTTTCGCCTTTTTAAATGGGTTTAATCCTTTTTTAAAAAGTAGTAGGTTGACCAATGACTCAAATTTTCATCCTTGACGTCCATTTTTCCAACTGAACAAAAAAAGCTTAATCCAAATTTAAAAGAGTTATTACACATATGCGGTCACAGAGACCACTCGGGAATTTCAAATGACAATAGGACTGTTGTTATGCCTCTACACAAGGGCAAAGGCTTTAGGGTGAATGTAAAAATTATAGAGCAATCAGCCTTTTGAGCGCTGTTGGAAAAATATACAGAATAATACTGATTGAGAGTAAAACAAGTTACCAAGGATAGAGTGTGGGATATACAGAGCGGTTTATGAATGAAATGGATCAAATATTTGCTTTACAAAACACGACAGAAAAAAATCTTTATGAAAACCAAAAGTTTTTTTTTTACCCATTTGTCGATCTGCAAAAACCCTTTCGTAGAGTTGACAGAGATAAATTACGGAAAGTATTATTGGAGTTCCAATTAAATAGCAATCTGACACGGGCTATTGCTTCTCTGTATAAGGACAACACAACATGTGTTAGTGTAAATAAATCATAAACATCGTGGTTTGACATTTCTAAAGGAGTCAAACACGGATTTATGATGTCACTATAACTGTTCAACGTATATATCGATAGCTGTATGAAAAAACTGAAAAGTTTATGAATGGGAACAAAAATTGATGATTTTAATATTAATTATTTTTTGTATGCTAATGATGCCATGCTACTTGTTAGCAACTTAGAGGACCTGCAATTCTCGCTAGAAAAAAATAATGATACTTGCATGGTAAGAAATTTGCTAATGAATGCCAAAAAATCGAATGTAATTGTTTTTAAAAGAAACGAAAGTATGACTCAATGTGAAATGGATTTGAACGAGTTGATAATGAACCAGGTAGAGAAGTTTGTGTATCTGGGAAGTATGTTGACTAGGAATGGAATAATATAAATATATCGGAAGGAGTGTGAGTACCGGGAACAAAGTGAGCTATGCACTTCAAACTTTATCAACCTTGACAAAAAAATTCGCAGTTTACAATGGAGCCCCGGTGCCAACTCTGATGTATGGAAGCAAAGTATGGAATCTGGGAAAAAAGGATGAAAGTGAGCTAAATGCTGTTGAAATGCGATTCCTCGGATGACTGTGTATTATATAAGACGGAGACAAGCACTATCAATAAAATCAAGAAATAAGTTCTGCGTTGGTTTGGATATGAAAAGCGGATGGACGATGAAAGATCACCTAAAAAAAATACGATGCAAATGTTGATGGATGTGGAAAATGAGAAAGACCGAGAAAGGCATGGCCAAATACTTAAAGCATATAAATTCGGAATAGTCGTCACGCGTGCATAAGCATATGTGGGAATGTAGGATAAGCGAGATCCATATGCAAATGAAAAATAATATAGTCTTCTATCATCTTTACTGACCTCTATGGGGCAATTTCATTTTAGGCAAAGGAGTCTTGTAAGAACCCAAACCATTTCTAATTCGATATTTAATTAATTATTTTTTTACTCAGAATTGTGGGCAAAACGTGTATTTGTTGCGTATTTTTTAATAATATAATGTAGGTCTGACACCACGTAAGTTTCTTGTTAAAACGTTTGTGTGAAGTGTCTTAATGTACAGATGAGTGACATCGTGTCTATCTTTAAGAGACAAAAAGAGACTAAAGGCTTTAAAGATCTGGTCCTATGGAATAATTACAGGAATTTTCTGGAGAGACCGCGTCACGGATGACAAGGTTATTTGTAAAATCGAAGGAGAAAGACAACTGCTTAAAACCATCTTTGAAAGATGTGATAGATGGATTAGACAAAAAGAGCGTCACGAGGATCTCCTATAAGAGAATTTGTGGGCAGATATGAGCTGCAGGTCATACGAAGATTTAAAGAGGACCTCACTGGACGGACCGGAGTAGCAGAGGAGATGGACGGCTTTGTTGCAAACTAATCTATCTCAGAGTATTAAATCTAGAGAGAGAGAGAGAGATTACTTATTGCGCATGCTAGCAAACAAATTTCGAGGCATAAAATGGAACGTGTAATATGTTGATGAAATTAGCCTTTGCGAAATTAGCTGTAGCTAAAGCGAAATTATCTTGTAAGATTTCTTCTACATTTATTGAATCAGAGACATTTTACAGAAACAAAAATGTTAGTCGAAGCATTTACAGGGCTAATGAATTTCTTGCTAAGAATTGCGTATTTTTTAAATTCAGTTTTCTGATCCATGTTAAACAGCCACTAGTCAGTTGAGTGTATCGAGTACAGCGTACGGCTGCATGCCACGGTACACCGCGCGGTCTGGCTTATGTTAGCCTTGAACTGTGACGTGACTAGCGGCGATGTGAGAAAAAACTGTCGGTGCGGGGAAAATGCGATTAGAAGCAGATTGAACATGTATCTTCAGTACGTAATGTATATTGTCGACCAATTATTTATTTGAAAAAAATCATTAACCTTATATCAATATGTATTAGTTTCTATTATAGTCGAGACGCTTTAAATTGATCACATCAACTATCAAAAGTCCAAACAGTATTTTTTTGTTTATTTTTTGTACCCTTGTGTAGCCTATGATGTCACACGAGTCTACAAGGAATACAATATTCGATTTACTTATTTCTTTTTTTTTTCAATAATGTGGTGCTGGTTTCTTCCATCTCCGACGGATCAAATCCGTGCGGAGAAGTATTTCTATAGATGCAACTAAAGCTCTTGTAAATGCTTATGTCGTTTCGCGTCTAGATTACTGTAATGGAATATACGCAAATCTCCCAAAATATCAAACTAAAAACTTCAATCTGTTTTCAATGCAGCAGCAATGCTTATTACGGGAGTAAAAAAATATTCTCACGTCTCACAGCATCTTCGAGATTTGTACTAGTTAAAAAGCCCAGAGAGAATAAAATACAAGCTTTGCTGGACAGTATTCAAATCCCTTCATATAATGGCTGTAAAATACCTATCGGATCTTTGTATTAGGGAAAATACATGTCGAAAAAAATCTACTCTAGGTCAGAATTTGATTCAGGGAGAGGAAAACATGTCGAAATCCGGCGCTCCCCAAACACTAGATTTGGAGATCGTTGCCGTTGCCGGCCCCTCTGCCTGGAACCAATCGCCTTCAAACTTACGAATCATCGACAGTCCCAGTCAGTTCAGATCCCAACTAAAATCCCACTTCTTTAGACTATCATACCCTCAATTTTAAATCTGAAAATATAATATATCACTTTAGTTAAGTTAGAATGTAAGTTTAGCTATACAATTGTAAAGCGCCCTTGAGGTGATTTTTCAAAAAATGGTGCTATATAAATCAGCCAAATATTATTATTATTAATATTACTGTCGTATTTTAGTATAACTGACCGAAATCAAATGATTATATTTAAAATTAATGGATGAGAGCTTATTAAACAATACAAATATGTGTAAGAATTTCCTTTTAAATACCTGTATTTAAAAATATGTCGTATTTTGCTTAATCTAATACGATGTTATAGCACCGTCTCTAGAGGGATTTAACTGCAGTATTTTAAGAGTTAAAATAATATATTATACTAGCGGACCAGACAGACGTTGTCCTGCCCAAACGTGGGTTCACGTTGGTCACGTTGGTTCGCCAAACCTTTTTTTGGTATTCGAATTTCCGATAAACTACTGATATTGAGTTCGACATTTCAATATTTTGTATCGTCATTATGTGATTTGCTGTTGCTTAAAGCAAAAAAAAAGTGCAATACCACCAGCCATATATATAATTCTTGTATACGTGTGATAAATATTATTAATATTCAAATATTGAATTTAAGTAGGTTTCTAGGTATTTTTTTATGTTCGAATTCCTAAACAGTACTTTTTAAATACATAATTGATTTTGCATATGTCAATTTCTACTTTTCTAGCAACAGGGATGCACTTTATTTAGGAATTACAATTTACAAAAATGTCGTGAACGTTAGGTAATGCTATTTTAGTGTTACCAAAAATCCAGTTAAAAGAAATAAACGCGATGAAATTATAAGGAATTAGAAGAAAGAATCCGATTGAGTCCCACAATATATAAATGCCGTTTGTCAACATTCAAATACAAACTTTTTTTACATGCAAAAAATTACATCTTTCCATTTTTTTGGTAAATGCATTCTCGTCAAATGCAACCCTAGTAGGAATAAAAGAGTTACTCCTAACTTTTTTTATCACATTGGTTTGAAGATATTAAGATCTACAAATATGCGTAGCGCAAAGCTCATTTTTATGCAAAACGCACATAAATCGGTTAAGCCATTTAAGAGGAGTTTAACGACATCACATGTACAGAAAAATTATTTATATAAAGATGTACAATAATTTAATAGAAATATTCTAATATGCTCAAATAGACCAAAAAATATCTAAATGTGTTCTATTACTTTTCTCGTATAGATAATGACATATTTGAAACAATGTTTTGAGTATGTCTAAATATGACTCAAAGATATGTTGATAGCTTGGTGGTCTCAATTGCGGGTAAATGCCTGAGTACCGTATCGCGTCTCGTGCCGATGGCCTAGAAGAAGATTGAAATCCGGTGTAAAAAGTCTTAACTTTCTGTCAATGCCAGCAAAACAAATATAGCCCCTTTCGCCAAGGAAAGGAAATTAGCTGTTCTTATGCTTCCTACTGCTTTTGATAAAACTATTAACTTTTCTAAGGATGTCACGTATCTGGTAATAATCTTAGTTCAAAGACTAACTAGGAATTTGCTCGTACAATCAGGAAGATCAGAAAGGCCAAAATAGTACTGTGCATTGGTTGCCGCATGGTGGGTGAAAAATGGGGCCAAAAACCAATGGCTGGATATGCATTGGATATACGCAGCCATGGTAAGACTTGTGGTCACATGAACGGTAGGCTAAAACTCTAACCACTATGTTTGTATAACAGTAAGTATCGACGGTCCCTACTTGTACTATCAAATCTGCATTTTGCAAGGTTTACAGGAAAGCAAAAACAAAGCTCAAAAAAAAAAAAAAATGACAAACATGTGCCTATTAAAATACGAAAGATACATGTTTGGCAATTACAGCTTCTGATAAGTTCTGTAAAAAAATATCAAGGTTTCTTTTTGCTCTCCTGTAAACTCGCAAAATGAAGATTCGATAGTAGACGTAGAAAACGTCAATACGTAAAAGGATGCACAACAAGACGGACGTTTCTCCACTCGTTTTCATTTTTTAAAGAATTTTACCAAAGAGTAGCCGTCGAGTCAAAAACATACATAACTGTTTTCATTATCCGTTCGGACACAGGGAGATGAGTACTTCAGTATGTGTAAATTTGAATGCGATAAAAGGTTGCACTAAAAGTAATGACGACGCGTGGAAATTTTGTCGCGTAGGCTGAATATTATCCCTATTTGCTGTTATAAGCGGAGTTTTTCTTGCTAAAATGTTGCATTGTTTAGCTAATTCTAGAACTCGAAATTCATCAATTCTGTTTTTATAATTTATTACTCAAAATTACTGAAAATACTGTATAGGAGTATGTAGTCGTTTAGTAGGTACATCACGCTCCTGTCTCGCATCTCAGACTGTGTGCCTTCTTGGTTATTTGATAAGTTTAAACCGATCCGATACACAACAACTTGCCCTGTAACCTGAAGATAAAGTTAGTAGTTGTTCCTACAGGTACTGAATAAATTTTGTAATAATTACTTGAGTATCTTGTATTACTTGAGAATATGATATTGTCGGAAAATAATGATGACTAAGGGTAGTAGCAGACATTAATATTTCGTATGCTTAAATTCACATAAAATATTAACATACTTACAAACAAATCATGGAGAAACATGGTACATCTTCTTCTTTTTCCTTTCATAGATCCAAAAGATCTGTTTGTGCCGCTGCATCTGTCTCCAGTAAAGTTGATTGCCAGCATCCCGCCATCTTTTTAGTGGTCTGCCTTCGGGGTTTCCTTGAAGCGCGATACGTGGAAGCCTGTTTTCAGCATTCTGTTTATCTACATGTTCGTTCCAGTATCATTTTTGTTATCTTCCCCCCCTCGAGATGTCTTCCGTACTACACGCGCTTCGAATATCTTCAATTATTACAGTGGCACTTTGATTTAAATACAAAAAATTACTTTATTAATAAATCTGTTCACAGTAGGTATAAAAAAAATATCAGCCTAATTTGTTTGAAAAGAAAGAGGAACCCGGTTACATTTTAATTAAAGGATTTCTTCCTTCTTCACACCTCAATTCGCCCGGCCCTCAAGAAACGACCACCCCCCTCCATTGTCAGTTGATGGATACAGCCTTATTGTGGATATTTCATAATGTTTCAACGAAGAAATTGAAATTTACGTGGACACAAAAATGGAACCATTACTCCAGTTGTAAAGTTTAAATGCCATCACGTGTTATTGAAACAAATTATAACAACAAAAAAATATTAAAAGGCTGATAACGAAATCGATTATCAACCAATTTAAAAATTAACCACAAAAAATTTTAGTACGTCCAAAACTTTATAGGGGAGCTTACATGTGACAATTTAATATTTGGATAATCCCTATATTATAATATTTTTTTTGCACCTGTGGACAGTATTAGGAGAGATCCGCTTAAGTTGATGATACTAAGGAGTTTAATTTTTTTTTCAAAATAATAACAGCTATCACTATTACATATTTGAGTTCAAAAGTGAAATTATTCATCTGATAAAACTTTATTAGAAGAAATTTACTCACGGAATACTGATATTAAAAAAATAAGCAATACATTGGGAACACTTATAAACTTGCCTACCTTGGATGGGAGATGGAATATTTTTTTATTTTGTTTATTTATTTATTTATTATACGGCACAAGTGCCTTTTATAATTTAAAATACAACAATATAATGAGAACGTTAGGTATACAAAAATTAAAAAACAATTATAAAACATGGGTATAAAAAGAAAAATAAAAGGAACAAACAAAATATACATATACATGCACAGAATATAGACTAATGGAAATATGTAAGGGATTCGATTATTTAAATCTGCAATTATTTTCAAGAAAAGCATTACTTTTAGGTTTTAAATTTCTCTTAACATTCTTTATTCTTGATATTAACTCGTATATAATCTTTTTTTTCTATTGAGAAATGACTTTCTAAAAAGTATAAATATATATGTATACATTTACATACAAACATAAACATATATATATTATAGGTATACATATTATAATGTTTAAAAAATATTTTAATATTTTAGAATATTTATTTATTTATTAATCAATGATTCAAAGAACCCTTTTTGAAAATTGTAATACAAAAATAATCACAGCAGTGAATAAATAACAATGTAACTCGTAATATGAAATATATTGTATTAAAGTATCTTTAAAACTAAACAACTTGATGAAAGTTAAATAAAAAACAACAAAAAAGTAATATTAATGTTTTTGTTGATATTTCTTGATAAAACTCTATAGTTAATGATTATGAAATGAGTCTTGAAGATGCCTACTTAGGCGAAAGCGCACGTTGGTCAAAATAATAAAAAGTAAAACTAAATTAAGAAGTTTCATTGATAAGTTTATTTATCATAATCATTAACAAAAAAGTATAATAAGTGGAATGCAACATAAGCCGAAAACATAACACGAGTAAATAAAAAGTTACATTTATATACGAAAATCTTATGTACTCGAATATAAATGTTGCAATGTAAAGTTAAAAATTGTATCAAATAAAATAAAATAAAACAAAAAAAATAAAATGATAAAGTGGTTTATAGTTACTTACAGAAATAATTCTTTAAGAAAAAATAAATTAAAGCAATAAATATTTTTTTTCAATAAAATAGATATATTACTTTTCCAGTAAATATCGAGTAAAACTTCCTTTCAATCAATACACAGATTCATCAGAATGTAATCAGAATAATATATGCTTTAACATTGAATCGTGTCCCAAATCAACACAGTGCGTTTGCTCTCATGGATTTGGGGATTTACGTAATGTATGTAGGTATGCTCTTTGTTCATATATATAAAAAGTAATAAATAAAACAAAATCAATAAATAAAGTAAGTAAATCTGAAAGCGCACAACGAAATTTAAGAATATATTATTATATAAGTTTCAATATTTACAGGTCTTTATATTATTCCCACATATTTGCATGAGTTAAAAGATTAAACACTCGTATCATGTGTGTATTAAAAAAATATATAAATTCTTTGTTTGGATAACCAACAGCTATATTTATCTTATATATAAAACAAAACAAATAACAAATGAGCCAATTACAGGTTTTGACAAGTAGCTTCACAGTAAGTTAAAAAATATGCTCAAACATAAAATGAGCAGTAATCTAATGTAAATAAAATAAAATAAAATAACACTACGAATTAATTCGAAAGCAAACTCCGCTTGTCATTATGATTATGATTATTTGCACATAAATATACCTTTAACGATTTTGTAGTTACATTAAAATTATTTAAAGTTCGCCATAAATATGAAATTTGCCTATAATTAGATGAAACAAGAGGTATATGAAGAAGAAGGTTATTCCTAAAAACTGTTGAAGGAACATTAATGGAGAGTTTGCATAGTAATTCGGGACAGTCAATTGAACCAGAGGCAATTTTTAATAGATACATCATATCAGCTATTGCACGACGTTTTTGCAGAGGTAAAAAGTTATGTTTTTTACATATTTGAATATATTGATCGGATTTAAACTTAAGTTACAATAGGAAACACATATAATTATCGAATTTCTTTTGAATATTTTAATTATTACTTTTCATATCATAAAAAAAAAGTTTTAACTAGCTACGATAGTAAAATTGTTGTTTCATTATAGAAAAGCATATGAAATATATTGCAAGATTGAAATAAAAGACATTCCTTTACG
Source organism: Micrasema longulum (assembly GCF_059751315.1). NCBI lineage: Eukaryota > Metazoa > Arthropoda > Insecta > Trichoptera > Brachycentridae > Micrasema > Micrasema longulum. Next base: position 464,288 of record NW_028277853.1, on the reverse strand, counting down.
TTATATTATAAAAATATAATAGAAAATGCAACGCGTGCTTTACACTAGCAACTATATAAATAGATTTTGATAAAATACAAGTAATCTATAGGTATAATATTGAAACAAAAAACTATTAGTAATTTATATTCAACGGATTTATTTTATTTGATTTATTTCACGTATAACTTTTTTTTTCAATATGAACATCTCACTGGGCATAACTCGTGTCGACGCATTCATTTACATCGAGGATTCGTATCAAAGCGTCGTCAATACTTTGATTAAATCAACCGAAGGTATATAGGTAAAAGTATTCGAGTATGTTATTGTTGGCACAGCTAAAAAATAATCCCGGTACTAAATTATATATCGATTTACAAACATTGTCCATTAATGCAATTTAAAGGGATGAAAATTAGAATGTAAAAATAGTTAAAACATATATACGCAATGAAAAATGCACACAAAGGTTCAAATTACATCGTATATTTATTTTTGTACCGTATACCAACTACCCCTTTGTTGGAGGCTTGTCGTCTCGTATGGGGATTAATGGATTAATACCTCTGCCAGGGGTTTTGTCCAGCGGACGCCAAAATTAGCCCAGTTGTGTTAAATAAGTCGATTTCCAATATTACAACACTATTTCAACAAGAACGGCATCAGAATGCGACCAAAGGTATTTTAGTCTAGCTGATTACTGTTTTATGGTTAATTTTGAATCGTGTTGCGGTACTGTGGTAGCGTCGCGTATCATGTATTTGTAGTTCAATGTGCGTATTCTATCATAACATGTTTCTCGTTTTCTGCTTATTCAAAATGACACGGAAAGTGCGTTAAACACTAGAGTAAAATGTTCAGGATTTGATGCATATTGAGGCATGGGAGCTCTTACCCAGTTGGAGGTTGAGTGTAAGAGTAACTGCGTAAAAGTTTTACGCTAGTAACTAAACACTTACTGAACTGACCGAGGTTTACTGAACTGACTTCCGAAACTTCACGAAAACGCTTCCACATATATTTAGTTGTTGCACAGTGTTCATTTTACTTCTTAGTAATATTTTGAATCTGTGTACTAATTCCCTGTATCTCAGCGATTTAATATCCGCTCGTATCAGCAGTTTGTTTTTAGTTATTTGAATGTTTTGACATACCATTGTGTAATCAAATTGTAGTTGACGGACTATTTTTTGTACCATCAATAAAATAAAACATGGTTAGCAAAATAATTTATTAAAATTATGAATGTAAGTTAAGTATCTAATATAAAAATAAAATAAAAATAACCTGTTCACAAATCACATGCTTATAACTCAGCAAGATTTCAGATTCAATATAATTTTTGTAAACACATAAGAAAATTGTATTTGAGGACATTTTTGAAATTTTGTGGAACTTGTGAAGGGCGTCGTCATTTTTGCACAGTTTCACTTGTGCAGATTTTACACGATATTCAAAGAGTTTTAATTTTTTTACATTATGGATTAGTGACAATTGACTGATGAAGCTAGGATAAATAATTAAACTATTCTCTGTAAATGTGACATAACGTACACTTGGAGCCTTCCATCGAGTATAATTTATTTTAGCAAGAAACACACAATAAATTTTGTACATGCGTATTCTTTTGAGGTACTTTTATATTCCTTAATGCGTTCTTCTCATTCCTTTGAACGTTTTTAGAATAACGTAGGCATTTTGAAAGAAAAGTTCCCGCCATTTGTCAGTCCGCGAAGCGCCAACGACGCCGACGCCAGTGTTGGTGAGCCGTACTTAGTATTAGCCGCTACCGCCGCGCCGGTTATAACTGTCGGCCGGAATAAATAGCCTTGTACCACAAGAATGGAAACATAAAAGGGCAAGTGTAACAGAATACTTTCCGCGCTCCTCCATACCATTGAAAGGGAAATGACAATGAAGATGTTGTACAATTTGAACATTAACATTTTAAGCCGAAATCGCGTCAAACACCTATTCTCTTCGGTCGCGCATTGTTCGGCGAGAGATTGCATCGTATAAACTATTATTAAAAAACGTGTTTTAAGAATTGTTAGCCATCTTAGGAGAATCTTTTTTTACAAACAAGTGATAAGCTTTTACATTCCAAATTCAGTAGGTGTTGATGATTTCATGAACTGATCAAATAAAGTAAACAAGAAATGAATAGGTACAGTAAAAAGTATTTATTTTACAGAAAAAAAAAACAGTCGACAATGATATAATAACATAAAAAAGATACGGTTTAAAGGTAGACCAGTGAAGTTTCAAAATTAAAATCACACCTTTTAAATTATGGTACAGCAAAAAGGTGTGTCTGTGTGTATTTGAATGAGAGTAAGTGTGGAGGTGTGTTTGTGTGTATTTTGTGTCGGAGTAAGTGTTCAGGTGTGTGTAAGCGTAAGAATGATTAAATAGCAAGTGGGAACGTATCGCAGCTAGAAAAAATGAGTCCGAATTTATTTTGAAATAAATTTTTAAATATATCAATAGACGAAAAAAAGGTTTATAGTTTGAACAAGAATGAAAGAGGAAAAAGTGTTGTGCATAGTTAGTGCTACAGATTGACAGATTAAATACATACTTTTTTCTTGTCACGCGTAAAGGGACATCAATATTAATTTTGGAGAGTAGGTTAAAAGCGTCTACATTATTATTTAATAATTTATATAAAAAACTTAATTCAGATAAAGTGCATCAGTTTTCAAGGGTAAAGAATCCATTTCGTTTAGCAGATTGGCTGTAAGTGCAAAGCGATTTATTGTTTTTAATCTAGGTATTAAAAAAAAAATTCGTTGAAAATTTTCAATCCGAAAATATTAATTACATTTCATGATTGATATTTTATATTTAAATTTTTTGGTGTTTTTTTTTTTTTGGTAATTTTTTAATTTTCTTTTTTTCCATAGTAATAAGAGTTTTTATATGTTTATAGAATTTAAGAGATAAGATTATGTATATTTTATATAACTTAACTATAAGCACCTGTCAACGAACAGCATTTTATGCAGTTCAGTAGGACTTCATAATTTATATGTTAATTTTTGTATGCTTTTGATAAATAAAAAAAAACAAATATTCTTTCGTTTAGAATTTTCTAGAATGTCTAGTAAATCTTTAAACGATATTCGTTAACTCTTAATAAAAATATCGTTATTAAGAACATGATTTGTTTCAGAATATCTTGCAATCGGCAGACTATTGGATTTAATTATGAGTAAATATGAGCATTGGTAAGCTGCAAGAAATGGCTTGTAGCAATAAAACCGTAAAAAGCAAAGAACGTATTTATTTATTCATTCAAAATTACACTAGTTTAAATATTAATGAACTTATTAAGGCTTTTTAGATTATGGCCGTGTCAAGCCACAATAAATAACAATAAAAATACATAGTAAAATTAATTAGATCAAATTATAATAACAATCTAAAAAAAAGGTAAATGTAATAAATAATATAATTCCAAAGAATACAATGCAAAAAAGATAATCAGAAATGATTTTTAAAATATTAATTATACAAATCAAGAATAACACATAATCAAATATACAAAATAATGGTAACATTAAAATCAACACAATAATAGTAAAATATTGTAGTTTAAAAAAAACAAAATAAGAGTATCATTGAAATCAACAGAAAAAGAATATAAAAACATAACTGAAATGATAATTGTGATATGTTTTCTAGAAACTCACTTAATACTATAGTAAGAAAGATAAGAAATAGGAGCAATAAATCATATGCCAAATAACAGTACGTACTAAATTAAATTTTACAAAAATACATAATGAAAAAAACTTAAAATTATTAAGATATATAAAAAGCAAATAAAAGTAAAAGTATGGAAGGAAAGCAGATTTGTAAATTTTTGCTAATCTCGAACTTTAAAAAAATTGACAACCTAGTCCCTCGTATATTTTTAAACTTAGTTTTGATAAATAAATATGACTATCTGTTGAAGTGTTATTTTATTTATACTACATACTTTAGGTTATTATTGTATATCTTAATTAATTAAATACTACTTATTTGTCATATAATATACAAAATAACGACGTATATAACACGAGTAAATATCGCAGAAAATTATTTTATAACAGTAAGTGTTCACATGTACAAAAAATTTTGGAGAGCTCAGTGGTTCCAAGTTAGAAGCCTGGGTGTTTAGAACTGTAATAATGTCGGCGAAAAAATCGTGTCCAATCAATTTAAAACCCAGTTAGTGAAGAATTCACTTTTCTTATTTCCTTAATCCAGTGAAGCAAATATTACGTACTTCTAGGTTACTCTTTTTCTGATGATGCTAAGGCTACCCAAGGCAGATTACAAAGCGCTCCTTTAAAAAGCTCCTTTTCTCGTTTTCCTTGTATGTAAGCACCGCCAAGGAGACTAGACTTAAATCTTCAAATGCGGTGTGCCGCATGTGGTGGGTAGGCTGTCATAAATTCACCACAGCAATTGGGACTCCTGGCTTGTTGCGGTCGAAAAAAAAAGGAATTACAGAATTTTATTCCAATTTTTTTTATTAAGCAGGGGATGTAATGCTATGCTTTCAATATTTTGCTCAAAGCTGTGTTGACTTATACTGAAATTCAACCCCTTGAGCATAACATCTACGTAGAGCAAAATCTAAAAAGCTACAAAAAAATTTTATAGATGAATCTAAAACTATTGGGTTTTAATGTTGGCTAAGTACGGGGTACTGACCCTAATTGAATAAATTAATAATGTAGGTATATATTAACATATAATAAAAGTATATATATACATAAAATATACATATATAATGTGCATAAAATGTATGTACGAGCTGTTTTATAAACGAAAAAAAAAAAATGAAGAAAAAAGAAAAAAATCTGAACTGCAACAATATGCTTTTATAACAATATTATTGTTTAAACATAAATCTCATTGGTAAATAGTTTTACACGTGTTTAACTTTAAATTTGAATTTCGATATGATATAAATGATCCTTTGCCCAATTTATAACAATACAAGTTTATTTAAATTTATGATGATTTATCTAATTTTCATGATTGTTATTTTTTACATTACGCATTTATTTAATAACGCTAGGATCTACGTGAGCGTGACATTTGATTTGAAACCAAAGTGCCTTATTGTGTCTTGAAAGCGCGTAAAAACCGTTTGGATAAACGTAAAATATTATTAACAATGTAATAACAACAGAGATGAAGAACATTTAAGAGAAGGTAATATAGAAGTCTAGGCATCTACAGGGCTTATGACCTGTCAATGGCTGGTTTAAGTGGCCACAGTTCATAAGCCCTGTAGATGCATAGACTTCTATATTCCCTTTCTTAAATGTTCTTCATCTCTGTTGTTATATGTCAATATAAAAAAGCTCTCCAGGGAGTTGAATCCAGTCCTTGTCGACAAAAATTTGGAGAAACTCAAAATACTGTTGGTATAAGATTATAATAAAATAAATAAAAACAACTTTTTTTTCAACTCTTTTTTAACCTCTTATCTTTTCTACAGACCTGTTTTAAAGCTACAAAAACTTCTTTATCGAGGAATAATTAACAATGAATAACCACAAAGTTAGTGCTTCAAATATAAAATGTATGTATAAGATTACATCGATGTTTTTTGCTAATATTTCTTGATAAAACTCCATAGTGTATGATTTAAATAAAATTATAAATTAAATTATCAATATTGGCTTAATTTCACATTAATTTGATTTCAATTTACTTTAATTTCAATTTACGTCAATTTTAATTTACTTTAATTTCAATTTACTTAAATTTTTGACCAATGAGCGCTTTTGCTTTAGGAGGCATATTCAGGACTGGTAAATTATTGTAATGGTATTTAAACCAGTTGGAATTGTATTTATGTAGTCTGTCTCTTATAAAATACTTAAAATTATAAATGATCAAAATGTTGTGGTATAGTAAATCATAAAGTTTGTTCTTAAGGCCCTAGACATAAACTAGCGGGCCGCTGATACTAGGTAATTTATGTGCTTACTTATTTTACAAATAAATCACAATTGAAAACGACGTGCGTCCAGCTCATAGTATTTTTACGAACTGACAAATAAATGAATCAATTGTTAGAATTATGCGTGGTAAAAATACGATACAAATTTTTGTAGAGACTAACGACTGTAGCGTTTTAAAATACTCCTAAAGTTTGATTGAATTACAGTGAAACTTTAATTACTTTAAACACGTTTTAATGCACTTAACGTAATCTTTAACTTATTTTATCTGGGATTATGAAAATATTTTTTTGCAAAATATTTGTAACAGGCGCACGGGGCACGACAGAAAAGGCATAGGTTTTCGCGAGTTTTTACGCAAGTTCCTACATTCATTTCTCATGGGATTTCAAAAATATCAGTTGGTAATTTCAATCATTGTATTTTATTTATTATACGGCGTAAGTGCGTTTTACAACATAAAGTATAACATTTTATTTAGTTTAGTTATACAAAAATAAAAAAACAATATTAAAACATGGATATATTAAAAGAAAAATAAAAACAAAAATAGCTAAAAAATGTATTTACACATGCATATGCATACAAAAGATATAAAAAATTCGGTAAATTATGAAAATAAAATGAGTTAACAGCGGATCATTAGCATAAGTTGCTTTTGCACATTAATCGTTAATCGTTAGTATAGAATATCATTAAATATTTTAAGAGATGATTTAAATTCACAGAGACTCAAGTTTAAAATGTCGATATGAGGTAAATTCATATCTTAGTTTGTGTATATGCGGTATTGGTGATTGACAAAAATAGTTGGTTTGAGGAGGGGTGACAATTGACAATAATATAGAGTATTTTGTCTCGTTCTACGTGTTGGTAGGTTGATATTTATTGAATCCCGGAGTTCGCAACAATCAAGTAGATATCCTAACTATCAGTAAAGAAAGAACAGTTCATTCATCAGTAATATTGCTGTTTGTGACACCTGATTTTTATAATCCGAATCATTTCTATTAAACTTATATGATATTCTTATTTATGTATTATGTAGGAGCATATAATATGCATTTGTGTGTTTGTTTTGAATCAACGTTCGCGTATTGTCAAACCTTATTTTATTGTTGTCATTATTTCGTATTTGTATCCTCTCCCTCATTCATTCACGCATACACACATTCACATACACATGAATACAAACGTCACACAAATACAATTACTAAACTCCTTTTCTTATATATTATGTGTCATTATATTTACAGTGGATTTTTTTAATTGGCTTTAGTATTGTTAAGGTTTTTCTAATTATTTTGTTTATGTAATAGCTGTAAAAATCCCAAATAAAATAAAATAAAATAAAAATAAAATTATGTATATCTGTTGGAATGATGCAAAGTGATGTTTCTAATATCTGACCCTTCAGCATCATATTTATATTTCCATTGCACGTTGGTATATAGATAACATCAAAGAAAATCGAAAGCAGTCATTTTAATTATGAAGTATAGAGATTTCGATCGTTTTTTAAACAAGAGATGTATTAAAATATATGGTAAATTAGAGTTATTGGAGACCCTACATGGGTTACTTCCCCGCCAGTATTTCGCTCCTGGGAGTTAGTTAGGGTTAAACTTATCTTTACTAATTTGAATGAATGGATTTATTCAGTGTATTGTTGAATATATATATTATTCATATTTAAACAGATATTTTTTTTTTAAAGAATATAGAATATGGAAGTCCAGGTATGTGAATGTTTAAATAAAGAAATAATGGTAAGTTACACAGTATGTAAAATAATCTCTTAACCAGATAAGGACGCGGTAAAATTGTTAATTTTAAATAGTCAATTTTTAAGTCCAAATAAAGGAAAAAATGAGTTCTGAAACCATTTAGCATATCAAATTAATTTGAGTGATTTTTTACAAAACCAATAAATAATTAAATTCGGTACCTACCTTATAAGAAATAAGTTCACTATTTGCCGTTTTGCAGTTAAAAATGCAGAAAATATCGTAATATAAGCGTTAGAAATATGTTCCCCCAACCTGCGGCCAATTGGTTTATGTTTTATAGAACGGACGTTAGTCTGTTGCGAGCGTTCGCCCGCTACTTTTATTCTCAAAATTACTAAAATGCCTAAATGTACGCTAGGATACTACACAAATCGATCTGGAAAAGTGATGGTATAAACTTTCACCGGCAAGTAATGCTATCGTAATCAATATTTGTTTAAAATAGCTATTTTAATGTCAAAAAACGTCTTACCGTAATATGTTACCAGTTCGTGAGCTATCTCCTGTCTCCGTCTTGCTCAGTTAGTCGGACGTAAAGCAAAACAACAAACAAAGGTAACGCGTTTCCAGAAAAGAGCGACATGCTGAATAGAACTGATAGTAGACCGATGTAAATGGTCCGTGCTTTTTAATGTACTACTTGTTTTGCTTGTCAAAGTCGACGTGACAATATTTGCTATCTCCGCTGGTCAATACCTGTCTTTTGGGGACGACTTTTTAACTCTAATTTGTATGGAGTGTTATCTCTAAATATTACATCTCAATGGTCTGGATTCAGTTTTTTTTACACAAAGAAATGTATTTTTCATAGGTCTGTAGTAGGCAAAAAAAATCTGAAAATCAGTAGCGAATTCGTCAAGAATTTAATCGTTATTATATCGCGGCGCATTGCCAACACCGCACCGTCGGCGTCGGCGTTGGCGTCGCACGTCGCCGACATGGAAACGTTTTAAAATGAAGTAAATTCGTGTTTTGGTAGCCTACTTTAAGTAAATCGGTTGCCCGTGAACGTTACTAGGGCTTAAATAAATACAGTCACCGCAGTAAAGGACCCCGAGATTAATGACCGCTGCGGGCGCGGTGAGGGATGGAGATGGAGGGGGAAAAAATCCACGGAATTGGCGAGAAGGAAAATGCTGGCTATTGTTCGCGGTGGTGTGTGGTAATTGAATTTTAAATGAACTGTGGAAAGAATTACGATGTATGAAGAGTTTCAGGATTGTGTACATTTATGAAGCTTTCAGTACTACGACTCGAGTAATTTTACAACGAGATGAAGTACTAACAATTAGTTTTCCTAGACAATAACAAAGAAATGTAATTCTTAAGCAAAATAAATTACATCAAAACGTTTTTTAAAAATTGAATTAAAAGCTAAAATTTGGGATGAAAATAGCTTTTTCCCTATCCGTGTTCTCACCAATGAATAAAAAATAAATTGAAGGGAAGGAAAACGCAGTTTTCTTTTTGTCAAAGATTTAAAGCATTTCTTGATCTGATAATAAACTTTCATTTTGATTGCATGCGGATACAAAATCAATCATCTAGTAGCGTTTTTTTTTAAAAATGTATAACGATGATTACTTTTTTTTACGATTAAAATAAAAAAAAAATCTAAGTAAACGCAAAAAAAACATCACACGGGCTATGCCAATGTCGGATTAGTTTTGTTTGTATATATTTTTTTATTCGTCTTTTTACATTTTTCGTTTGAGACTTTTCTCTGTTTACAAGAATACACTGCCTGTTCATTGACATTTCCTTACACCTAATAGTGCATAGGAAATTATTTTCGGAAAAAACTTAAAACCCACTTGTTCTCTAAATCGTTTGAATGAATACGTAGTATGTGAAAACAAAATAAATTGTTTTAATTCAATTATAAATTTAAAAGCTTCAATTAAAATTATTTATCTATTGAATCAATTTGTAAAGCAGTTTTGAAGTAATATATTACGAAGATGGCGCTATAAAAGTTATCTATAATAATAATAATAATAATAGGGTACGGCATTAGTACACCAAGCGCTTACATGAAGGTAAGATGATCAGTCTTATGCTTCAGGTACTAGTCCAGGGAAAAAAAAATATTCTGGTGTGAAAACACCCTTTTATATAAATATTTTATATCAACCACGTCGGGAATCGATCCCGAAACCTATTGCATGGTTGACAAACGCACTAACCATTTGACCTTGTTCTAAGCCAGGCTATTGAATTTTTGTCAAATTTCCACGATTAACCATAAAAGCATGAGCGTGTATCAAGAGTAGAGGCCTGAGTTAAATATTGTTCTAAAACAGCAATGTCGATCTGAAAATGGTATATAATACATTCGGTAATTTTTTTTTATTTCTGGAATTTGATGTTTAAAAATATGATTATGTACCGAGCTGAGATCGAGTCAAATTTAGCACAGTTGACCTGAAAATTGCATTTCATATAATGCTTTTGAATTTCGCGCTTCTTCGAGATACCACGAAAAATCAAGATTGAATTGGGCAGAATCAAAAAAAATTACTTGAAAATATTGCAGTTACTCAAAAAATGGCATTTTACGACTTGGCGTTTGAAAAAAAGAGCCTGAATCGAGTAGAAGTCGAGCAAAATTTGACTTGTAAATATTAAAGTTAAACTAAGAATTTTACCTAAAATGATGTGTTCAAATTTCACGTCGCTTCGACTCGCCGTTTCGACATGCTGTAACGGTCCAACTGACAGACAGACAGACAAACACACAAACGTATTTTCAGTTTTTATAATAAAGATTATTTGTAGACTAAAAAGGGTTAGAAAGCTATTAAAATATGACATAACTCATATACACCCCTTACCCTTTTTTAAAAATATATTATTAAAGTAGACTTTGACATGCAATTTACATACCTAAACGTGACTTGATAAAATTGATCACCATACTTTAAAGAAAATAATCTGTATTAGTCGCCGAATCGAGATTTATTTCTTTAATCTCTAGGTTTTCTCAAAGCCTTCCACTATTTCAGGAAAAAACTCTGTCTAAATTTTCTACAGAGGGTAGAATACAAACTCAGTTGGTTTATGTATATGTCATTGCACAACAGTACTCCGTAATATCTAAAAAGAACTATGCATTCCAGATAAACGACCTTACAAAAAAAAGGAAAGTTTTTGTGTTTGTACGCAACCAGCGCACAAAATAAAAAAAACGCGCATTTCTGTAGCAGGCCCTATACCATAGAACGATTTTTAATTGCCCAAAAAACCATCGCTAAAATTATATTGAAAAAACCTTAAACATACCCTATAAATTTATTTTTTACAGAACTAGATATACCCTTAATCAATGACATCTTTAAAAAAGCATTTACTACCTTTTAAGAAAAATAACCCACAAATTTACGAAATTCCCAAAACTTTAGATTTCCAAATAATTTAACTATATACAGATGCAAAACAGCTGCATCTTTAAATCATTATTCATATGTTGAATAAAAAACTTTAATAATCTTCCAGAAATCTTCAAATCAATACCAATTATTAAAACATTTAAATCTAAATGAAAAAAAACACATGAGACCTACCTTAGCCTGAACTCCATACTGTGGAAAATTGTGTATATTTTAGAATATAACATCTAATTTTAAGAAATCTGTTTTAAATAGTAACAACAAAATGTAAATATAATATATCTGTATAGATACCAAATATGTAATAAATATTTATAAAAATAAATGTAAAACAAACTCCCTCTATAAACACGAGTTTTCACTCCATTCGAGAGGTAGAAAAGTTATTATTAATTACATATGTACCAACCATTTTGTAATTTTATCCTTATTTTGTGAAGGTTTTTCCAATAAATATTTTTTTAAAATTTTTTAAATGAGAGTGAAGCGACATTATGTAAAAATCTTAAATCCTATCTGTTTTCTTGATTCACACTATGTGATGATACAATAAATTGTTATGAAAAAAGTATCGCCTGAATCTCAAATTTTTTTGAAAGTCAAATTAAAATTAAAACTTATAAAATAAGTTTAAAAAGGGACCTACTTAAAACAAAAATAGTGGTACATAAATTACCCATTATAAACAAAAATGCTGACTAGCTAAAAACCTAAAATATCTGAACCGCAAAAATATCAGTAAATCTTAAAAACAACTTTTCATTAGCACTTGTAAAAAATATGTCAAATATATCACAAATCCTATATCATTTATTCTCTTGTAAAGAAAATAAATAATTTGGGTATCATCTTTGATGATAAATTAACTTTTGTTACCCATATGAATGAGATGGTTAATAGAGCCACAAAAACCCTAGGCTTTGTTATCAGAACAAGAGAGTTTTAAGTCTGTTGATGCATCAAAAATATTACTTTTGACCCTAGTATGAAATCAGTTAGAATATGGGTCCTCAGTTTGGTCTTCTTATCATAATAACATATTACCCATAAAAACAGTGTGGAAAAGGTCCAACACAAGTTTTTAAGATTCATGAATTTCAAATTGAACATTCCAATTGAAGAGCTGAACAATAAATGTTTAATGAAGCAGTTAAAATTAATATGTATTAGTGATAGAAGGGAAATTTCAGATTTAGTGCTGCTTTTTAAGTTATTCAATAATGTTCTCGACAGTCCCGAACTTTTAAATTGGGTGAATTTTTATGTGAGACAGCGTGGGACGAGACAAAATACTTCTTTTGCTGTTGATTTGCATAGTTCAAACTATGCTAAATACTCACCTATTCCACAACAAACAAACATGGAAACTTTGATTTATTTAATTTATTTTTATACAAATTAAAATCATTACTTTTTAATCACCTTTTTTCTAAATTATAAAAATGTAAAAGTGTTATACTTGTTTTACTGTTTATACTATGATACGTTGCCTCTGTTACTTCAATACTTTTTATATTTAAACTCTAAAACTTTATTGTTAATTTGCTGAATACCTATGTTATATTTACTTATTTAACTTTCCTTTATTATTTCTATACTTTCTGCAGATTTTATTTTATTTTATGTATCTATATATTCTATACTTGTGCAAGGTGTTAAGTTTCATTATTATTATTTTTCAATATTATTTTATTCTTTGTCAAAGGCATAAGTCGTCGAAATTAATAAACAAATATATAAGCTACTGACTTCAGCTAAGCTAAACTTTGTACTTAAACAATATATTTTATAAAAAGTGCCTGTATATTATAATACGGTGTTGCTACCATTATAAAAAATATTATCTCTTTTATATGTATTTATTATTACAAGTAAATGAACAGGCTTCGAGACATAAAATGTTAAGATCTCAGAGTAATAATTCTCTAGAGAAGCCCTTAAGCTCTTTTGCATAGAACGAGTTTTTAGTCTGGGTTTTAGCTTTAACAATCGTGTAATGGACGGTTTCGGTTTGCGCTCGCAATTCTCGACGCAAGTACCTACGGCCCGTTGTATTTCTGTAACCTGCAGCTAAGTTTATGGTCAATAATCATATAATGGTTTTTCTCCGTATGGGCGACATAATTTTGTTATTACTCTAAGGTTAAGATGTTACTTCAAAATGCATTCTTCCACGTTTCACTATATTGTATTCATACTCAGCGTAAGACTAAATAAATAATAGTATAGACACGCAAACAATCAATGTATGATTAATTAAACGTTTTTTTAAAAATAAAAACGCATAAATTTGTTTTTAAATTTTTATCGATTCATTATTTTTAAAAACCTGTAAGGGTTGTATAATAAATATTATCGAATCTAGTCACGTTGTGTCTCGTCTGATGAGTGAAGTAATCATGTATTTTTTCAAAGTGATTTTAAATTTGTCTCCAGTGTTATTTTTCAAGTGTACGTCATTGTTGTGTTTAAGTCTATTGTACTATATAATATTTTTGACTGTCCTACGTTTGTCTTTTCTTTTCTAATATGGTAGTGTTGTTGTTGTCCGGAATTACATTTGCGTAAATCAGCATTTTTGGATAATGTTATGTCATTGTTTCGTATTTTTCCAAGTGCAATTTTGAGCATAATTTTTACCGTCTCAATTTTTTGACAAGTATTTTATGTCAAGCATGCTGAATCGTCTTTACTCCCTAGAGAGTGGTTAGTTTTAAGATATTTATTTTTTTAATCCGAAAAACTTTGCATTATATGATATCCACTCTGATTATTGAAAGTCAAATGATGTATAAAACTGCTTCAAAAACGGAAATAAAACAAACACGGTTTGGTCAATTCAACCTAATTAAGTGTTTTGGGTAATGCTTAAGGTCGTAATAATGGTATTTATGATTTTTTTTAAATTTAATTTCACGTGTTTGCATTTAATCGAAGTTTAATCATCAATGTGGCCATAAATGAAGCAAAGTTTAGGTGCATCCAAAAAATAAGAATCGCCAAATTAACCACTCTTTTGGGGATAGAGAAGATTCAAAATACCACCCTCAGGTGTGTTTTTACGCAAAGTTCAGTCATAGGGGTCAGGTAAGGTAAGTTGCATGTTCGTTTAATTATTTCATTTTGTTGTCTTTGTATCCTTGGCGTGTCTGTCTTGTTACCGGCTCCCCAGAAGACGAATTCACAGAAACGATCAAACAAAGAATGAGAATATTCATAAAATAAATAACAGTTGTCAGAAAATACTATAATAAAGAACTACGTAGTTTTACACTAATTATCATTTATTTTAATGAGTAATTGCTACTGAGCTACAAAATAACATTAGTATGACAATGTTCTAGCACAATTTACGATTAAAATAAACGATAGTCATTTTAAAAGAATAAGTATCTACTGGCGGTGAAGTAACGTTTGACAGGAGTATTAAGGTCGGCGAACGTAATGGTACACCATTTTATGAAATACTTATTGCATGTAGCATTATTTGTAGAATCGACATAGGTATTTAATATAGATGAGAAATAAGTGCAGGTAATTGGACTTATAGCCGGTGCAGTGGAATACAGTAAAAGCAATTTTATATGACGTATGTACACATAAAATAATGAACTAACAGTGTATAGCCGACTCCTGTACATTTCGTTTCGCGATTGAACATGAAAATAATATTATTTTCAGTACAACCGCTGGCTACGCTCAATATACTGAAAACAAACGACAGAATCAAATTAATAAAAAACATGGCGAATGAATTCATTGCTTCGCTTATGGCAATCATTTGCACTGAAGTACAATACCATAATGACATTTCTACACCAAACATATATTTTTTTTACCTACTTTCTCGTATAATGTTTAGTTTTCGCTTAAAAATAATATTGGCGGAACATTTTCAAACTAATTCCAATAACACTATCAGAAACTACAAATGCTTGCTTTGCTTACTAATATGGCATTTCCTTTTGACACAAATAATGTTTATATATAGGTTCACGTATATTTTACCTCAGCTGACAATGCGTCAGTATTAGTGAATCTTTTTTCTCTTTTTCTTAAAAATAGGGGTCAGTGCTATGCAAGCTCCTGACATTACTGCGACCTGTGAAGATCAATTGTGACGGGTCCCCGTGAATAGTTCTCGCCATCCAAGCCCAGTTCTATGAAGAGCCTGGCTACTGTAAGAAAGGCGAAAGTTTACATTTTGCTAAATCTCCCGCTCCAAGCCAAAATCAATAAAGTATCGGGCTATTATAAGTAGGAGGCGAGATCTTTAATATCCTTAAGTTTAACCAGTGGTCCCCCAAGGATAAGACTTCTTTCATGATGTAAAGCATTACCTTCACATATAATGTGTAAAGGTGTTTCCTCATCTGCAATAGAGAACCTACATCTAGAATTAATTTAATTTAATTTTAATGAAACAATAATGATATGCCAAACTCAACATGTGTTAGTCTCATGGACTTAGAACTTGCGTCTCAATAATGTAATTTACTAAATAATACGCCAATGAGCTACTACTACTACCAATACGCCATTTCCCCGTAAGAGTGGGCAGAGAAAATGGACCGTCACACACGTCTATCCTGGCATATTCGAAAAATTCGTTGTGTAGATTTATTATGCAGTCAGTAACCTCACTTTTCCTTTCAAATACCATCACTTTTGACTTACTTTCGTTCATCGCCAATTCGCTCTCGAGGCATACATCATACAATCCATGGACTATTTTTTGCAAATCCTCGTTTCTGCTTGCTAACAGAACTGCATCATCAGCATACACCAAGCAGCTTGCTGAAAAATGATCAATTGTTCCTCCAATACCCATACATTCTATCTCTTTCATACAGTTGTCCATGCATAGATTAAACCACCATGGTAACATTCCACATAGCTGTTTCCCGCTTTTTGAGATTGCAAACCAAGGTGTGAATCCCGAATCTGTCAATGAATAAAAATAAATTTGATAGATATTAAAACATAAATAAGGAAGACTGGTTTAAGTGATCACTCACAAACTGTGTAAAATTATTTATTCTGCCTATGTTTGAATAGGCAAAATAACGTATAATATAAGGCACCTAGAATATATTAGGTATTATCACGAAAGCTTAAGGCAAAGCGTTTATTAAGTATAATTTTTTGTTAGCATCTATTAAAAATATCAGCCTTATGGTGTAATGGTCAGCGCGTTTGCCTACCATGCAAGAGGTATCGGGTTTGATTCCCGACATGGTTGATACGAAATATTTATTAAAAGAGTGTTTTCAGCATTGATATATAATAAATAGAGATAACACTCCATACAAATCCGAGCTAAAAAGTCGTCCCCAAAAGAAAAGAATGACCGGCGGACGAACCAAGTATCGTCACGTCATATAACGTTGACTTTGACTAGCAAAACAAGGGTACAGTAAAAAGCGCGGACTGTTAACATCGGTCTACTGTAAGTTGTATGCATTATGTCACTCCTTTCCACATACGCGTCACAGCAGGACAGAGACAGGAGAAAGCGGGTTACATATTAATAAATAACGTTTTTTAACTTAAAAAATAGTTATTTAAAACAAATTTTGATTAAGATACCGGTGAAAGGTTATATCATTGCTTTTCCAGATCGATTTGTGCAGTATCTTAGCGTACACATAAGCGTTTTAGTAATTGCGAGGAGAAAAGTAGCCGGTGAACGCTCGCAACAGACTTAAGTCCGTTCTATCAAACATATGCTAATTAGCCGCAGGTTGAGTGAACATATTTCGAATACTTATGTTTACTGTAGTAATATGTCTCAATGGTTTTCACACTAGAATATTTCATAGTCCCTGGTACCTGAAGAGTAAAACTGATTATTTTACCTTCATGAAAGAAAAAAAAATCAAGATACGCTGCGATTGGTGTACCGATTCAGTGCCCTATGCACCGTTAGAGGTGGAAAAGGAATGATGATGATGATGAAAAATTATATTAGACTAAGAAAGGCGAATGGTTAATATTCTAATTTAATTTTCCACATCGTAAGTGTGTACGTTCAAAATAATGCAGAATCTACATTGCAGATTAAAGAAAATACCCTTTCCTGCAAATGTCAATATTTACTATGAGTAGAACAAATACTCCCAGTGAGTATCAGACCAAACGGTTCCAGTATTTCAAAATAAATTAAACCACAAGTGGAAGAAATAGAAGCAGTTATTTAGTTCAAACTCATCTTATTAACGTATTACAAAGCTTTCCATGTGGATATTCTGTACAGCATGGTAGTAAATTTAATTAATTTTCCCGTTGAACAGTGGCGCCCGCGGCGGGTTTTATCCTGTCAAAGGCTCAAAAGAGAACAGGTGGGATAAATAAATAAACATGCTCGTGTACGCCACTGCCCGACTCGATATTCTCGTGACAAGGAAAGTAGACAGAGGTTGGTGCTTCAAACATGGGTTGTGACAGTCTTTTCGAATAATTCAGGACGCTTCAACCAAAAAATGTTACAGCGACTCGGAAGTAGACGAACAGAAGTAAAAAAAAACACAAAAGTCATAATTTAACTATCCATCTTCTAAATCACCTTTCGAAAATTTTCTTAAAAAATGGCTGGTTCAATTTGATTACAATGAGGATTGATTTTATTTTAATCAGCACAGCAAACAAGTTACCCAAATACACTGCGAGAAACAAAGATATCTTTATCGTCAAACGTTCTGTTAATTATGTAAACTTTAAATGTTTAAAAAGTGTTTAAATAAATAAACATATTGAAGTATATTGAATTTTTTGGTTCACTAAACAGTTTTAAACAAAAGGTTTGATGATTTTTGTAACTAGCATACCTTGGAAAATTTTAAGGGAAAAACTAAAATACGAAATATGTACTATTTTTTTGTAAAGCTTTTTAAAACGCGGGATTCGATAAAGAATAAATGCTTTTATAGGATTTGAAATATTTTGAGGGTATACACAACTTTTGAAAAAATGTAGGTATGTGAAAGCTCAAAGATCGAATGATGAATTTTTTATTTTTCATTTATTGTGTTTTTTTGAACAAAATAAGTATAAAATAACTAATGTTTTGTACATACAAACATAATAGACGATGACTTTTTTACCTCTTCAATATTATGAAAATTCGTGTTTGGAAAGGGAGTTCGTTTTACATAATTTATTATTTAAATATATACATCGGCCTCATGGCGTAGTGGTCAGCGCCTTCCATGCCTACCATGCAAGAGGTCTCGGGTTTAATTTTCGACAATGTTGACATGAAATATTTATTAAAAAAATTGTTTTTACACCATAATATTTCATAGTACATAGACTGATCATCTTACCGTAATGTATTTTTTTTTTAAATGATCAAGATACACTGTAATTGTTGTACCAATGCAGTGCCCTATGCACCATTAGATGCAGAAAGCAAATGATGTTGATAAATGTAAAATCATATCTTCGTTATATTTTATTTACATTTCATTTAAATTATTTAAAACAGATTCCTTAAAGTAAGATCTTATACTCTAAAAGATACACAATTTTCAACTGTCTTGAGTAAAAGATAGGGTAGGTCGTGGTAGTTTTATTTTTTTATAATATTAAAATTGCAACCATCCATTTAAGCTAGATGTGTCAAATTACATGGGTATCGTATTAGACGTTATCATGATTACAAACAGTATTATTATCACAAACAATAAAGTTGGTTATTATATTTTAAATGAGTTAATTGACAATACTTTTGGAACAACTCAAACAATTTTGTGATTGAGATCAAAGATAAGGGAAGACATTTGAGGTAGTAGGGGCGCTTTGAGTTTGACCAAGCATTATAGAAACTTGTCCTTACCCACTGAGAGTGGACATTGATAGAAAACTTTATTTGCAAGTGAAAAATGGTACCCACAATGACAAAACATACATTTTTTCGTTTTTAAATATAAAATGAATTTTATGACGATGTGAGTTACTACGATAAAGGGTACTCGGAAAGTTTTGCCTTTTATAAAGCGTAACCGAAATCAAGTGAAGGTTATCACAGAGCCTTTACCGAACACTGCAGATTTAACAAACGCCTTGCTTGGATGAACCTTTCCGAAACTTCTAGATGTAGATTCTGCAGTGCAGATGAGGAAACACCTACCCACATTCTATGTGAATGTGACGCTTTACATCATAAAAGGATCCTCATCCTCGGGGAACCACTGGTTGAAATGTTAAAGAGGTCGCCCCTACCTAATAGCCCGATACTTTACATATCTGGGCTAGGAGGGGTAGGTTTAGCAAAATGTTGCCAAAATCGCCGTCTACACAATAGCCAGGTTCTTTATAGACCTGGTCTTGGAGGGCGAGAACTATTCACGGGGACCCACCACAATATATCTTTACAGGTCGCAGTGACGTCAGGAGCTTGCATAACAATGACCCCCACCTCTCAGAATAATAATAAGATTCACGAAGTTATACATCACGACGAAACCAGGTCACGGGTGAACAATCCAAAAATAAAATATCGTCAAATCTGAACAAAGTATTTTATTTATTATGATAAGGTAAATATCAACGAAGAATCGAAAAATGTTAACCACAGTACTCGCTTGTATACTTTGACAAAATTATTGGAGCGTAATTGTGAGGGGTGGTTACGGACTCGAGAGGGTTCTTTAAATAATTAAGATTAAAATTCCACCCTTCAAAGGTGTATTAAGGGTCCGTGTGAGGAAAAACATAACGCGAGGAGAAAATCATGTTAAATTCATAAGTCATGTGGGCGTGAAGCGTCACTGGGAACATTAGACTTTGCTTAAGTTCAATTTATATAGGACAAAAAAGACAGACTTTAAAAAAAAATATTAGTTTTTTTTTATACAATACATAAAGATTATATTACATAGTACTCAAAAAACTACAGTTTTAATCATTTTGAAAGTCCCAGTCCAGAATAAGGCGTTTTAAAATTATACACTACCTCCCATGACACAGAGTACTAATACTTGGGTACCTAGACACTCCACATTGATGCTACAGCACAGTTTAAAATTAACACTCTTTCTATTTCTCGATAGAGGTGGACAACCCACTTTCACTGTCGAAAAGGACTATTAGTAAATACTCTCATTAGAAAAATTTCTATCAAAATGTGGATAAAGGAGGTGAGTTGCGCACAGATTGATAAGTAAATCAGGCCAAATAGCTAAAAATGTGCTTTCATTGCTTTCGTTTTTTTGGGATAAATATTAAACGCAAATTTTTGTTTTACATGTATTTACTATAAATTATTAATAAAATGTTGCCATGTATTATTATATAACTTTTCTGCATTCCATTTTTCAACATGTATACATTTTTATTATTTATATTTTTCTATTATTGTGTTATATATTGTTTTGATTATTTTGTATATTGTTCAATATGTTAATAAGTATTTTTGATTTATAAATTATAAGAGTCCCGACTTAAAAACGTTTTCTTCGGCACACCCAGTGAGCAACTGTTATTTTTAATAGAAAGAAAATAAAAACTAAGGAAGTATAAAACAATAAATTAATAAATAGTGTTGCATGTCTCAACTCTATGTCACTACGGGCTCTGTGTTAGGTTGAGATAAAAACATTTTAAGCCTTACTTATAAACCTGGTATGAAGTTATGCCTAGGTAGTCGGAACAATCGAGGTGCGTGCAGATTTATGTAGAGGAAGCGAGATCTGTGTGCTAAGATAGAGTGATATGGCATTTTTTTCTCTTTGCCTACCCTTACGGGGAAACGGGGAGACAGTTTGTTTGTGTAATTTTCGTTTCGTGTGTATTAAGAATTTTCACTCAAATAATATATTTCACAGATAGACAATATCGGTACAGTATCTTGCTTAGACTTCTGTCCCATATAAATACAAAGGACAAGCTGGCACTGGAATGTACGAGTAGAGGTTATGGTTTGTGAAGTATGTAGGAAATACCTAGGGAACGAAACACAACAACTATACTTTACATATATTGCTTAACATATATCAACAAAGATGAATGACATTTTAGAGAAGGGCAGATAAAAAAAAATTACATATATTGTTTAGTGTTCTCGGCACGATGAGCCCCAGGAAGGTCGCATTATTTTTATAATTATTAATTGTTTATAAGGTGAAAAAAAAAGAATAAATAAAAACGTCTAGGCGTTAACATGTCTTATAATCTCTCATTGGATGGTTTAAGTGGCAACGTTACAATTTGGTAATGTATCCAAAATAAACTTTCAAACGACTTTGAAAATGTCCTAACAAGACAAAACGCGTCACAATATACTCTCTTGTATATTTTAAAAAATAAAGTAGAATTAAAGTCCAATAAACGTATTTTATTTTGGATACATTACCAAATTAAATATGGAATTGTACCAATTGTCTGCATACACAATAAATTCACCATTCTGCCTACGTTTGAACATCTATATTTCTTCAGTTGTTCGATCTGTAGATTTTCTATTATCCCATCTATCTATATTTCAGTTAAAGAGCTAAATTTATTGATGCGGGTGAGATTCATCTTACTGAAGTTCACCTAAGCACCTCAGTTCAGATCAGCAGCGGACATCTCACGAGACGTCGAAAACCTGATGCCTTGTAAAGTAGGCAAGCGCGGTTAGGCTCTCAGGAGGCACGCCCAGCGAACCGCATTGTGACAGTTGTCAGAGGAGTTTGCTGCGCTCGTTTTCTTATTTCGTTACTCATTGCGATTTTAAACCATGAAGTCATACAATTGTGGCAAAATGAGTATTTGTTTTTTTTTACTCTAAAAATGTAAGAAAGGTAGAAAGAAACACATTTCAGTGCCATAAGGCGGGACCGACTGAAAAAGCTGATTTAATTTTCTAGTTTTCACTTAATGTTACTGCGGCTTAAGATATTTACAACCTCCGAGCAATTGCACCCTTAGGTGAAGGATAAGGTTATATTGCCTCTTTTCAGCGCTAAGCCTCCTACTTTAAGTGGGCTTGACCGCCTTATGCCGCCAACCGGAGACACTTAGAAAGCTCAGGAGCGTAACTTTAAATTATAACTGGCGGATTACATTACTACAATTACATACCACGACTGTTAGTTTGAGGTTTAACGTATATATTGTACAAAAACATTTTCAACTAACGTGACTAATTACAGCACCAAAGGGAATACCACGACAGACACAATTCTGTCATTTTTATACATACAGCGTAATCAGGAAAACCCTTAAGTCCCATTTAAAACTTACTCGCAATCCTTAATGAAAATGCATTCCTAATAAGTATATAAAAACAGAACACGAGAGATATCGATGTAAATACACATATGTATGCATATTATATTGAATCAAACATCATCCTTTTTATTAGTTTATGAACTCTTTTTTTCTATGATATATTTTGTTGCCCTTTTAAAATAAGGAATATTTTTGTGTTTTTTATAAAAATATTTTTTATTTCCTTTTTTAATAACTATAAAAAAATGCCCTATTTTATTTTGCAGAATATTTTATTTTTTCTTTCTTATGTGACACAAAAATATTATAACTGTCCATTATTTATTATAGGAGCAAAAATTCCTTAACATTTTCTTGTATACCCACGAACAGGCCATGCCTTTGTGGGATTTAATATGTATGTCATTGCTATGTAATTATGTTTTTTTTTTAATACTCTGTTTTATTACTTATACTTATTGTAAAAAAACAAAAAAAAAATATTTCAATAATCTTCGTCGTTTTACATATTGATGAAAAACTAAAGTTTTTATTTTATTTTATTAAATTTCACAAACACACGTGTTGTGTAATTTACAAAACTTAGAAAAGCTTCAAGACTATCCATGAAAAGCATGTTTATCTTTACGTAATGTAGATTTTCATCTAAGTATAAGTTTATAAGTGTCTTTTAGTATATATATTTGTATTTTTATTTATTCATATATATATATATATATATATATACGCTTTGTGGCATTTGCAAGGACGATATATATTACATTACATGAAATAATAAAATAGACCTTATATTATATAGTGAAAAGTATAATCTAATTGATTTGACATATGGATAAAGAATGAGAAAAAAAGAAAAATATGACTTCACCTCACCCAATCGATTTCACCCCACATTACTTAAAAAACATTGATATAACGTTAAGGAAGAGAGGGAAACAAAGGAGATATAAAGAATTAAACTCTGGTCATTTGAAAAAGTAAAAAACGAGCAGTTCGTGGCGTCATCAAGTATGTCGTCATTGGATGATGTGTGATGTCATCAAATAATGTGTGACGTCACGTCAACGGCTGATTTTACATAAATGTCTTAGGTTTTTATAGAGCAAAAGCTACATTTTTTCTGGGGTTGTTTGTTTACGTTTACGGCGTTCAAGTCCTGTCACCGATCAAACGTTGTTGCGAGCACGTGTTATAAGCTGTGATTTATATATTTATTTAAAAATCGATTAATTCTATATGCAGAAATACACCATAGATACGCCAAAAAAACTATTATAATTATACAAAGGAACCTGGTAATGGCAAAGAAGTGGTGAATGGCAATTTAAATAATTAAAATATATTTAACTTAAAGCTATGCTTACTGCTGTGAGGTCCATGGTGATAAATCGAAATAAATTTAGAAGATGCTAAAAAAATACTTTAAAAATTCAAAAACACTTAAAATTTTATCTGTTTTATTTTGATCTGCCAACCTGTCAATGTCTGGAACAAGGGAGGTAAAGTGGGGATTAAAAGAGTAAAGACAACAATGTTATATTTTACACGCGTCTTTATATTTATATTAATGGCACTACCAACATTTAAAATAATTCATTTTTCGTGGATTAATGTGACTAAATTTATGGCCAACTTAGGAAACTGTCGTTTTTGTGATGGCGAATTTTTCTAATAAAATTTATTTATAAACTTTAAAGCAGTCTTTAAAATCTTCTTTATAAATAAAGTACGACAAATCCGGTATTCTTTCGACTGAAAATACCCTATTAGTTCTATGGTTGTAAGAACTAATACTACAACCAACATCATGCCATTTCCCCGTAGGATTTAGCAGAGAGAATAGAGCACCCCACGTGTCTATTCTGACGTACATTCCTAGTTTCTTTCACATTTATACATTATGTATCTCAGTATGAATGATAAAAGAAGCTTGTTTGCTTTAAAACCGGTCGGTGAAAAATAAAAATTAGTGGTTAAAAACAAAGTTGTTTTATTTATTTTATTATTTATGATAAAATAAGTGTTTAAAATAGTTTTAAGCACTGAATATTATTATTTCTGTGGTTCTAATTATAATTACGGACATTTTGTCTTAGGTTTCTTGTTGGGGTATTTCATTTTATAGTCATAGCATAGATTGAGATATGTTAGATGGAGACTATCTTAACCAGAAGACATTCCGTATTAACGTTGAAATTATCTTGTGTTGTAATTATGTATAACTCACCGGGTTGTGGTTCCGTGGCTAGTGTTCCGAACTGACAGATTACAGGTCCAAGGTTTAAACCCTACTCTACCACAACTTTGTTAACATTTTCTAAAAATGAGTTATTTATAACAATTGGGCATTAAAATTGTGAATATTTAGATAAATCATAAGGGCGGAAATATTTATAAAAAAAAAAAACCAACGTAACAGTACCTTATAATGTGACAGGTATTATATTATAATCTTCCTGATATTTGTAAGAAAAGTAAAACCATAGTTGACTTCAGAAAATGCAGTTGTGCTAAAAAATAGTATTTTACAATATAAGTTTAAAGGTTTTATTCATTTGTATAGTCTACGTGTTTTTATCTTCCTTCGTATTTTATTAGTAAAACATGCTAATATTGGTCTTTATTATTTAATGCTTAAACAGAACCATGGTTATTAATACAGTTGTAATTGTTCTCTCTCTGAAATGAATATCCATATTTAAATGAATAATTTTTCTTGAAAAATAAAAATCTGTACACAAAAATAACATGAAAATTCCTTGAGAAAAATCTGCAACTACATATAGAATAAATGAATAAATAATATAATAAAAAGGTAACATCTCTATATTTTGAAACGGCAGCGTAAGGTGTCTTTAGGCACGATTGAATTTATTCAACTCTTGGCAGAATAATTATTGGGCCTACGTAGTTCGGGGCAATGCGCAATGGTCGAGCGCTTACGGAAGTGGGCGTCCTTGAACGCGGGCAGGGTTCGACAACTTAAACATTATTACGTGCTATTTTGAAAATAACGGACGGCCATAACACCAACGCGCTTGCAAACTGACACGACGGTTTACTTCACAAGTTCAATAAACCTAAGTCGCTTGTAAAAACACATACCCACTACAATATTTTATGTGAGTGATTATAGAACACATCGAACGTGTAGGTAGTTCAAATATATTTTAGATTTGTACGGGTAACTGTTTTTGCAAGTTCACAGAAAAAGTTGACGCATTGAGTAATATTACAATAGATTATGCACAAGCTGAGAGCAAAAACACGCCACTGGCTAATAGAGCGGCTCATATGGAGAAAAACGATTCTACGAGTTTTAACCACGAAGTTAGCTACAGTTTACAGCAATACAACGGGCCGTAGATACTCTGGTTGAGAATCATAAGCGCAAACCGAAACCGTTCGTTACACATCTGTTGTTAAACTAGAACCAAACCAAAGACGTGGAACGCTTTTATTCTATTCAATAGAACTTAAGGGTTCCCATAGTGAATTATTACTTTGAGTGCACAAGTAATATTAATTTAAATAACACAATTATTTCTATGAAGAATGATTTTAAATTATTAAAACAAAAGTCAACTATTGTATTCTACATTTTTAAAGAATAATGAAAATCTAATTTGATATTATTAAATTTTTAAACATACTGTTATGGACACAGACTTTTGTAACAGAATTTGATATTAGTAAAAACATTTTCGACAACAATTCTGTTTGCTATATTTTCATTAGGCTGGACCACGGTAGTAAGATAAAAAAAGTATGATTTCGATCATAAACAAAAGTACATTAGAATCGGACATCATCTTCTGTCTCAGGATTGACTTTGAAATATACGTTCTAACCTTTGTAAGTTCTAAATCATTCAGCTTGATCATACAAAGTCTGAATTATTGTAAGTGAATTTAAAGGAGCTGAGGCATTTAGTTTTTTACGAGCAGCTATATTCCAAGAATTTCAACACTGGTTTCATTGTCAATGAAATCTGCTTTTTAATAATAAAGAGAAAATTTTTGAAGAAGCAGAATTGGAGGCATTACTTGATGAAGATTTGTGTCAAAATAGAAAAAAATGACATAATTATAATGAGTCACTCAACAAACTATTAGAAAACCAATTAAAACCACGACAATGATTCAAAATCAATGAAATTGGGTGCCGTATGCGTTGAAACCGAGAAATGTTGAACGACGTTAGTTTTTCTTGTGAAGAGTTGCTTAAAAGGCAAAGACGGTAGGGATTTCTGCTTCGAATTGTAGCTGTAGACGAAAAATGGGTCTTTTACGATAACGGCAAGTACAGAAGATCATGGGGATTTTCCGGCGATGCTTCCACGTCGACGGCCAAATCCAATATTCACGGCTCTAAGGTCATGCTTTCTGTTTGGTAGGACTAGCTCGGCGTAGTTTATTCTGAGATGTTAAAACCAAGTGAAACAATCACAAACGATTGCCATCAAAAGCAATTAATGCGTTTGAGCCGAGCATTGAAATACAAACGACCGCAACACAGCAAGAAACATGAGGGGAATACATGGCGAATGTTTTATGAGACGCTAACCACGATATTTGTAGAACTTTCTTTGCACTATAGTCGCCGTATCATTGTTTTTGCAGAATTCTTGCACACCTAATGCATGGTCTTCTCCTGAAAAATGCTCCATAGCTACAAAATATCTAAAAAGAAATTTCTAAACAGGGCTTACCGATTGACGTGCGTCCAGGGCCTATCAGAATTGTTGCGTTTACGCAGTGTGAGCCAATGGAATAAAAATTTAATTATGTGACCCTTGTATAATAAAACGTAGTGCTTAGGAAGTGAAACCTCCACCTAAAGCTTGACTAAAAATGAAAACTAGAAGAAGAAAGCATCGTCAAACTGCTATCTTAACGGATACCCACAAAAATGCAGCCTTTTCACAAAAGCAGTAAAATAATAAAGGATCTGGGAACCAGAAAAATAAAATCCGCTGATCAGGAAATAAAGCTTTCGAGTTCTTCAAGCGCAAAAAAATGAAGAATACTTTTTCAAATCATGCTGTGAGTCTTATTACAAGAGTTTTCCGGGAGAAGAGTGGGTCCAGTGTGCTTCATGTAAACAATGGGCCACGAAATATGCATTACAAGGGGATCTTTCATGAACTTTCGTTTGTCAAAATTGTGATTTTCCATTCAATGTGCTTCTTTATTTAACCTGTTATTTAAAATTTCGAACAAATGAAATTATTATTTTTGCGAATCGTTTATTTTTTGTACGTATGGGCACCGTTTATCCCGCATCTCAAAACTATTAACCGCGTGAGCGGGGTGAAAAGTGTCGATAGATTTTCTCGAGAAAAATGAAAAAAAAAAAATATCTGGTGGATTAACTTCGTTCGTAAAAATAAAAATGATACTGCAAATAATTATAAGTTGGTAAACTTAGAATTCCACACGTGCGCTCAAATTAAATTATTCAATGCAATTTAAAGCAGGCTCCGAACAAAGAGTGACTAGTTTTGATTGAGAAGACTTGCGGGTGAAAATTAAAATTTATTTAGTGATCTTTTATTTATTTTTACAAATTTTATAATCATCATCATTCCCTTTCCGCACCTAATGATTCATAGGGTATTCGTAAGCTTATGAAAGCGTATCTTGATTTTTTTTATATTACGAAGGTAAGATGATTAGTCTTAAGCTTAAGGTACCAGTAGAAGGACAATTAAATATTCTAGTGTAAAAATAC
Organism: Micrasema longulum; assembly: GCF_059751315.1. Lineage (NCBI taxonomy): Eukaryota > Metazoa > Arthropoda > Insecta > Trichoptera > Brachycentridae > Micrasema > Micrasema longulum. Next base: position 436,205 of record NW_028277853.1, on the reverse strand, counting down.
CCTATTAAATGAATATTTCATATCAACCTACCTTCTAATTACTTACAGAATACATTTTTTTCTCTTTCTTATATTATACAAAGACATTATGTTTGTCTATTTTTATAGGAGCAAAAACTTCATAAACATTTTTTGTATACCTGCGAATAGGCCATGTCTTTGTGGGATTATTTGTTTAATATTCTCACTATTAATATGTATTTCATTGCTATATAATTTTTCTGTTTTACCTCTTATGTATATTGTAACAAGTAGAAAAAATATATATAAAGAAATGCAACGGAGTTTTCCCCACGCTTTGAGTCCCAACGCTTATGTATGGAAGTGAAACATGGAACTGGCAGAAGAAGGATGAAAGCCGAGTGAACGCGGTTGAAATGCGATCTCTTAGACGAATGTGTGGAAAAATCAATGTATGACATGGTTACGAATGATGAAATCAGGCGAGAGTGTAAATCTGAGTCAAGTATAATTGATAAGATTAAGAAAGGGTCTCTGAGATGGTTTGGTCACGTAGAACGAATGGACGACAAAAGAATGATAAAACAAGTATATATGGCAAAAATGAACGGCAACGTGAGACGAGGACGACCAAGGAAGACGTGGCATGATCAGATAAACCAAAATCTTAAGTCTGGTCATGTCAAAAGCAGACAGAACCGAAGGGCATGTATGACAAGATGTATGAATGTGGAAGAGGCAATGATTGTATGCCAGAATAGACGTGTGTGGCGGTCCATTTTCTCTGCCTACCCCTTCGGAGAAATGGAGTGATGGTAGTAGTAGTAGTAGTAGTAGTATAATGAAATTAATAAAAAACTTGTCGGTGATTAAACCCAAAACCTTTTGCATGCTAGGCAAACGCGCTGACCAGTACACCGCGAGGCCCATTTTTTACAAATTTACAAACACAAATATGTTTTTTGATTTTGTCCTGAAATAAAAGCAGTTACCCTTTTTCGTAAAATAAAAAAAGGTGTGCGACACCACAAAAGCTATTTTGATTACCTTTAATCGGGTTGTGGTCCCGTGGCTAGTGTTGCGGATTCACGGATCAGGGGTTTGAGGTTCGAACCCCCCTATACCCCAACTTGATTTCCATTTTCTAATAGTGAGTTATTTACAATTCGTTGAAAATGGAAACCAAAATTAAAATATTTGGGTAAATTATAATAACGCTAAAATTTATTTTCAAAAAATGTATTTAAAATCTATAAAATAATAGTCTTCATTACGTACCTATCTAAAAACTAATAACCAGTTCGAAAACCAAACATTGCTGACCAAAGAAATGAGCCGCACAATGACGAAGTAATGCAAAAAAAATATGTATCGTATTATCAGCGCTATGATTTTTTTAAATTTTGTATTTCTGAAATTAATCCGACTGTGTCGTCTTAAGTACTCTTCCGCTTCTTCTCGGTCAGTTCTGCCGATTGGTCGGTTGACGGTAAGTAAACAACCGGAAATCTTCCACAACTCTCTTATCTTTGATTGATTCATATGAACTAGTGACGTCGTTCAAAGTGGTCAGTTTTTATTAATATATTTCGAAATATTTTTTCGTACATTTTTAAGAAATTTAATGCTCTAATTTTTACCGCACGTAAGAAAACTTTTTTGTACACAATTTCCCGTAGGGATAAACTTCTTCATAAATGGAAACGCAAGCAGGAGGAGGAAGTTCATAATACAAATATCCTTTTAAATTCACATTCGCATACATTAATCAATAAAAAATGATCCCGTGGGGCGTATTACATGAATATAATTATTTTTAATTTATTGATTTAGAATACAAACAGATGTAGAAGTTAAATGAATAAAAGTAAAAACCATAAAAAATATAAATATAAAAATAGTAGGGCTTACCATCTAATAATATGAATTGATTTCATTGTACTAAAATAAAGCAACGACGGTTAAAACTATATAAAAAAAAAATATAATATTAATTAAAATAAAAGAAATTTAATTTTAATAATAATCAAGGAAATAACTGCGAAAGAAAAAATAAGTAACATCATTATCATCAACATTCCCTTTTCGCACCTAATTGTGCACAAAGCATTGGTATACAGCGTATATTGATCATTTTTGTTACGTGAAAGTAAGATGGTCAGTCTTATGTTTCAGGTGCCAGTCCAGGGACTAATTAAATTTCTAGTGTTAAAAACACCTTTTTTGAAAATATTCTAACAGTTTATATAAGTACCTGTATACATTAAAATTGTGAACTCTTTATTAACTTATCACTGTTTTCTAAATAATTGATTTTCTAACTTCTTCTGATTTTAAGATTCATTAAATATAACTAATATTTAAGATGTTGGCTACGTTTTCCATAGAGGGTGGAAAACAAACTCTGCTGGCCCATGTATAAGTCACTCCACAACTCTGCGCCGGAGTTTAAGGTAACCATACATTCCAGATGAACTAGCTGACAGGCGTCTTACGCTTAGATCAGCTACGTCTACGGCAAGAGAAAATGTTTTTATACCTCTACGCAAACAGCGTACTGAATTTGGTGAACGTGCATTTGTGGCCGCAGGCCCTATGGCATGGAATGCTCTCCCAGCAGAGGTGTGAGACTGTGAGAGTAAAGTGATGTTTCGGAAAAAAATTAAAACTCACTTGTTTTCTACATCATGAGAAAAAAATTCAATTATTTTACTTAAATTACAAATTTTAAAGTTTCAGTTATATTTATTTATCTATAGAATCACTTTGTAAAGCGCCTTTGAGATATTATACTAAGGAAATGACGCTGCTTAAGTTTTATATAATAATAATAACTTAAAACTTGTTTGAAATAGTTTGTATATGGTTTTGCAAATACGACCCTATAATATAATTATTTTTGCCGCAACATATCGGTTCCTTAGAACAGGCATTGCCTATATAGAAACAGATAGATCCTCTCAAGTACTCTGCTATACCGCACTCCTTTGCTTGTTTGATTTATCCTTAGTGTTTAAGTAGAATATTTGTTTGTAATTTGGCTTATGTGATTTTTTTAATATACAAATAAAAAATAAAAAATGCAACATTTTGTCGTTTCTAGACCGGCCCTTGAAGCGCTGGACTTATTACCTTATCTTCAAGTAACAGATGATAATGCTAAAATGCATTTGGTTTACCAATGCAGAGCGGATATGCAACACTGAATGCAAGAAGCAGATGGTGATGATTAAATATATTTTTAATGAAATGCTTGATCAATCATAACTAGGTATTACAAAAATATAAAATGAATTCTTACCGCAAAAGAGAGCACACGTCATCATGAATTCCAGAAATATTCAACATACCTGGAAAAAATAATAAAATCATAGTTATTATTCATTCAAATTAATATGGGCTTATTTTTTAATGGTAAAATAAAAATTCTGTTATAGACATTACAAACAATTTTTATACTAATTACTTATTTATTAATTTGACGGACTTATGCAGTCCATTCTAACGATGGTAAATACAATTTCTTGTAATAAATATAGATACTAATAAAATAAAATAACTAAATAAACTTAAAGCTAGGACAAAAAAAAATAATTTACTACCTCGAGACAAGATCCGGTCTATCTGAGTGATTTTTTAAATCTATAAAGACTTACAACAAAAAAGTCCAGATCTTGTCTCAAGTTTACAATACGACAAAATCGTGTCATTGGTGGATGCAAGCCATAGTTTGTGCTGTGTTGATCGAAGAACAGCACATTATTATTTCGCAACCGGATTGGAAAATTGAATGCCACTTGTTCCAGTAACGATGGTACATCAATTAAGCGATTCAGTATTTTAAACATAAATATGGAGTCAATGTTATTTCTACGTTTTGGTAGACTTAAGATTGTCAACATTGACTCCATTTCTCCGTAAGTGTAGTCTCCTCTCTCGAGGCCAATCATCCATGCCACTTTTTTTAGCAAACGATGTTGCACCGGTTTGATATGATTTATCCGGCCTACATAGAAGGGAGACCAGATCACGGATGCATATTCTAAAAGAGGACGAACAAGTGAGCAATATAGTGTTTTAACTATGAACATATACGAGCATACGAACAAAACATACGAACTAGACAACAATGCATCAAGAAACCAGATCATCAATCGGAATGGGTTGATATTATTGCTAGAGTACCTCAAGGTGGCGTTTTATCACCATTACTACTTTCCCTGTTTATCAATCCGATAGCAGAATGTTCAATTGTTCATATCATCTCTATGCAGATGATTTACAACTATATCTTCATTGCAGACCTGAAAACACCAACGAAGCAATATAGTCGATGTCTAATACACTAAATTGCGTGTCAACATGGACAAAAGAGTATGGTTTACTTATAAACCTATCTTAAACACAAATTATGTTTGCGGGTAGTCAAAGATTGCTCAGTAAGCTGGACGTATCTTCACTTAATTCTCTTAATGTAAATGGTACCAATATTCAATACAGGAAATCCGTAAAAAATCTAGGAGTACTAATGGATGAGTATCTATGCTGGCGAGCTCATACTAATGAATTAAGCCGCAAAATATTTTTCAGTCTACACTCACTTAGAAGGATGCAAAAATTCTTACCCTTTAATACTAAATGCACTCTTGGACAAGCATAACAACTACCCATTCTAGATTACGCTGATGTTTCCATGACTGATTTAAGCTGTGAGCAACTCGATAAACTTGAACGACTTCAGAATACATGCATAAGGTACATTTTTGGTCTTATATGACCTCATTTCTGATTATAGTTGGCAAATAAAATGGCTCAAAATTAGACAGCAGAGAGACTATCACTCCCTCTCAATTCTTTTCAATGTATTTCATAGTCCTAACGCTCCTATATACCTGAGTGAAAAATTTCAACGCTTACCAGTTCATGGTTTATCTCTTCGTTTTAACTCTCAAGGCACTCTCTTAATACCCATCCACAATTCCTCTTTCTTCTTTAACTCATATAGTGTCCATGCGGCTCGACTGTGGAATCATCTCCCATCCACCATCAAAGATGTTACTACATTATCTCTGTTTAAATCACGCCTAAAGAAACATCTCATTTCTCTTCCTTAATCTCTCCTCTTTTCCTCTTCCCTCTTTTGTCCTTTTCCCCATTGAGTAATAGTTTTGTTTTAAGGTAATTTATAAATAAGTACGTTTACTTCTATAGTTAAACATCTTTAGCTTTTTAATCCTTATTTTCTATAGAATATGTTATGTAACTTGAATTATAAAACTATAATTTTATTGGTTGGTTGAAAGAAATTGCTATTTGGAAATAAGCCCGCTAATGTACAAATAATATGATGTACAAAAAATTTAATAAATAAACATATTAGTAAAGTTACTAGATGTCCTGCTAGCAAAACCCAAGAGTTTTAGTGACATGTTAATCATAGTATCAACATGTTCACTAAAGGTAAGTTAACATTCCATGATAACTCCAAGGTCCTTAATAGAATGAGAAAAAGTAAAAAGAAATTGTAGTAAATGAAGAAGATGTATCTCCAGGTTAAAAAAACTAGTGAAAGTGGTTTGACTGCAGCTCCGAATCTACGAGTATATCAAGGATATTCAAAAATAAATTCCGTTCAATACTTTTATTTATAATTTGAAAAATCGAATGTTTCCTGGACACACGTTCAAAGGTATTAAATATGGTGAAAATTTTCACAAGTATGGAAAGTGGAAGTGATTGCCGGTTTTTTTATATGACTCTGACTGGAACTCAAAACAGCATTACTATTAAGGTTTGAACATTTTTAATGCGTGGCCAGAAAGTCTTTGGGAAACATGGCCGTGAGTATAAAGGCTACCTTCATCAGTTCATACCGAAACAGTATATTTAACTTCTGTACTATCTTTATCTACACTCGGTATGTTCTATTGATTTGTCAACCGACAACCAATGAATGACTCCGAAAATTTAGTTCGCGTTCCTTACTTAATCAAAAGTAAAATAGTTTTGTTTTTTTAATTTGAATAAGCTTATGTGATAAAAAGTGGCCACTTCAAAGCGATTACGAACATTGAAAAAATCCCAATTCAAGCAAAAAATTATCTCTTGAATATGGTTTTTATAAAAGTTTTGACGATAATTACTTAAAAGTATGCTTAACAATCGTCTGTATTTATCTACCGAGCGATTTTAATGCCAGCTCATTTAACGTCTCGATACGTACACTCAAGAACATAGTAATATCGGGCTGATCGGGTTGTGGTCCCGTGGCTAGTGTCTCGGACTCACGGACCAAAGGTCCGTGGTTCGAATCCCACTCTACCCCAACTTGATTCCATTTTTTAATAGTGAGTTATTTACAACTCGTTGAAAATGGCCCTCAAAATTAAATATTTGGGTTAATCATAAGAACGCAAATATTTCTTTTTACAAAAAAAGAAAAAAAAAAGAAGGTAGGAAAAATATAATAACTAAATTTATTTTCTATAGAGGCAACATTTTTACGCCTAAATTAAAAAAAATTGTACATTTTTAATCTTCTTCATTAAATCAATGAAAATATGAGAGCAATAACTGGCTTCAAACCAATTGCCAATTTGTTTTTAAATCAGTAATTTCATAGGTAAGCACAAAATATTGATTAATTAAGTCTGTATTATGAAGTGTGCATTCCAAATGTGTACACCTACTTATAATACACAAAGGATAATGAATGTATGTACGTACATTGTAGATGTACACTGAATGTATGATATATGCAAGTTACTGTACATGTACCAGAGTGCTTTTGAGCCTCATTGGGAAATTATAGTGATCAAAGGCATTACCTATATACACGTTACGTATAAACAACAGTAAGCATAATACTGTAACAGGAATAGTTATATCTATTATAGCCTACTTTAAACTTTACCTATTCCCAGTCCAACTGACCCGTGATTATTGATTTGGTACTAAGATAGAAGATATTTCTGTGGAAAACTTAGTTACTACTTCAAAATATTATTTTATTCAAAAAATTCAAAGTTTTCAAAAAAGGGAAGACTTCGCAGGTCATTGCAAGGAAAGAGGACAACTCTCCACATAAAAGGTCACAATGTAAAATCCAATGGGAAGGCGAAGGGTCGGAAAACCTAAATTGAGGTGGTTGGATCCCATGGAGTCTTCTCCATGTTATGTTTAGGAACGATGAAATATTGCATTTCAAAAACTCTTTAACTCTTGGTGGCTGTGATGTCACACTAGTCAACATAGGATACAAGACTTGATATATATTTCATATATTTTAAAATGATGAACTCGTATTTTTTGTAATCTTCAAATGGACATCTTCACACCGCATATAGAAAGTAAAATTTGTGTAACTATGCTGGATGTTAATACAAAAAATAGTTATACTTGCAACGCGAAGAATGAATGTTCGCTAATTCAGCAACACGTCTGTACAATAGAGAGAGCACGAAGATACATTTCATAACAAGGAAGACAGGGACGCTGTTCTGTGGCGAGTGTTGTGTAAAACAGATTCAGTCTTCAGTCGGTTGATGACAGTGATGGTGGACGCGCGCGCGTAATGTGAGCGGCGTATTTATGATTTTTAATTTATTTTGCCATAAAAGGGCTTAATTAGATATTTTTTTGCATAAATTATGGAAAGGGAATTATAAAGCAGTGAGTCTCCATGTTTTTTTTACAAGTGTCTGAACGTTAGAATATTCCATCTTTTACTAGTGGTAACACGATGTTACATCACCACGCGCAAAGGAATTATTAACTACAGTTATTGATGAGAAAACAATCGATCAAACAGCACAAACATTTTTTTTCAATTTACGTGATTTTACTCGAAGAACTATTTAATACAATACAATTCAGTAAACAAAATAAACTACATTTATTTTACATGATCTTTGATAAATAAGGGTATTTTTTTCAATTTCATAAATACCCGCTGTAAAATTTGGTACAAAAAAATATTTTATGACAAATATACTTTTTTTTTAGATTTTATAAATGTGCTATAAAGTTCGATGATAAAGTTCACAACTTACGTTTTACAAGTTCTTTTACAATGAATAGCTTTTTCAATATGATATATATATACTATGAAATTCATTATTTATTTATTTGTTTGACACTTTATATACAATAAATATACATATAAGGGCGGGCATATTGCCTTAAGGCAATTTCTTCCTACCTACCCAAACCGTTCAGTTTGAGAAAATTATAAATACATGGACATATTGAATCTTACAATTTTATACAAAAATTAAAAGCAAAGATTAACAAAAAAATATATATGTATATATAAAAAAAATAACACTATACTATGAATTCATTAAGTACAACATATATACGACATTTAGTACTCGTACTTTTCAAATGTTTTTAGGTGAAAAACAGATGTTTTAAATTATTATAATTTATTAATGTACAAATACAAACTTTCGGACAAAGAGATTTTAAGTATTATTCAATTAAAATCTATAACCTACTTTCACTATCTTTCAAAACAATTAGTAATGAGAAAATGTTCAAAAAGGCTATAAAAAATTGACAGTGGAGCTAGGTAGAAGTAAAATGGATTGTCTCATTCACCCAAACCAATATTAAATCAACTGCCCCAAAAGTGTATAACTTATGTTAGGTTTTTGTTCTTTCATTGTGCGTTTTGTAATATATATATAATATATATGTATATAAATGAATTTTAAACATAAATATGTAGTATTTAAAACTGTCCGAACATTTCGTTAATTATCGCAGTTTATTCAGTTGGTCTTCTTTGTTTATTATCAAATGTAAAAATATATTTTTTTAAAGTATGTTGTTAAGTGTCCTCGGCCCGAGTAACCCCAGTGAGGTCACATTATTTTTATTATTAATTATAGTTCGTAAGAGAAAAAATATGAATAAATAAATAAATACTCTATAAATGAATAAATAAATACATACTATAAAATTAATGAAATAATGCGTAGAAAATATCCCTTCTGTTTTCTGTTGTTACCATGCAAACATTGCATAACCTGAAGAAACTCAGTAGGATAAAGCCATGGATAATATACGCTATCCCTTATGTAGAGATATCGAAGAAATTTCTTTTGAACTCTCTCCACCATAAAAGAGTTCTTTAACTCATACGGTCCCCAAATCATCGAGCCACTCTCAAGTCTACTTCGCACCAACGAGTTGAAAAGAATTCTCAGTACTCGTGTACTCCAGATAACCCCGGCAGTACGCGGGACGAATTCCAACATCTTTTATGAACTACTGCAAATTATCTCGATCTGATAATTAAATGTTAGGGAACTTACAAAAGTTACGCCAAAATCTTCAACTTTCGAAGTCGGCATAAGATTTCGGTCATTTATTCTGTATCAGAAAAAAATCATTTGTGGGCCCTGGTGAAAGACATAACTGAACATTTTAAAACAATTTATTTCATCTTTCTCATTCAGATAAGTACGTTATATCCGTCTGGAGAGTACGGAAGGGGATTAATAGGGAGGTACGTCAGCGCCTTTGTGATTAATTATATGAGTGACAGTATTAAGGTAAGGATACAAGCGAGATGGTACTCGAGATACACAACGATCGAGGATTGCCTTTGGGAGAGTCCATCATCGCATGAGAATTACTGCAGACTGCAGACGTATTCGGAGTCAATGTAGACAAAGACGCATGTAACTTTTATCTCACTACTACAGTCGGTTACTACTATCAGCAAGAGAGAGATTACGTACCAATTGTTTGACTTCAAAGTGAACTCGAAAGCAACTGAGGCTACTCAATAATCTTACTGCGGTCAAACCCGCACTCAAACCAAGAGCCGACGCTTGTTGTAACATTGTAAAGTGAGAAACTATAATCCCTACATCCCGAAGATAAAACTATAATGATAACGACTAACGATGCTGTTCTGATCTTGTAATTAATTTTAGTAATAAAAACACACTAGAAATACCAAACATACATAACTTGGTGACATAGGTATACCTAAATATGTTTTTCTAAAAGGATAAAAAAATATTTTATTTAGGTTTTACATATGTATTTTTGAACAATGTTATTCCATGTTAGGCAATCTAGATACACATTTAATGTAAAGTAAAATGAATGTTTATTATACTAACTTAGTAATTTTCCATGTTAGAAATACTGCCATCATAAGAAAAAAGGCCGCATCTAACATTTTTTTCGAAAATGAGTTAAATACATGTTCGGAATCGAGAAAAAAATACGCATCTAATGGTACTTGAATTATCTTCCTAAAATAACCATAACCCTATTATTTTGACTAATAAATGAGACTTAACTGCAATAAGTCTTGAAGATTACTAAATATAAAAGACCGATTAACATGCTTAGTTTTTCTTCTTTTCCGTTTTTAAAAACACCTGATATTAATTTACCTATTCGTATTTAATTAAATTTAAGATGGGCGCATCTCCTGGTAATTTCGAAGTTAATTGATTATTAGGTCAGCGTTGCTAGTTTGAAAAGCAGTAAATGGCTAGTAACGTCTATTTTATTTAGTTGAGTAGAATCTATTGCCATATTAACACTAAGAAATAATAACATTGACTTAATTACTTAATAAAAAGGGCATTTCTAGCCAGAAACATCTTTTCATTGCAGTATAACATATTTTCTTGTATTTTTTTACTGAAAAGAAAATGTTAATTTTTAAATAGGTATCGTAAAATTAACAAAATACAACCGGGATGGAGAATACCTTAAATAAGGGAATATGGAAGTCAAGGCATTTACAGGGCTTATGACCTGTCATTGGCTGGTTTAAGTGGCCATTTTACACACTGTGTAACATTCACCATTTTGCCTATGTTTGAACATCCATATTTCTTCAATTCTTCCATCTGTTGATTTAAGTGAAATTAAAGAGCTGAAAACTTTATTGTTGTGAAGAGATTCATCTGACTGAATTATTTCACATACTATTTCACATACAATTTGTTAATCTTAATGACCCCCGAGGGGGTGAAATCCAGTATTTTGTCTATGATCATTTGGACAAGCTCAAATACTGTAATGTATTGTAAAATTTATTAAAATAAATTTTAAATTCCGCTACGGCAAACCATAATACATACTGTCGCCTAAAAATACACTCAATATTTGTAGTATTTTTCACACAGCGAATTATTCAATTTCCGAGTTACAAAATATTTATTATTTCCGTTTTTTGTTTTATGTAGAAACGTCATTCTTTATTATGACGGCAGAATACATAACTGAATATTTAATTTGTGTAACATCTGTAATTAATTAAAATAAATTTTCCAACTAATACAAAGCCCACGTTCTACGCTAATGGTGGGATAAATAAACTTTTAAGAAATAATAAAGATATAGAAGAAAAACTAAAACAAGCTTGAATTTATTCCCTAAAGTGTAACCTGCTTCCCCAGCTTTTATATACAAGTAGAAATTTTACTACTAGTATAAGATTTAGTATTAATAACTTTTCTGAATAAGCTAATCACCTAATTGAAAATAATCACACTTTTGAAAGTAATAATAGAATTAATATCATGCAAGTCTGTTAAAGAGGCGTAACGTTAGATAATTATAAATAATTATAATATTCAAAAAGCTGTCAATAATAATAATTGTCTGAAAATTAAAAACATAATTAATGATAAAAATAACAGTAATTTACTAATAATCTTTATTAATTAATTTAGCCAGGACATGTATTTTACATACTTACTAGTTATTTGGTTACATTTAAACTTTTAATGTTAGTTTTTTTTAAACCTCGACAAAGAAATGGGCATGTTCTGAAACCAGTCTACATATTTAATTTATTTAAGTGATTTTACACCAACTAAATAAGTGTTGATGTAAATTATTTATAGAAATTGAAAAACAAACAGATATTCAAGTAATAAATTATTTCAGAGAGTTATCTCGTAAAACTCCAATATACGTAAGTAGACACCTCTTACATGACCAGGAGTCAAGTTAAAATTTATCTTCAATTTTATCTACAGAGTAAAATTAAGCTTTCAGTATGAAAAATAGAATATGTTTACAATTTTTTTTTCTAAACATGTTCAGTTACCAGTTATCGACGAAAATATTTTAAAGTTTCATACAAATATACACACTTTCTTACATACATATCGATATTTGTTTATACCGATGAAGATAGCCGTTCATAATCGCGGCCCGGAAGGTGGGTCAGGGTCAAACACAAGTTCGTCATTTGGCCAAAGTACACATATTTATAAGTAAGAAAGTTTATTGAAATTTATTATTCATTCTCTGAGCAAGTAAGTAAGTCATCGGTTAATGCTATAACTGGTGTCGTTTGGTAAATAATTTATTACTGTGTAAAAAATGTCCGCCGTAAAACAGGTTAACTTGGATGAAATGACATTTTCATATCATTAATTGAAATGCTTTCGAACTTATGCGAGTAGATTGCGGGAACAGGATACCTACGGTATAAGCTAAATAAATAGTTTCGGGGATTGAGATTTCAGTCTCCGATCCATTGGCCGCGGCTCGTGGGTATTAACACGCAAATGGCACTACACAAATCTGCTCGCATTTCAGGAACACATCACTCCTTTTGTGTGAATTCTAATAGAAATGGTTTTCGCAAGCGCATCGCGTCAGAATAGAGTAAGCGAGAGAGGTCTATGGACTGCGGTGAACTTGCCTTGATAACCACTAGCGGATAGCGCAGCGTGCATGCATGCACGCACTAGGCCCGCTGCTTACATACGAATACTAACAGTTTGCGTGTCTTTTTAGTGCATTAGGTACGTATGACGTATACATCGACAGCACAGATTCTTAGAATTAGGAACTTCAGTGGTTTTAAAAAATATCTGTTAATGTACTATCAAACTAACCAAAAAAATATTTTATTTTATTTTTATGGGTCTGTAAGATTTTGGTAGTTGAGGGTTGGAGCTCCTACCCTAGTAAGAAATTGACAGAGAAGACACGAGGTTGCTGTTTGATGCGTATTTATTACATGGCGAATAAGATACAACACTTGGTTGTGTAGCACAAGCGTAGCGGCGATGATGGGTTGAAGAGACTGCACTTAAATTACATGCTGGACTGACTGACTGAACTGAACTTGTTGGGCTGACTGACTGGCGTTGCCACGCCCTGTAATCTCTTTATAGGCGACTTTCCTTCGTAGTTAATTTCTTCATGGTAAGGACGATGTGAACGTACTGCAGACGGATGCTTCCGATTTATTTGCAATACTGTAAGAGTTGCATAATAATTTGTTGTATTGGATTCTATAGAAAACGATGACTTTGCTTCACCGGTCATTTCACTGCACGAGATGAACTAATTTAACACGTGTGTGCGTTATCGATTATGGACTATGAACCCCATATATCGTATGATTTTTTAAGTATTGTTGAAATTACGTCGTCGCGCCCGTGGCATCCCGAGTTCAAGTCGGCGAGATTTCCCGACATTTAAAAGTAGAACCCCGTTTCAGTCAAAACACGTTTAGCGACGAAAAACATGGCTAACCGGAAATCTTTTGCAATGCTGTACTAAATTGGTTATTGTTGACACGTGTTAACGTACGTTCACTAGTTTTATTGATTTTTCATACATTTTCAACAAACTTCGCCTTGCAATTACATACTCGATTATCGAAGGATTTTGAGAAAATATTTAGCCCTTTATAGGACACCTACAACAACGTGATCTATAAGTATGCTACGAGAAATTTTGTATTTATCTCTTGATATTTTATATACATAATCTGTCATGAGAGTATCGTAATAACGTAGGTACATGGGTAGATCAGTCTTTTACTCAGCTTTTTCAAATGAAATAATAGGTTTATTATCTTAAAAAAGAACATTTTACTAGGTTCCCAAGACACACAATATATGTCCTATAACGGCTTGAGTAGAACTTTCAGTGTGGATACATTTACTTTCTAAGATTTCACAATAACTAAACAAGAACAGTTGTTCCAACACACGAACGTGCTAGATATGAGACAACTGTACCTAAAAGAAGCACTTACACCCTTCTGGTGGAGCAATAAGGAGAGATCTCAGCAAAATGTTCGTGCGAGGTTTTCTCAAAGCACAAATTATGTAATACCCAAAACTAATATGACTTTTGCTCAGAGACATCTCTCCTTTATCGCATCAAGAGCGTTTAATATTTTGGAAGAGCGTATCAAGCTCTCAAGGATAAAAACTATTTCCAAGAGATGAGTTAAGGACTGGATTTTTTTTAGTGGGAGGGATTTGAGTAGGAAACTCCTTGACGATTTTCCGAATGTTTGAGTTTACGGTTTACCATATTGATGTGCAAAATATATATGTTTCACTGAATTGTTTTTGGTGTTTCTGATCCTATATTTGTGGTGATATACTCATGTTTCTGTGTCTAATTGCTCGTCCCAACTGAACACAGGACTTTAAGTCCCATGTAGTTGAGACTTACGTATAAAATTATGTGTAATAAACTGTCGTTAAGTGAATAAATAAATAAATAATAAAAAAAAATACAAAAAAAACACAAGACGCGGTTAAATATTCATTCGTTATATTTCAACAATCGTTATTTATTTACTCGGTGTTGTGGCCGCGGTTTAATTTTACGCGATGATTATCCCCGTCGAGAAGGGATAAATTAAATATATTCATGACTGCACATTTAATTAAATTCTTTTATTAAATATGTAGTTGAATTTCTATCCCAGAGATGGCAGGCATTGTTTTCGCTCGGTCGATCGCGTCCATGGAAAATCCGAGTTGTTGTAAAAAGTAAAACGCTGATATGACAATTTTGTTTTTTTCTCTGACTTGTTCTTCAAGATTATAAACGCTGCATTGTGCTCCACCCAACCAACAAAAAACGGATCGAAGTGGATGCCGTTGGTATACAAAGGTCAGTTTTCTTCATCTTTTACGAGGAGTGATGATTTGTCGGGTGTCGAGTTGCTGGCTAAATATGAAAAACTAAACGAATCGCTTAAAAAGGGTTAAAAAAATTTAAGTACTATTTACACGTATCGGAATTTATTACACTCGGTTTAACAAGTAATATTTTAAAATGTCGTAAAAAAATATGTAAAAAAAACACGGTTTTAATTACGACCCAACAATTTATGGGTGTATATAAAAAAAATTTTAGTACATACATTTTAAATTGCATTTACCGCGTGAAAATAAAAACTAAAATCTTCCCTTAAATTGACTTAAAATGAGTGATAGAAGAATAATATCTAAACTGATTTTTTTTTTGTAATAAATTGTAAATAATCTTTTTGGTGTTCTTGATTTGGTCGAATGTATCTATTTCAATGTGCCTAATAGACCAACGAGGTATCATAATATTTACTTTACAAATCTTAATATATATCGAAGTCAAATTTGTATATTAATTCTCTGTTTCCGAGTATTTACTCTCTCTGGAACAAATACTCTGATAACCAAAAAATAAATGTATTTGCCAAAACTTTATCAAACTTCAAGAGCAAATTATTCTTAAAAGTTTTTTAATAAAAATTGAGTTTCTAGTATTTTCATTTGTTTTTAATGTATTTATTTTTTTTATTTTGAATTTTGTTTTTATTTTTGTAAATTGGTTATTATCTCTGTATATATGTAAAAGCCTTTAGGGCATTAATTAATAAATAAATAAATAAATATGTATGTATATGCCGGATGCTCTTCCACAATTTAAAACATAACAAATGCCAAAAAAATAATACAGTCACAAAAATTATTGGCTAATTACATATTTTGTTTCGACAAAACCTACTTAAACAAATTTCAAAATCAATTGATTTATTTTTTCTTTTTGTTATCAACAAAAAAATGTACAAAAAAAATCCACTAGCGAAAGGAATATTGTTTAAATTATTCCTAACAACGTTACTTAACAGATATTGCCGGCTCAACGACGAAATAAAAAGGACAAGGTTAATGGAGTAAACAAAATTATATCCATTTCTAGAAATAGAAATAAGGGCAATAAATTAATAATAATAAAAGTCGTGAATTTATATTTTTAATATAAATAAAAAAAATATCGTAGTTAAATTTTGTAATAATCTGATCATACATTTATCATGATCCTATTATTTTCGATAAGGGGTTTTCATGGGTAGTTGTTACTTTTACTATTTTGCTAATGTTAAATATTTATATGGATTCATTTTAAATCAATGGTTCTTGCATTATTAATTACTTAAAAAATAATGCGTGTCAATTTAAACATGTCTTTCTTCTGGTGGATCAACAATACAGTTTATTCTCAAACAAGTATCCTGGAAAATGCAGTCGAATGCAGATAAGTCCGTTATTGTTCTTAGTTGGGTGGTTGGCGCGTTTGCGTACCATTGTAGATGACCTTAGTGTTCCCTGGCAGGGTAAACGTGAAATTTTTACAATATCTTATCATCCAAATGCTTGTAAACATAGACTGCACTTGAAAAAATCGTAGAAAAGATTATTGATGATGACGATCGTATTTTTTATTGTGTAAAGTAAAAAAGAAGGGCGATTCTGAGCATTCCAATAAAGAATAGTAAAATTATTAACGCGCTGTTAAATGAATATTCAAAAGAAAAAAAAAAAAAATTGACCGCGTTATTTTGAAATCATTAAAAAAAAACATGTAATACAAGGTAACGCGTTTTGATTATTTGCGTATTTCTATAATAATGAATCTAATAATCACCATCATTATCATTTATATATGGTGTCCACAAGGAGCCTCCGTGCATCTCTATCGGCTGCCAGCTCTTGTGCGTCTTCTCAAGGAAGTTCAGGTCCCATATTTATGACATAAACTGCTGACAAACAGTCAACGGAAAACTTGAGCATTGTTAAGTAGGCAAGCGAGGTTAAGGCTCTCGGATGTGTTCGCGGTATATGGCATAGTAACCACTTCACTACAAAGTGGACCACTCTCCACTCGATTTCTTTTCAAAGGATTTTCACCCGAGAGTGGCCATCGTGTCGAAAACATTTGTCCAAGGTTCTCGTTCAATTTATCATAGAACTGCATTTTTTAACCGCCTGAACACACATACAAGGTTTATTAAAATTTATAAAATAGTAAAATTGTTTTGAAAAAATTACACATGTAGATGATGCATTTTGAAATGAGTAGGTACATGAATTTGTGTTGCACTTTTTACCAAAAATAACGAAGCCGGTAAAACGAACATTATTTTCGTCTAGAAAATGAAAAAAAAACCCCCGTTATTATCAACGCAACATAATATGTTTTCCGATGGAAAAATGTGCAAGTATTCAGATTCGCTAAATATGAAAACATTACCCGCCTTAAAAATCAACGCTAGCTTTGTTCGAAAAGTTAGCACAAAGGTTTGGAACCTGATAAATCCTCAGTGCAAAGGTCTGTAATTTCACAAAGTAATTTCTGGACCTTTGCAATTGGAAACTTTTCTACCTTTTCATTTTAAACTCTGCTAAACCTTCAGTTAACATTGTCTGACGTATTTTATTTTTGTTTTGCCAAAATACTTTATTTACCAATTCAAAAATTTAAAAAAACCTGCCATAGATAATGACTAAATTTTATCTAGATAAATAAAATTATAAACAAGCTAAATTAAAAACATACTTAAAATTCATTAAAAAATTTAAAATCGATACATTATGATATTACGAATAAAGTTCTGCAAGAAACAAAACTCTTGATGCTCGCTATACAAGTTAATAATAAATTTATAAAAGGAACATATGCAGTGGTGTATCATTCTCTAAATCAAGACCAAAAATTTGTATTCGATTTCTTCGAATATTGGTTTAAAAAAACGTGTAATAAAAGCGGCAAAAATAAAATTATAGCAATGAAAAAATATATATGGGGCATAGAATTAAGAATAGTCCAGAAGGAGCGTAGAATCATATTTGAATACATAGGACTGTGTCCAAAAATTTCCCCACTATGCCCAACTTTCGCCGCACGCATTCGTTATGTCGCCGCGTAATGTGACACGAAGGGAAAAATATAATCATAACTCAAATGTAAGGTAAAAAAAAGTAATCTGTTAATTAATTAATTAATTAATTAAATGAAATATTGATTGAAACAACAGAGTAGATAAGTAAAGGGTCATATAATAATAGTAATTGAATTAATTAACTATGAACTTCAAATATATAACAAATTTCATTTGACATAAGACTGATATTTTTCCACCACGCAGTTGGTTAATCCGAGGTCCAATTTTCATAAGTTCTCTGACAACACTAACGAAATGTTCATTTTGATTTCCTCGACAATCTGACGGATGTAAAAATAATTCAATTTTTAAGTATCGTATTTGCTACTTAAGCATTCATTTGCTAATTACACATGATACGTGATCCTATCCTGTTTCTTTAAGATCCTAGTAGTATTTCTACACTTTAAAAGGACACAACACGGCATAGTTGAATTCAAATCAGGAGTTGCGTACTGAGCGACGTCTATAAAGAAACAAATATGTAAAAAGGTAAAACTACTCATTTATGAGTAATTTAGTCGCCTGTCGTTTGATGCTCGTATGCGGTTTCTCGACTATTCATAATTCTATGGTATAGAGCATCAAAAAGAAAATTGGAATAATTAAACATCTATATGTGAGTCGATGATAGAGAATCTCGTTTGTGATGAAAGTATGTAATTGACAATATCATGCTTTCTAAAAAAAATATATTAAAGAAAACTAACAAATAATGTTGTGCTCGCTCAACCCTCGTGTGGACTTTAAAAACAGATGAAGAGTAGAAAATATGGAAAAAATAAGAAATATAATGCGTCTAAACTTGTAATTTCTCAACTGAAATTATTTTTGTATAGTACATATTGACTATATTGTAAGTTACAACTAGTTATTTAATTGATTTTTTTTACAACAATCAAAATAAGTACATTACACAAACTTTATTAAGGTAATATTATTTATCAGCTTACTTATCAGCCTAGCAATGATAAACCGACTCTTCTGAAGTACTCGTGCGCAATTCTGCAAATATTTGGTAGATAAAATATTCAGCATTCCGATCGTGTGGGAACACGTCATAGCAGTGGTATGTTATATATGCATTTACTGTTTATATTTTGGGATAACGTTACGAAACAACGCGTCGAAAACAACGAACATAATATATCAACATATCGCACCCCGGGAATAACAGTGGCACAACTTAAAACACATTTTTTTAAAAGAGGCCAGTTACGTTATAAGTAAAATTACATTCGATCGCAAAAAAAGGCACAACTTAAAGTTCACTCATTTGTGCCATCTGTAGTTACCTATCGTATTATAGGGGAGTTATTGCACATAGCTCATTATTAATTATAAAAGTACAAAATAATTTAAAAAAATAAATATTTTTCTGTACAAGATTTTGAAGTTTATTATTTTTTTTAAACATTATCAAAACATCAATTTTTTAACTACACCAACAACAACAAGCCATCACGCCGTTTCCCTGTAAGAGGATAGGATAGAGGATAGAACGTTACATCACTCTATCTTTGCATACAGAACTCGGTTTTTCCTCATAAATCTTTTCAGGCACGCGCGCCGATTATTCTGACTTTTAACATGTCCATCTTCAAGTATTCGTTGGATTTGGGCATGCCATGTCTTTCACGGTCTACCTCTATTTCTGCATCCATCAATATCGCATTGTAAATATTTTTAGCCGTTCTTTCGCTGTCCATTCGCTCTACATGTCCAAACCAACGCAGAGCTCCTTTCCTGATTTTGTCGGTAATGCTTACCTCCGCCTTACATAATGTACGGACCTCAACATTTGTGCACGTATTGTAAAAAGTTTTACTATACATTCGCCTGAGATATCGCATTTCGACAGCATTCAGCCTACTTTCATCCCTGTTTTTCCAAGTCTATACTTCGCTCCCATACATCAGGGTCGAGACTAGGATTCCATTGTGAACTGCTAATTTTGCCTCTTGGGACAAAATACAATTATAAACACAGTTATTTCAAAATTTACCAACATTCACCGGCAAATCGCTTTCCTTGCATTTTTCAATTAAACCATTATTTAAAAAAAGGTATTTAATGTATGTATGAATATATTTTTAAACAATCAAACTTCTCACCGCCCTTACCTATACCCTACCCTCTCTTGAATAAATATGCATACATTCAAAAGTGTTTTTTTTTATTTGGCTCTAGTATTGTAAACATATATTTACTTATACTGTAAACAATCGTAACAGATTTTAAAAAACGTCAATAACAATTGCACAAACACCAATGTTCCACTCATACTTGAATTTAATAACAAATTACAGAATAATATTGTCAATTTTGCCTTTAATGTCACAAAATACTTTAGATTAATATTAAGGAAATTGCGTGGATAGAAATAAATTAAGGAACATTTACAAAATATAACATGCTTAATAGAGTAGGCCGATTAAAAAAAAAACGATATTGTGATAGCAATAAAAGGTGCCAAATGGAGTCAAAACTACATGTTAAAAATATATATATAAATAGAAAGTCACCGTCAAAAAAATATAAATAAAACCCAAAAAACAATAATAGGACTCGAACCGAAAATGGCTAAGTAGCCCAATAAATTATCCTACCATTAATGATAGGCTTTCTTTAAATTCAAGTACTGAACAGCAATTATTAGCGCTAAATTCATCGCTAACATATGGATACATTTTTACTTTTATTAATTTTACCTGAGCACTTGTTTGTTTGCATAACTCGAAATATGTAAAATATATCTTAGCTTTGCGATTTATTCGGCTTCGTATATGCGACTATCTTTTTAATTGACCACTCGTATTGTATTGGGTATCATATTGTAGATAATAAAACTTCGATTGAAACCATAAGATAACAGTAGCGGAACTATTAAAAAATCGTGATTACAACTTCACCCCACCCCATCAATTTCACCTCACACGACCGGGACTCAAAAATTATACTTTAGTACTTTTTGATAAATTTCTAATAAAATTTGAAATATATGTTTACATAATAAGTACCTTTACAACTACAAATGTTTTGTACAAACATAAATACCTAATAATAACGTTTATATTTCTCTAATACAGTAAAAACTCGCGTTGAGAGAGGAATTTCGTTATACATTTATTTATAATTATCCAAATTTAATTTATTGAGTTTTTCTACCGAAATTTCTTGGAGGAGCTGCATTTTAGTTATAATGATAAAAATACGTATATAGTCCGTATATGTATAAGACTGGTGTCTGACGATATCGGTCATGGTGAAACCCGGTCACTGGTAATAATTAATAAATAAATGTGGAATAAAACTATATACGTATTTTTATTATTATTATTTAAATTTAATTTACTTTGTTCCCATTGCAAAAAAAAGTTTTTGAATCACTGTAAAATGAAACATCTGTCGGTGTAAATTAAGTATGTTCCTTTAATTATGTTAATGTTATTATCATATCAAAATTTTGAATCGGTCAACTATATTCAACTCTGCTCCACTCCTCCACGCTTTCTCCCCATCCCTTAACCTTCGTACGTGCTCTTTTTTTTATTGTCTTATACACCTATATAATATGATATTTTTTCTCTTCACTGTGTAACATGTTCTCTCATTATATTTGTGAAAAACTTTAACTGGATGTATGGACTATTTTTTATATTTTGTATTTTTATATAATAACTGTTATTTTTCCTTAATAGAAAAATATAAAAATACCTAAAAACAGGTCCCTTAAAATCAGACACCATATTTTAAAATATATACTATATGGAGTTCAGGATAGTTTAGTGTATTTTTAAAATTTAGGTTTCAATGTTTTAATGTTAAATATTGATTTTAATATTTATGAAAGATTAGGAAAGCGTTTTTCCTCAACATATCATCGCTTTAGTTTGTTTTTTGTCCAACATACCATTAAAAATAAAAATGAGTTATCTGTACAGTGTTCTGAGAAATTTTTTATTTTTCAAATTCAAATGAATTTTTTTTTTTTAACCAATTTTGTCTCAAATTGTGGCCATTGTTTATCCCTATTTCGTAAAAACAACTTTAGAACTCTATTTATGCAGATTTGTGTTTTGGTCTGTTGACTAAAAACGAACTATAGTGACGATATGTATAATGATTTAAAGCTGTAGTTGTATTGCGTCTGTAGTAAATTTATTTTTTTTAAATCTAGGGTTTCGAAAATTTTGTAGACGAGTGCGTTTTTTTCATTGAAAGTTTGGATAAATAAAGTTTTTTTAAAGACGCATCATCAACTTGGGCAATTACTATCGCTCAGGTGCAAAATATACTTTGTAGAACGGAATGAAAATTCCTATGAAATGAGAAACCTCTATACTAAATAAATAACCATGCGTTATTTGATCACAGGTATTTAATTTTAGCGTTACAAGTAATACGAAATATGTAAACATTATGTTAAACTTTAGAGAGGAATTTACAATAATGCTGCCTGATTTTCTTAATTTCGTAGTCAATTATGAAGATACTGGTTTTGAAAGAATTCTACGCATGTTAATTATTTAAATCATGTCAAAATGTAATCCAAAAAATAGTTCAATCAATTCTTACTCGTATCTATCTGCACAAAGTGAAGCATAAAAAAATGCAATTTTACTGCATACTCCAATTGCAGCATATCTTAATTATTTTTTAACATATAAAGTAAAGTGATCAGTCCTACGTTTCAGGTATCGTTCTAAGAATAATGAAATATTGCATTGTAAAATTCCATTTTTAAACCAATATAAATTAGATCTCAAGCATAGTAGGTGAATGTGCCAACCACTACACTACAAATCAGACTTATTTTCACTTGATGTCCTCTGTCAGATTTTTTTTACGTCAGAGTAGCAATTGAGTCGAAAACACTGTTCTCGGGTTCTGGTTTTATTTAACAATCAGAATGGTAGTTTTTATCCTCACGGACACAGAAAAATGTATAAGCATAAAAATGTGAAATAATTTATTCAGCTGATTAATGATTATTATGATAAGTATGCAATAATACCAAACGAAATATTTTTTTTGCCAGTTCTCGAAAAAATCATTATTTATACTAATTTGCAAAGCATAATATTACGTAAAATGATAGATTTACTGTGCAAAAACCTAGGTGTGAATAGTTTTTGTTAGCTTTTGAAACAAACATCGTTCTTAAAGGACTCTTTACTAATATCGGCCCCATAACATTATTTAATTCATTAATTTATTTTATTTAATTTACAATACGCCCAAGGGGCATTTACGAAAAATAAACAGGTAAGTACAAACATAGTAAGTAATAATTAAAAAGATTAACAACGCTTTTTTGTATACATGTAGAAACAATAAAAAGCATACTGCAATGCAAAATAAAAAGTGGAACTTTACATAGTAAAAAAGAAAAAATAAATATGTATATATAAAATTTTATGTAAAACAATAGATTTGCTGTGCAATATTTATACGCTAGGTGTGAATTATTTTTGATAGCTTTTGAAACCATCATCGTTCTTGGAGGGTTAATCATAATTATCAGAGAACTACTCGTAGTTACAAAAAAGGAAAACCACTGTCAAAAGCAAAAAAGGAAAGTATTATCATCATCATTCCCTTTCCGAAACTATTACAAGTACACCGATCGAAGGTAAGATGATCAGTCTTACGCTTTAGGTACAAGTCCAGGGAATATAAAATATTCTGGTCTAAAAGCACCCCTTTAAATAAATATTCAATATCAATCATGTCTCAATTAATCTGATTCAGTGTTTTGTGTTGAACATGTGTCATTGTACGTTCCCCGTAGGCGTCTGAGATCACCTGAAACATTTTACCTTTAATTTTTTACAAACAATATGGCACATTTTTACCCTCTTGCAAGTATGTTAAGACTCTATATAACACAAAAGAAAAAAAAGTTAACATTGACATTTATCATGATAGAGCAGATGATTATAAAAAAATATTACTATGTGTCTTAAATCAAATGCCTTATCCTTATTTTTGTGTTTGTAAATTAATTTTAGTCTATTTTATTATATCTTATTTGTTTTTTATTTTCTCTGTTCTTTTCTGTAAAAAAATGTAGTTTCTTATATTTAACTCAATTTTCTTTCTTTAACTCAATCTTTATTATTATCTTTCACTAAACTTAATCTTGATTATTAGTTAAATTGATTTAATACACTTATTTTATATAGTTCATGAAATATGGTGGAGTTCTATAATTGAGGATAGATTTAAAGAATGTAAGTAATGCTTACTTAAAAAATGTATGTATTTCATGTATCCTTGTTGAACTTCCAAATAAATAAAAAATAAAACAAAATGTCGGGAATCGAACCCAAGACCTCTTGCGTGGCAGGAAAATGTGCTGACCATTACACCACGAGGCCGACGGAAGCATTAAGAATAAAACGTATTTGAATGGCGTGAGCTCCCATCATAATATTTCTCCCGACATTTGTTTCGTTCATTCACACGCGCCTACATTTATTATGTCTCGCCGTGTCATTCATTCTAAGGAGGATAATTTTATGAGCGACAAAATAACTTTTCCGTTTTCTGCACAATAACTCTTCATTACTTACCCCCTTTGCCCCGCTACCTTATTTGTATACATCCCTCGGCGAGGCCGTTTTTTAAAGTGTAAATTGTTTCGTATTTATTGTATCCCTAGTTCGGGTTGTACGCGAGGGTTAAGGGAAATCAATTTCCCTTAATGTTCAATGTGTTTTTTTTTCAGCAGTACAATATATTTTTATTAGTCCCTTTACTATCCCAATTACAACCCGAGGTAAATCGCGCCTACTGTTGTTAGTAAAGCGAACAAATACCAAAACTAAATATCTTTAGAATACTCAATTCAAAATATCGAGAAAGCTTAATGTATTACTTTATTTTATTTTATTTGGGATTTTAACAGCTATTACATAAACAAAATAATTAGAAAAATCTTAACAATACTAAAGCCAATTTAAAATCCACTGTAAATATAATGACACATAATATATAAGAAAAGAAGTTTAGTAATTGTATTTGTGTGACGTTTGTATTCATGTGTATGTGAATGTGTGTATGCGTGAATGAATGAGGGAGAGGATACATGTGCGTGTGGGAATGAATGAGGGAGAGGGTGCGTGTGTGTGGGTGCGTAAGTGTGAAAAAAATATTTGCTTAAAACTTGTAAATTGTATTAAAAATGGTACAGAAAAAGAGCTTAGTAAAAAGTTAGAAACCTTTTTGTTAAAATTACGAAATGATATAAATTGTTCTTTTTCTTTTTTTAAGTATGTTAAATTTCAAAACCGTATTCTGAAAAAAAAAAAAAGCATTTTATTTTTTTAATTTAACTGATACACATCGAATGAATAATGTGCGACGAGTCCTATACAATACAGAAGGTAACCACAAAATGCAGTAAATACGAAATAATGACAACAATAAAATAAGGTTTGACAATACGCGAACGTTGATTCAAAACTTCGTTTTTGCAATGCTTCGCTTTTGCTAGATTTTAGTTCTTGCTAGATAGATTAAATGAACACAATCAAAAGTTTGATTTCAATTATTATATTTAGTCCAAATTAGATAATATGTACGTATCCATTATTATTTTTGTGTTTCGGTTTAAATAAATTGTGAGGACAGAGAATTTCGATAAATGGGTGTTCGAACATTGTTTTTCTGTCACTGTATTGCAGATGCCTCTCCGATGATGTGCGAAAAAGACAACTGCGTGTCAGACCTTTTGTTAGAATAGACAAAATCAACCTTTCGCTTTACCGTTTTCCGCACCTAAAAACTGAACAGTTTTTGTTATTTTTTTGGACAGAGTATCAGATTAAATTGCGCCGTGCGCATGAAGACTGCAGATTAAACTGTGCTTTTTTAAGGGTTTGAATGGTTCTAGTTCCAATAAAATAAAATAAATAAAACAACTTTGTTTTTAACCACTAATTTCTAGTTCCCATTATAAACCCTTTTTTAAAACGAAAAAATACAGAGACACGCCAATTGCAAATATTTATAATGTGTATAAATGAAATCTTCGCTGGTTTGGACAACGAAAGGACGGCTAAAAATATTTATAGATGCAAAAATAGAGGAAGACTGAGAAAGACATGGCTTGGCCAAATCCAAAAAATACTTAAAGATAGATATGGCAAAAGTCTGAATAATCGGCGCGCGTGCATGAGAAGATCTATGAATGCAGAGGAAGCGAGATCTGGCGTGGCGTTCTATCCTCTATCCTAACCTTTATGGGGAAACGACGTGATGGTTTGTTGTTGTTGTTGTTATTGAAAAAAAAACATTTTTCTAGTCCTATAATCCAGAGAGAAAATACGTGAATACGTTCGTATGATGAAAAATCAGACCGCGTTTCTTCTTAAGATTAAACACAATTAAGTATACTTACAAAACTTAACTAAAAAATCTTTAGTAAAAACCGTTCGGATAAACGTAAGAAAAAGATGTTGGAACTTTTCATTGGTAAGTAGGTAACTACGAACTTGTTTATGATTGAATTCCAAATCTTAAAATCACAGATATTCGAAAATGAATTTAAGTAGGTACCTTAGTACTTGTTGATGTTTGAATTGAACGTGTATTTTAACAATATTTTGAGTTTGTCCAAACCCTTGTAGACAAGGACTGGATTCAACTCCCCGGGGAGTTGTTAATCCTAACATAATTCAACAGAGATGAAGAACATTTTAATCCATGAAGAAGTATAAAAATTGGAATTCAGCTCTTTAATTTCAAAAACATCAACAGATGAAAGAATTGAAGGAGTTTAGATGTTCAAATATGGGCAAAATGGTGAATGTTACACAGTGTGTAAAGTGGCCACCTAAACCAGCCAATGACAGGTCATTATCTCTGCCTAACTTAAAAAATAAAGTGACCAACATATTTTTATGGAAAAGAGCGAATCATCTTGTATATTTGTCCAATGTTTTTTTTTAATTAACTTTTTGCACATATTATTTATTGTACATTGGCGGGTTTATTGCCATATGGCAATTTCTTCAATCCAACGATAAAGATACGTATATAAAAATAAAAATAAATGTATTTATGAAAAATTATCTTAAATCAATACCATTACTAAACGGGAATAGCATTATTTAAAAAATTTATTTTATATACTTCTAAAGGTTTGAAAAAAGTGTTAAGCAAACAAAGCAATATCCACCAGCCATTTTTTTTTTACCAATGACAGGCTTGAGATTTAAATTTTCAATATGGCCGTGCCAAACAAATATTATAAAGTTTTTTGAATTCGTGTTTCTATTAAAGCTAATTTATTAGTATAATAAAGTTGAAATTCAGTGAAAATAACATTTCTAACATAAAGACTCTCTTTGGCTAGTGTAGTAGTTTTTTTATTTTTTTCTTTCTAAAACACCAAAACGGGAGTTTGCTATCTTTGCTTCCAATGCCCTCGTTTGTAATATCGCAATACAAATGTGTTATAAAACTATATTGATTTATTTGCAGTACCGAGTATCAAACTTGGACAAAGTTTCGTAGTCGATATCTACGGAGCCGCTCAAAACTGTTTATAGAAATGTTTTTCGATATCCTTTAAAAAAACCGTATTCGCATTATTGTGTTCCTTTCGTAAATAACCGTCACTCGAATGCAAAATACTGCTGTTTGAACAATCGATTCGGAAATACCGTTTTCATGGTTCATAAATACCTAACATATTTTGAATACTAACAATTCGTTACCGATAGGCAGTTTAGAAGTTGGCTGGCTTCAGTTACGACAATTAAAAGTTCTATTGCGTCCTTCAGATAAATGCACGGAAGTTATTCTGCTCGGCTTCATGACGTTATTAGCGGCTGCACTGAGAGTTTCGACGAGTTATAACTTCAACTAGAGATTTCTTTTTTATTCATTCACAAATGTAATTACATCGTCTAGTTTTTATAAATATGCAATGAATGAACACGAATTCAATTAAAATAAATATAAAACAAATATGTGCGAAGGTTTTCACGGTCACTGTTATCAATATGTTTTAGGTATAACTGTGTGTGTTGGATTTGTTCCGACGTTTCGGTTACCATTGCAAGAGCCGTTTTCAAGGCAAAATGAGTGTTTTGTACAAAAAAGTATGTGTTTAAGTGCTAGTAATTTGTACCGTGTCGCAGTCGGCAGTAGTCACATTTCTATTCGTTTTGGTAGTATGTAGTGCTGGGAACCATTTTAGCTTTGATTTAAGCCCGTCGTCTTTGTTAATGATATTTGGGTGTTTGTGTATTTCAATTGCTTCTTTTATTATTCATAGTACTGTGCTTCATAGTCCTAACTCTCCTATATACCTGCGTGAAAAATTTCAACGCTTATCAGTTCATGGTTTACCTCTTCGTTCTAATTCTCAAGGCACTCTCTTAATACCCATCCACAATTTCTCTTTCTTCTCTAACTCATAAAGTGTCCATGCGGCTCGACTGTGGAATCATCTCCCACCCACCATCAAATATGTTACTACATTATCGCTGTTTAAATCACGTCTGAAAAAAAATCTCCCTTATATTCCTTTATCTCACGTTCTTTCCTCTTTTTCCCTTTTCCCATTGAGTAATAGTTTTGATTTAAAGTAATTTACAAACTAATACCTTTATTTCTATTTTTATATATATTTAGCTTTTCAATCTTTATTTTCTATTGAATACGTTATGTCACTTGAATTATAAAAATAAATTTTTAATTTAATTGGTTGGTTGGAAAAAATAGCCATTTGGCAATAAGCACGCCAGTTTACAAATACCATTATGTACAAAAAGTTAAATAAATAAATTATCCGCGCACTGTAATTACTGGGTTTATATCAATTTTTTAGTGCGAAGGTGAAAAAATGTGCGGTGTCTATTAAGTGTAGCGTTATTCCGGATTTGTCAGGGTGCCCACGTTTACACGCTCTTTTGTGTTTATCAAACCTTTTCTTTGCTGTGCGCCCTGTTTGTCTTATGTACACTTTATCACATTCTTGGCAACTTAGTTTATAAACAGCTTCCGACATGGTACAAATTACTAGTACTTAAACACATACTCTTTTCTAAAAAAAAACCCTAAGTTTATCCTGAAGATGGCTCCTGCATTGGTAGCCAAAACGTCGGAACAAATCCAACACACATGGTATCACCCAAAAAAGAAACATGTTTATAAATATACAACTTTTTTTAAGCACATATTTTTTATTTTTTCTACTGACCGGTTTAAAGCTACGAAATTGAAAACAACTTTATTAAAAAATAAAACTATGATTATATAGAGAGATTGATAACATTGGGTATATGAAACCACCACAAAAATAATAATTATCCTAAGCATATCAGATAAAAATAAAGTTTCTTATTATACATTTAAGTTTGTAAGTTCATAAATCATATTTGACAGCAATCAAACTCATGAGAGATGTGACAGTGTAAATAATGGATATACAATACCTAAACTCATTAAAATATCATTATATCAATTCATTAGTTATTCCGAAACTCTTTGTAAAGGATCCTTAAAACAAAAACAATTAAATTTAATTCACTGTCATATAATTCTGAATTATCAATCCTTACCTCTGTTTTGTAAAAATACATAGAATTTCGTAATAAAGATACTAGTCTCGAAAATGTCGCGAAAGCAATGAAACCGGTCACTAGATATTTGTGGATTAACTCTTGAAAGACTGTGGTAAATAATCCCTTTGCGCGCGGTGATGTAACATCGTGTTACCACTAGTAAAAGATGGAATAATTTAAAGTTCAAAAATTTTAAAAAAAAACATTCTGTTTAATAATCCCTTTTCCATTATTTATGCAAATGAACATATAATTTAGCCCTGTTATAGTAAAATAAATTAATAATCATAAATACGCCGCTCAGATTACGCACGTGCGTTTCCAAACACTGTTATCAACCGGCTGAAATCTGAATCTATTTTACACTTTACTTACTTTTGTTTTTGTCTCTTTCACACTAACACCTGCCATAGAACAGCGTTTCTGTCTTTCTTGTGATGAGTTCTATCTTCGTGCTCTTTCTTATACATATGTGTTGCTGAATTAGCGGACACTCTATTTTCGCGTAGCGAGGATAAATATTTTTTTGTATTAACATCCAGCATAGTTATACAAAATTCACTTTCCAAATCCGGTGTGAAAATGTCAATTTGAAGATTACAAAAAATACGAATTCATCATTTGAAAAAATAAGAGGGATATATCAAGTCTTGTGTCCTATGTCGACTAGTGTGACATCACAGCCACACAAGAGTTAAGTACCACTAGTCTTTTTTTTCTATAATAAATTCTTATCTTACATTTTTAGGTAAAGTATTTAATGGTCATCGGGAGATTATTGAATTATCTAGAAATAACGCAATGTAATGTCCTTTATACGAAGTACTCGGTTATTTTGAATGCCCAGATTTTCTTTACACTATTTTTTATTTTATTTTCCTGCTTGAGATTTAAGGTTTTTTGTCATTGAATCTATTTTTCCTCAAAGCTAGGTATCTAAGTAGATAAATGCGAATTTTTATTACTATTTCTAACGTACCGCATAAGTTTCCTCGAAGCAAATATGTATCTAGTGGAGTGTAAGTGTTATATCAACACCGGCGGCAAATATTTAAGATTAGCTGCTTTCATCTCGGCTGATTGGCGGGTGCATTCTGCAGCAGGAGGCTCTCGGTTCCTGAGAAACTGCAGGTGCCTGCATCGGAAGCGGGCTTGGAACATAAACCGAGATTTAATCAATTTAATTAAAATCTCCGCGTGATACATTCCACGTTATGAAGTTTCTTTGATACCCAAGATATGAACCGCATGTATTAGTTAACATGCTTTACGAAAGTTTATTACTCAATACAAATTTTGGATTATCTAATCCGAAACAAGCGGTTAGGCGAAATATGTTTTTTTAAGAATGAGGAAGTTTTTTTTTATTTTTGTTTTTATTTTATTTTATTTATTTATTTAAAAAAAACAACAAAAAAAATATTTACAAATAAACCAAAATTATAAGCCAGTTAAAGTTTTCTATACATTACCAAATACAATGTCAAAAAAGAAGACTAAAAGCGTACATTGAAATAGCCATTCCGCATCATTTCACATGTTAGAAATAAATCAAATATTACGGTAATAATGAAATAATAAAAAAAATAATAGAAAAAGTTTTTTGTTTACTCGGACTTAAAAATCCTTTCGCTGGCGGATCCATACGGAGCTATCAGTCCTCCCTTCTTTCTTCTTTCAAACAAGAGAAAACAATTACAATATTAAAATGTACAAAAAATAATTAGGTAGGTACAGTTAGATTGAATTATAATTATATTTTTTTATTAGAGTTCTAGCATTTTCTTTAAATGTGTTCAAAGTGACGAAATGTATACCTATTTCAGCAAAAAACGTGTTATAATTATTAAAATTCTGGGCAAAGATGCATTCTTATTATAATTCATGCTTGAAATACAAACATGAAATAATTGTTGCAGCCGAGTTGTACGTTGAGGAATACGCATTTTAATTTTCTCAAGCATTTGTAAATATACTATTAAACTAAGCCAGATTTTTTTTTTAAATTTTTTATTTTATGTATATCGTCTTATCAGGGGTATGATTTTTTATTGTTTTTTATTACTGAAATAACTCCGCGTGTGACGTCAGAGGTTCTTCTGTCAGTTCTTCCGATTGGTTCGTTTACGGTGAGCAAACCGGATAGCTTTCACAGCTCTCATATCATTGGTTGGTTCATATGAACTGCGACGTCGTTAAAAGTAGTGCGTTTTTATGAACATATTTTTTTCGTACATTTTCAAGAAACTTTGCCGTACAATTCAACGCTTCAATTTTTACCGTGCGCAAGAAAAAGGTTTTTGGATCCAATTTTCAGAAGGTTTTCAAGAAGTTCCTCATGACGTTAAAAAAAAATAAAATATTTTAACAAAATTAATGAATAAATTACATTTTAGATAAACACTGTAATCATTTTAACGTATTTATTTGACAAATTAGCACTTACACGAGATTTCATTTATCTGTGGGTTTCTAACGGCCATCTTCTGACTCGAAAATATTGTGTTTAAATCTGTATTATAAAACACAAAATACATGTATGTATGTGTTTGTCTGTCCGTTTGTCCGTCACAGCCTCTCTTCCAAGACGGCGAGTCTTGGCGACGTGAAATTTAGAATTAACACGTAAATTGCAATTTCCGGATCAATCATACTAGTTTAAAGTGAAAAAAATACGGGCTTCTCCGATATAAAACCGACATCTACATCGGTAAGTTGTAGCAAAGAGAACGTTAAAATCAATATTTCAAATGTCTTTGCTAGATTAACGGTTCGGACCAATTCTCAATTTAATATTTACCTACCTACACGTTCTTCCCATTTACTAGCGCACTCCATGTAACAATAATTCTATGTGTGAGTGCCGGAATAAACTTTATATTATCAGTACTCATTTAACATCAAACAAATTAAGTGCTCAACTAATATCTCCTCAACCAAGTTGTGCCTGCCTCTTTTAGACACGTCACGCCTCATCATCAGCAGGTTAGTGGAGTTGCGCAACCTTCCTTCACCAACAATACAGTCCACTTACTAAATTTGCCACCTCCTATAGATATAGAAGATAGGAGGTGGCATAACACCTCGTCCACTCCTCAACATTAATATTGCCGTTTTTAATAAAATTTTGAATGGGCTTAAAAGAAATAATATTAACCTGTCGAATACCTTTGATGACTTACAATTTCAGGGTCAACCAGTCTGCTTTAAATATTTTTTTATGACTTCTACGGTACAAAATCAAACTTTTCAACGATAAGTCAACCTCTTTTGCTAAATCAACCGTACTATTTTCGGGCAAACTTTATCTCGGACTTCCTCAGTTTAAAGTTAAAGTTTTTAACGGTAAGTCGTTGTGACGAAAAATGTAGAATCAACACGTAATTCAAATTTTCTTATCAACTATGCTGCTTTAAAGATTAAAATTTTTACGGGCTTCTTTGGTATAAAGTCGTGGCAAAGTAAACTTTAGAATCAAAATTCCTTTGCTCTATCAACTTTATTTTTTCAAGGTAACCTTTTGTCGGACTTTCTCTGTACAAAATCGAAATTTTTAACGGTTAGTCGTGGCGACGAGAAAAATATAATTAATATTTAAAAACTAGTGTGATATTAATACTTTAATTTCTTTTAAAGAACAAATGTATACTTTTTTCTTCAATAACTATCCCGTTCAATTCATTATCTTCAAATCAAAAGATTTTTTAAAACTTATAACAATGTAAAGGCTGCATTTCAAGAGGCGTAATCTGCCAGTCAAAAAGTTATTATATTTTAGTTATATAAAGCTTTTAAGTATATTTTATCAGAAATACATAAAAAAATAGTTGTTCATTTTTTTTTCGACTATTAACTTTTTTTTTTAAGGCGTCATTTTGGATAAAAGGTCGTATAAAATGGCAAAGATTACGTGCAAATGCAATTAAACACAAATTCTTAAACGCGTATTTGAGTAGAGAGTGACAAAAAAACTTATTTAAATGCCTATTCTTCTAACCGCTCACCCACCGCATATCTTCCTTGTGTGTAAAATTTACATCAACAAATTTCTAAAAATATTTTTACGAATGCATGCATCGATTACTTTATTCTTTTATACAAGAATTTATTTTAAACACACGCTACCTTACATTGAAAAACATATTGGAGAAACGTCTGAATAGAAAATACATAGATTTGGCGGGAGTCAGAACTCAGAACTCGCAACACGGCGCGCAGCCGGAGGTAAGAGGCTACAGTCGCAGGTGAGAATTATCCGAGGATAATTGGACGTGAAAGGTATCAGGATCCCAGAGGAAACTAAGGAAGGCGGGTAAGGCGAGAGAAAGGATGATTCTAGAAAACTTATGGCGAAGGTATTCTCCGAGAATGCGTGAGAAATAGAATGGATTATGGATATTATAGAGCACACATGATACACTTCACTCTGACTCGTATGAATATTTTAGGCCACATGTCCCTAGGCAACAGTTAGATTTTTTGAAAACTCTGTTCAAATATTACATTTGCTCCTACATATCGTGGGTTTGCTGATAAAACCCTCTAAATTACAACATTTAAGAAAACAAGTTAAATGCAGTTATTAATATGGCAGTTTTTGAGCTTTATCGGCCGATAAAACCCTCTTAAATACAACATTTAAGAAAACAAGTTAAATGCAGTTATTAATATGACAATTTTTGAGGTTTATCGAATGAAACTCTCTAAATTACAACACTGAAGAAAACAAATTAAATGCAGTTATTAAAATGGTAGTTTTTGAGCTTT
This sequence comes from Micrasema longulum, assembly GCF_059751315.1. Lineage (NCBI taxonomy): Eukaryota > Metazoa > Arthropoda > Insecta > Trichoptera > Brachycentridae > Micrasema > Micrasema longulum. The sequence goes on along the minus strand of NW_028277853.1, from coordinate 401,882 downwards.
ATAGACTAATAAAACTCTGTTAATTAATGTCTGAAAGTTAGCGTATATAAAAACGTAATGAAATACTATTTTTCTTCCAATGTATTTGGGTGAAAAACACTTCTTTTATTATGCTGATATCTTTTCGCTGTCTCATTACATCGATACAATGTAAAAGAACTTTTCATGCGTATGTGTCAAGCTGGTCATCTCTTTTACTCTACGGACTAAATGTACTCTTATATATCTAAAGGTGTGGATAGCCTGGCGTTGTAAAACTGCATTGTTTGTGGCCAGGTAGTCCACACACCCTTAAAATCAATGTCGAAATATTTTAAAAATTTAGGTTTGTCATTAATTATTTTTATCCTATGTCTGGACGGATGAAAAACCAGAATCCTGGATGAGTGTTATTGACTAGATGACTGCCCTGTAAAATACCAGAAAAAAGAAATCGAGTGAAGAAAAGTCCGACATGCTTCTGGTCTTAGGTTTTATTACTGGAAGGGTCAAAACGAAATATTTGTTTATAAAGTGGCTTTCATATTTCATTATATTTAGCATTAATTATTGTTTGTACTATTTCTGGCTATGTGTTATTTTCGACTTTGTTTTTCGTTTAATTTTAATAACTTTTGAATAAATATTAACTGACTTTTATTTATATATCTCTCTGGCCCCCGAAAAGTTTACTAAAAAAAATGGCCGGCGGACTTAAAAAAATTGGGCAGCGCTGCTGAAGACAATTTTTTTTTTCTTACGGACAGATGGAAAATGCCATTTTATTTTTTTTGAATAAAAATAGTTATTTGAGTTCTCGTGACTAAACCAAATAATTAAATTTTTTGGGATATCTCACAATCTCATTTACTTTTTTTCATTTTTCATTTCATTTTTTTTGCACCACAACAGGCCAGGAGGCCCAATTACAGTGGAGAATTACATTACAGAACAACCAGGCTTGAGAAAAATCACAATTTTTTTTTGTGTTCTCACCGGGAATCGAACCTGGAACCTTCCGTGCGTGAGTTAAGCGTCTTGACCACTACACCACGAAGGCCGCCAATCAAACTATGGCAGAGCGAGGTTCGAACTTCAGACTTTAGATTCGTGAGTCCGTGACAATAGCCAATAGTCAACAACAAGTTAAGATATTTTTTGAGGATGGCCGCGTTCAAATAAAAAATATTTTATTTGAACGCGGCCAGATAGATTTAGAATTTTTAATGATATTTTTTTTTTCTAAAATCTTTTAATTAAGTCTTGATTTCATTAGAATATGAGACTTTTATAATTTAAACTGCATGCTTCACTCAGAATCAGATTTTTTTGAGTTATTACATTATTTTTTTGGGGGTGTGATAAACTCTACAACCTACCGATTTTCTGCCACTGGGTTCTAGAGCAGAAAGAACAAGGGTTCGTTTGTAGCGTAAACGAAAGCGAAATACGATTTCATTGGCGTATGAGAGATATGGATGTTTCGGATACGAAAAAACTTATAAATTGAAGGCATGACATGCCAATGGGTCAGATTTGTACCACACTTACCGTTTCACAAATGAAGCTGTTTCTTAATAATAGCAGCACTGGCCAAAAATCTTTCGAAAAGTTTGACTAAGAATAATCAAACTGTTACTTGAAACATACTACTTAACTAAACTGTTATTAAAGAAACAGTTTAATGCGTCCAGACTTTTTATAAAAACAGTATAGTTTTTTATCCTAATTAATTTTTCTTCACAGCAACAGTTGAATTTTCTCTCGAGACTATTATAGATTCCTTTACCCAGTTACCGTTTATTTTTTTGAGAATTTGTTTCGGATGAGTAACTGTTTTAAAATCACAGTTTTTTTTTTTTTTTCTAATATAAGACATAGGTGGATGAAGGCGTAACGTCGCAAATTAAAAAAAAAACTTTTTGATTCAAATGAAGAATTTATGTATAGCCCTTTCATATAAAACAAACAACACCAAAAAAAGTAGTAGATAACCAATTTAAAGAGAGAAACAAGGTTTATTTTCAACTTTCAACTAGTACAATTAAATAGTTTTTAAAACATCAACCCCAGATATCTCTACCTTCTGTTTTCATTTTATTTTTTGCACTGCAACAAGCCAGGAGGCTGAATTACAGGGGTGAATTACAGCACAGAACACCCAGAGTTGAGAAAAATCACATTTATTTCATTTGTTCGGTAACCGGTATTTAAGCCCGGAACCTTCCGTGCGAGAGTCATGGCGTCTTAACCACTACACCACGGAGGCCGCATTTTCGCCACATAACACCTTTATCCACTCGTGTCATCAAATGTTAGTGTTATCTTCAAATAAAACAAACTTCAAAAATTATGCTTGCAAACATGAGCGGTTATAAACCATGCATTTATGATAAAGGCCCATTTCACACCATTAGCATGATAAGAAAACTGTGGATTTTCATTTATTGTATTACAGTATTTTATAAATTATATTTATTAATCTATTCAGTACCGGGTAAACTTAATAACAAGTGCACCATGAGGCAAACTAATGTCCAATCGATTTTCGTTTGCTGGATTCTGATCTGAGAGTAGCAGCTGAATAAACTTCAAATCAGATCAGAGATCCGAGATTCGAACCCCACTTTGCCACAACTTGATTCTAATTGTCTTATTTACAATTCGTTGTTATTCTGTTTTTATACAACAATAATTATTGAATGTACAAATTTGGTTAAACGTTTTATAAATTTTCAAATATATTTTTATAAATGATGAATTTATTTTCACTTTTCATTGAAATAATTTTTAGTGGAAAAAACAAAACATTAAATTTTTTATTAATAGTTTCATTTTCTGTATTAATGAGCGTTGATAGACTATCAGACTAAGCCGAAAAAGACTTTTTAAAATATGTTTAAAATAAAATTAAATCGTTTGTGACGTCACGAGTCGGTGAGTTTTTTTGACATTTTAAAGGAAAATACCATACCTGTCAAAACTCATATTAAAATATATGGCTTCCGGGAAACCTGAAATCTATCACAACACAAAACAACGCTTTAAACGCGAAAGTTAGGAATTGATGCCAAAATAAACTACACTTAAAAATTTACTTACCTAAATAATAGCGTAATTCAAAACCGTCTCTAAATATTACAAAAACAGATTTTAACTATACTACTTGACACCGCAAACTTAGGATTTTCCATTGAGTTAAAGAAACATAATTTTTATTAGTAATCTCACAATTCTTTTTTTAAAGTTTTTCGCAAATATCTCAGTTACTCCTTCAATGGAGATTTTTCAGTTTACTTTTAATACCCTGATATTATCGAATTTTTTACTGCGTGTAAGTCAAAAAACATATATTTTATTCCCAGCAGAAATACATTTCCTTATTTGACAAACATTTATTTACGCCATCTGTCTTGTACACTCGTACAAACACATGTCAAAATTGATGACTTTCTGTCTTTAGTAAATTTATTTATTGAGTTTCACAAAATAAAAAGCTTAGATTAGGTAGCAATAAAACGTAAATGTCACAACAGACTAAATTCCAACTATAACAAGCAAGAGCGTAGGAATATAATGAATAACACAAGTCGGGAATGGGTAATGGGCGATAGACGGTGGACAATGGGCAATGGGTGGTGAGCAATATGCAATGGGAAGGGGGCAATGGGTAGTATGCATTGGGTGGTGGGCAATTGGCAATGGACGGTGGGCAACAGGCTGTGGGCAATGGACTATAAGCAATAGGTAATGGGCGGTGGGCAATAGGCAATGGGTTGCGGGCAATAGTTAATGGGCGATGGGCAATGGGTGGTGGACAATGGGCTATGGGTGGTGGGCAATGGGTGGAAGGAAGTTACGATTGAGTGAGGTGTTATTGGCGGCCATTGTAAGTACGGTGACATTACCTTGACCATATTGTTGCCGTTAAATAAAGGATGTCCAGAATAAAAGAGTGCGCAGTTAAGCGACGGAGGGGTGTGTGACAAAACCAGCCTGAATATCTCTTAGAACGATTTTCCGCATCCCAGATCCTGCAAAAATAATCATTGAATAATGTTTTTCGTCAAAAATTTATAATTCATTTGAAATACTAGAAGAGGTTCCAGAAACTATAATTTTCATTAAAAAAAAATGATATGAATGAATAAACAGCAAATGTAACATAAAAAATCTATGTTCATTTAACTAAAACGGAGACGTATATTTCTTTTCGTTGCGCGTCGGTGATCGAACGTAGGTGTTAAAGCGTTCAGATCAAATCACAAATTTAAATTCCGAACTTTGTGAGTAAACAGATAACTTGTATTATCCAATTTAATAAAGTCAAACGAATACTGCGTAATTTTCGATCAACGATAATAATCGATTTAGTGCACAACGCTGAATGAAAAGGGTAAGACCGATCATGCCTTAAACTGAAAGGGCACGGAATGGAAAGAGGGAGATTTCCGTTTTTAGAAGTGGGGAAGATAGTTCTATTTACACAATGTGGAGATGGCTGATTTTTCACGCGCTGCAAGTATTTGCTCAGGAAATTGGCGTTGGATTAAGGTGCGGTATCAAGAGGTGTACCGGACACGAACAGTATTGCAGGTTTAATTTCGAAACACTTCGCAAATAAGAAAATCAGGATTAGAAATATTTATACGTACGGAAGTATTCAAATAATACTTATATATATATATATATATAGGCGCCAAATAAAATAAATAACTGCGGTGACAACTAAGAAAAACTTGGTATTTCCAAAAATCAGAAAGAATTATTCTACGCGTAGTTTAAATAAAATACGTTTTTTTTCCCGTAAGACATTTAAAAAAAAATATGCTGCGTACTTAAGTTATTTTCCAGTGCTAAATGGATTTTAAGTTTGTTTTTGTATATCGAATTAAAATATTATTTGGTGATTAGTTGTTTCATCATTATTCCTAACATACTTTTTTATGGAGTACCATAAGGAGTTTTAATTAAAAAAATAAAAAAAAAACCGCTTGGGGTTTTATTTCGGGTTGTTTAATTGAAAATCCTAATTAAATCATTGTAAAATCATTTTTTTGATAAATTTATTAATAAACTTCCCCGGTTAAGTTTTATTATTTTTTGTTTCATTTGATCAACGAACGACCCCTTTTACCTATGTAGGCATCTTCAGAACTAATAAATCGATTAGAACATTTTTTACTAATGCTTATATATATTTCAAGTAGAAAATCAAGAAGATTGAACCTGGCGGTTAATATTTTAATTTTAGGGACATACATAAAATTACAGTTGGCTAAACAATTAATTTTCGTGTTTAGAATGTTGGTTTTCGGACTAAAATTGCGATTAAGCAAAATTCATTATTTAAAAGGTAAGGAAAGGATACATGGAAAATGCAACAATGTAGAAAATACAACTTGAAACAAATAAAGTTGCCGCAATACTTATCTAATTTTTCAGTCTTACTTAAACATTTATGCTTTTAAGTGGAAATTTTTGGTGGAAGTTTGCTTTAATTTATTTAAGAACGCCACCACATTTCTTAAGACTAATTTCTAATTTAAAAAATATTTAAGCTAGTCTAAAGTTTTGTAAACAAAGACTGGATTTAATTTAAGACATAAACTCAGTCCTCGTCCACAAAAATTTCAGGTCAAAAAAGAAGAAAAAAAATATGAAAAATTTTCAGGCTTTGCCTGGTAGGTAAGTGGGGGAAATAATTCATCAACACGAATCTCACCCGCATCAATAATGGTTTCAGCTCCTTAACTTCAAAAAAATCACAAGTTGGAAGAATGTAAGAAACACAAAAGTTAAAACATAGGCAGAATGGTGAATTTTACACAGTGTGTATAGTGGCCACATAAAACAATCATTTTTTTATATAAGTAAAATATATGTTCAAACATATGTACATTAAATATATTTGTAGATACTTTTAATATTCTTAATGTTTTACACAAAAAACTCATTTTGGGACAGTATAATAATCTTACAACTACCTATACATAATTTAGATATAAATAATACATTGACAAATAATAATCCTTGTAAACGTATAGACTTCCGTATTTCCGTCTCTAGTTTGTTATTCATTTCTGTTGTAATATGAAGTAAAGAAGAGTGAGACGACAAGTAGTCTACGTAGTAATTTATGTACTTTTATGTAAAAATAATAATCTAGATACGCTGAGAGAAGAAAAAAAAATATTAATATGAAAAAAGATTAAAAATATGAATGTTGAAAAATATATTAATTTGTGCAATGTGCAATCTAGTTGCAATGGCGCAGGAGGGAATGTTGATACATGCATTAAGTTGCATTTATCCATCCGTTACAATGACGCGCTAACAGTAATTGGAAATTCTTACAATTTACCCATTAAAAATATTTGTATCGAACACGTTATAATCTCGATAAACGCATCCATCAATATAGTTAATTTTACCGTCATCCCCAAAATAGGAACCGTAAAAGGATAGTTGGGGGTCGATTTTAATTAAAACATGGCAGCAGAAATGTCGGAGCTTACGCTGAAAAATAAAACGAACAGCCTCAATTGAATTTATAAAGCAGTGGGTAGAAGTTATAAGCCCAATTGTCAGTCGATTAAAGTATGCATATAAATTGCAAACAAAATGGCCATTCATTAAAGATGTTAGTTATTATTTTTCATGTTCAAAGCATTAACTTTATGGTCAAAAATTATAGTTAATGTTAGTAAATATAAGTATTTAACAACTTACCGACTTTTTATGAATACCGGTTTCGAGACGTACTCGTCTCTTCGTCAGGACACTCACCACACCAACATGCAAATACTTAAACACACTATTACTATAACCGACACCGTAGTATACATAGTATTCACGAAATAGTACACAAATTACATGCAGAGTTAAAGGGGATGCAAACACCACCATGTCCAAACATGCACTGAACATGCACCAAACGTACGGATGTGAATCGTGGCACCTCCCTAGAGCTCAAAACAGCAAAATTCTGAGTTTTGAGAATAAGTGTCTCAGAAAATTTTTGAGTGTGCGGTGGTTTGACTTTGTTAAAAATGAAGTTATAAGAGAACGGACGCAACAAACTCCGGTGACTACTACTTTCGTCAAGCGAAGGCGATACTTGCCTACTCTCCACGGCATCAGGTTCTTCATGTTCTGGACGTCCACTGCTGACTATTCGTCTTCAGTTTATGTCAGAACTTCGGGACGAGAAACTGACTTGGGAGGACGCAAAGAAGTGGCAACCGATAGAGATGCACGGAGGCTCTTTGTGGATAACATATCTCCTAGAAAGAATCTGTCTTAGGAAGCGGACATAGAACGATGATGATGATAATGATTTTAGTATTTGCATGTTGGTGTAGTGAGTATCCTGACAAAGAGACGGGTACGTCTCGAAACTGGTGAACATAAAAAGTCGGTAAGTGGTAAATATTTATATTTACTAACATTTATATTAGTTATTATTCATTTACTATAGTAATAACCGTTTAAAAATTATTCCAGAATTTTTTGCTTCGAAAATTCTTTTTTTTAAATAATATTTTAGGACTATCATGATATAACCTAATATTTTCTGAACGAGTAGGTAACTTATACGAAGCAGGCGCGTTCCATCCATTCAAAATGTACTTAGGTAAAATAATTCAATGAGATGAATCCACCCGCATAAATAAAAGTTTCAGTTCTTTAACTTCACAAACAAAAATTGAAAGAATATAGATGTTCAAATATGGACAGAATGGTTAATGTTACACAGTGAGTAAAGTAGGCATTTAAACCAGAAAATGACAGGTCATAAGCCCTGTAGATGAATAGTCTTCTATATTATATATTTTTTCATCTCTGCTGTGATATGTTAATATTAACAGTTTCCTAGGGAGTTCGTTTCAGTTGTTATTATAATCACCTTCTGAAAATAATGTCGATCACAAAAATTGCATTTATTAATTCGGAGAAAATACCCACAACACTAGAAAAATCTTACGGTAGGTACTTTCAAAATCATTAAAACTGGTCAAATACCAAATAATATTCTTGTGTGGCATATAAAATCATTTGTCGAAGTCAAAAACATTTTAACTGTTGTGTAGATTTGATTATTCACTCTTTTTTTAAAAGTGGTATTATCTCAGTTTCACTTTTTTATGGCTGGCTGCTTTCTGCATAACAATGTTCAATTATTAATGGTAGAGTTCAATTGGAAGTTTTCTGAACAGTACTAAATTGCAATTTCCTATAAGGGACATGGGTATGAGGTAGCATTCGGTATAAGTATATAATGTACCAGCAATTCGTAAATAGGCATTCCCGCCTACAACACCTAATTTAGAGTACAAGTCGGGATATCAAGATTCAGCGGCTGATTTAATCGTTGGCCTCCATTCAATCTGGCTGGTAGAATACTCCAATTAAGCGGGCAACGTTGAAACAACCTGGTGATACCAGGACCCCAGTACAGCACATGGGATCACTTTGACAAGAACACGCGAGTACTTATCCATATTGTGCAACGTTGCGACCACTTAACCTAAAAACATTGTATCAGAATGCTTTTGTATTCGATATGCTGATGGTGCCTCGTTTGTCTATGCATCACCGTAGGGATGGGCAACTCAAAAATGAAAATTTCAACAATAAAATTCCAATAAGTTAGCTAAAGTGAAAAGTTATCGATAGCTTTGATTTCTATCTATATCCAGGTGAATTAAAAAAATACAGATTTGTGTGCGAAATACACGAGTCTGAATAAAGAAATCGAGTAGATATAGATTTTAAATGTTTTTTTCGAATTGCGCGATTTCATTTCGTTTTTTTTTAACATTACAGAGTATCTAATTCATTCTCAATATATTACAAAATATACGTCCCAGATCGATTATACAGAAAAAAGGAAACAAGTAATGTAAAATGAACAAATGTAGGAATTCTACAAATTTTGTATTTGAAGCACTGACTTTGTGGTTATTCATTATAATAAAATAAATAAAAACATCTTCGTTTTTAACCACTTATTTTAGATTGTTTCTACCGTCTGGTTTCAAAGCTATACAAATTTCCTGATCAAGGCACATTAGTTAAGTATCTAGGAGCCCTATGCCACCAATGCAATTAATTAAAATAATAAAAATACCTTATAGTTTTATTCCACTTTTATTTATAATTATTTTATAATTTTTTACCAGCGACCGGGTTTCATCGTGACCAACATCGTCAGACTGGTCGGTCACGACGAAACCCGGTCACTGGTAAACAAATTATAAAATAATTATAAATAAAAGTGGAATAAAACTATAAAGTATTTTTATTATTATAATTAAAATACAGTCCCACCAAGAAATGTCAGCAGAAAAACTAAATATAATTAAAACTTATTAATTTTTTGGAAAAGATGCTTCTCATCTGAAACATTCAAGCTCTAAGTGTCTATGTTATGGCTTTATCCGACTATAAATGGGTTATATTATATAATTAATGCCATTCTGTTGCAGTTGCTATAGTAAAAAAAAACCTACCATCGTGCAATATTGTTCTGAAGTCCTTGATTCACGATTACAAAAAAGGGCTGAATTACACGACGCGTCGGCCAGAAATGGCGCACTAAACAGCGGTCTTCAAGCTATGAAGTGGTTTTTCATTTACTTCCTGAGGGTTTTACTCGCTTTGGTGGCGTATATTCTGTTTATTGATGTACTTTGTAACGTGAAACTGCGCCTCTTCACAAAAAAATGTGTCTGGGTAGAAAATCCTTTCAAAATCACACTGGCATAGTTTTTCTTTCAACTGTTGGATGATTTTTAGCTTGTAGAGATGAGATATGAAATCTCTCTTCAAAATGCTTAAATCAAAGTATTTTTATTGCCATTAGATGCTGCAACCTTACCGTCAGATTTGCGAGGTTTTCGAAAAATTTTGTTTCACCTCGGTTGATGTCCACTCACATAGTTTACGTTTTTGGGGACTTCAAATATAAGTTAAAGGACGAAAACGAGGTACATTTTCAACTGATTCTGTTCTTTTAAACTTATGCACCCACGTTTATATCAACTAGTTCGACGGCTATCACTAAATCATCGGATATCGAACTGAGAACAAAAACGTCGCCTTGCCACATTGAGTTCCCGAAATATGCCTCAACTGCGAGAGCCTGATTTAACGAATCACAATTGATTACAAATTCACAATACTTCCACGTCAAATGATACTACTATCCTTCCGCTGCCTTTATTACAACCAGAAACACCGCGATTTGAAGAAGTGTCAAATCTGCTGATATTTTGTGAATCGTTTGGACGTACCTTCTTATTACAGTAGCGATGTAATTTGGTTTTGTGCAATAGTTTCTGGAAATCTAAAGTAAAACGGTGTTTATTATTGTAAGACACTTAAATTGGCAAAACCCGAAGTAAATATTACTCGCTTATATTGGCCACCTTGACATTGCGGCCACTGTCTCTCGTATCTGCCATGTAACTCCACAGTAAGAGTCTCCAGATAAGACCAATGTATTAACTTACTATCAATTATCTGTAAACAAGTAATGAAGCTTGCAGTCCCGTCGCTAGTGTTTGGATTCAATGGTCAAATATCCGAGGTTTTCACCCCGCTGTAACACAACATTATCTAATATTGAATTATTTACAACTTGTCTAAAATGGCCTGAAAAATTGAAATTTTTCAATAAATCACAAGAACGCGAAAAATTTTTTTTCATCAAAAAAAAAGATGAAATACTTTAAAATTATAAAGACAAACCTGAACTGGTTTCTTCGTAGACAATAAATAAACAATTTAAAAACACCCCCACACCAAGGGTTAAACGATTGTAAAAGTTCATCCTCATAAAATAATCGGGAAACTTTGCTGTCATAATTACAAATTCTAAAATTTTACTATTACAGGCTTCTTCATTCAAAAAGAAAACCCTAGGAGCTGGAAAAAACATAAAATACTCTCAGCATAGTGAGAAAGTCCTATATTAATTTGCTCGTAAACTTGAGGTCCTCAGGATTAGGGCGTTCAACAGAATTGTAAATATTTTTGCTAAAAGAAGCATTCTAAACTAACCAAGTGTAATTATTGTGAGATAAATATTTAAAAAAATACATTAAACAATATTAAATGGACTACTGATGAAAATATCCATAAAATTAACAAATATTGAGAATTTTATTCATAATTTATTGATTAATTTTTCATACAAACAATAATGACAAACGTATCGAATTAAATCTAACACAAAATAGGAAATTCTGTTGAACAATATGTTTCAATAAAAACGTTTAAAACTAGAAATTAAACGAAACATAAACATTCATAAGAAATAATAATAAAATTTGTATTATACCCACATTAAAAATGTCGCTTATTATAACGATTTCCAATAACGGTTTTCCATTCTGCCGGTACACGTTAATTCTGTATCAAAATAAATCAACACCTACAAAAAATTGATCAAAAATATATGAAGCATGTTTGTGATTGCTGCATTTTTTTATTGCTCTTACTAGATGTCTCGACATTTAATTGTAGGTGCGATCAATTTGCACGCCGAGGAACATTAAATTGAATCGTTTCAAGAACTGGGGGTTCTCCGGAATTGTATTTAATATTTTGTAATTAAGGAAGGTGTCAAAGATGACACTTCTAGAACTTATGTCAAAGCACTACGTCAATTAAAAAAATATTAAAAATGCTTAATGCTATTCTACGCGGAATCAATTTAATTTCTGAAGCTTAATTTTTCTTTAAAAAAAAACCATTACAAATTAGAGCAAAATATTATTTCTGAAAATCACGTTCGTGATTGAAGCATAAAACTTGAAAACAAACATATAATATGATCAACAATGTTAAAATATATTTTTATTTATTATTACTTACTATGTTTGAACTTACCTGTATAATTTTTGTAAATGCCCCCTGGGCGTATTGTAAAATTAAATAAATAAAAAAATATGTTTAAATGCTAGTAGACAGGCTAAACTTCCTCCCTAGGGAGTTATTTAGATCTAAATTTGTTGTGAAGGACTGGAAATACGTTTTTGAGAAGGGAATATGGAAGTCATTTACAGGGTCTATGACATGTCATTGTAACATTCTACACAGTGTGTAAAGTGGCCACTTAAACCAGCCAATGACAGGCCATAAGCCCTGTTAGGGCCAAGACTTCCACATTCCCTTCTCAAAAGTGTTTTTCCTCTCTGTTGCAACAAATTTAGATCTTACGTGATGTTCGAAAACTGATTTTCTTTCGTACAACTTTTTCTCAAAACACATGCCGTGATGGTTACGACTAAATTATGGTTATAAGATAAAATGCATAAAGTCATCGGTATGTAGAATTTCGGGATTAAAATAATGGAATAATAATAACGATTCGCCATGATCCGGCTAACCAATATAACGTTCTCATGCCAGTGCCGGAGTACAGCCCTAGGTGATATTATTGTGCAGAGGTTTACACGAGAACTGCAATACAAAGCCTAAACAATGCGCATTCATGGGCCACATAGGAACAATGGAGATTGGAAGTGGAGCAGTTCGCTTGATTTGCATTATTACCGACATAGTGTAACTGAGGGATGGAAAATAGGAGCGAGAGGACTGTAAGACGGAGATTATTAACCGGTAGCTCAATCACAAATAACTATCGACGTGCTTCAAAACATGCCAAGCATTTGAGCTATCACAATGAACAATAATGAACATGGTAAAGTTATCGCAGTCATATGTCAACGCGAGTGTAATCTCTAAGTCAACGCTCGAGTCAGTTTGTTTTTTGTTTTCCTCGTAAATAAATACAGTTCATTGGAGAAAAATCGGCGTTTACTATAAAAAATAATAGAATATGTTGCATTTGCAAAAAAGTACGGAGTGACTTATCCAAAAAAGTGAAAATTAAATTACAATAACTATGTCGACTGCTTTTCTTGACATTTGGCTTACCAACCGCTGGCTAAATGCAATAAATAGCATGATAAATAATAAATAACTAAATAAAAATAATATTTTTGGAATATTTCTCATATTTATACCGGTAAATTCAAATATGTATTTGCGTAGCAGAATAAAATGTCACAAAACGTAAATATTTTGACATTTAATATTAGGTGTTTATGGATGTTGAATTGTGATCGCAAATACGATAAACAACCATGGTGAGAAATTGTTATAACATCGTTTATTAGCACGTCGATAGTTATTTGTGATTGAGTCATAGCATATTAAAAACATATTTAATCAATAAAAATCTTAATGAAATAAACAAACTGGGATCTAGAACTAATTTAGAATTTAGAACACTATGTAAAATAAACAAGTAGAGAAAATTTGTGTATCTGGGAAGTATGTTTACTAGGGAGGGAATGACTGACAAAGATATTGAAAAGAGGGTGAGTGCCGGGAACAGAGTGAACGGTGCACTTAAATCAACCTTGGCAAATAATGGTTTCTCACATGAGGGAAAATTAGCAGTTTACAATGGATTCCAGGTCCTGACCCTGATGTATGAGAGCGAAGTATGGACTTGTGAATGTGTGGCAAAACTATGTACGATAGATGCACAAATGTCGAAATCCGAACATCATGTAAGGCTGAGATAGGCATCATCGACAAAATCAAGAAAGAAGCTCTGCGCTGGTTTGGACAGCGAAAGAACGGCTCAAAATAGTTGACGGATGTAGAAATAGAAGAAGACTGATAAAGACATGGCATGACCAAATCCAACAAATACTTGAAGATGGACATGTCAAATGTCGGGACAATCGGCGCGCTTGCATGAGAAGATGTTTGTATGTAGAGGAAGCGAGATCTGAATGCAAAAAAAGAATAATGTGGCTTACGGGGAAATAGCGTGATGGTTGGTTTGTTTGTTTTAAAAGATAAACTATACAATGATGGTAAGGAGAATGATTTCACCAACAAAAAAAACTTTCAAGGCTTCGATCATCAATGGCCAGTAAAATGATTAAAAACTATTCAATAAATATAAAAACCCGTCCCACAACAGTAGTAACTCAATAAAAGGGTCGATTAGGGTCTTTTGAGAGAAAAATATGATTTTATTAGGTACCTACGTTAAAAAATAACCATGAAAGAATTTTAAAAGATGAGGATATTTTATTGCAAAAATGTTTTTAGCTTTGAAAATAAAAGTTATCGCAAAAAATATTTGTATACAAGACAAACACAGTTCGGTAGTGTCTAAGTACTGAGTGAAACTAATTGTTTCAGTATAATGATGTATTAATTCTGGTTGGTATTCTCTACATGCAAGGCCCGCTTCAAAGGGTAATCAAAATCCTTCAGACAGTGGAATGCATTATGCTATCCCGATAAGCGAATTAGTTAGAGCCGGTATTAGAATTTCCGAAACTCTCCGAACCAAAAACATGTAGGATTATGTTTATTTCGTTTACCAACAATGAAGATGTGTGGACATAGAAATACAATTCCAGAATATGTTATTATACTAAATAATGTGTTGGAGGAGTTTTAAAAACAAAGCTTAAAGCTTATTTACTTATCATGCAAACTTACTGCATACCGCATTAATATTATAATTTAGTTAAAATAAAATAAATAATCCTAAAGTTACACTATAAGCCGTCAACGATTTTTTTAGAACAGTCTTTTAACAATAAATGGCACACGTCGGTTTGAAGTCTTATAATCTATTAATCGTGTTTATTAATACTAAAATTTTAACCCTTCATATTTTCATAATGAAATATCACAGTTTATCTAGCAAAATAATTAAAAATGCTGATTCATTTTACATCATTTCGACTGACTGTTGAAAAGTTCGATTTTTTATGGAAGAAGCCCAGAAAAAATATGGCTCAAAAATGGACCGGTTGATCCTGAAATTGCATTTAACATTTCGATACAAAATTTTAAATCTCTGCGAAAAACCTTAGACGTATCGATTTTATTCTTCTTCTTCATTCCATTTCCGTATATACTAGTGCATAGGGCACTGCACTGGTACACCAATCGCAGCGTATCTTGATCATTTTCCTACGTATAGGTAAGATGATCAGTCTTACGCTTCAGGATTATGAAACACTCAATCGTAAAAACACCTTATTATATAAATATTTCATATCAACCATGTTGGGAATCGAACCCGAGACATCATGCATGGCAGGCAAATGCGTTGATCACTACACCGCTAGGCCGACAAATATGATTCTAGTTAAAAGAGTTCAGTTATATTTAATTGTTTAGTTTTTTTTAAAGAATTTTTGATTTGATTCTTAACTTTCCGTCACTACGACTTGCCGTTAAAAAAAATAACTTTATACAAAGGAAATACGAGAAAAAGTTTTTTTTCAACGGTACGGTTGATTTTTTAAAGGAATTTTACACATTCATTTTACATTTTTTGTCTACTTTACGATTTACCATAAAAAGTTTGATTTTTTATCGAATTAGGCTGAGAAACCTAGAAATTAAAAAAAAACCTTGATTTGTAAATTGGATTTAGAATGACGTGTTCGAATTTCGCATCTCCACGACCTATCGTTTAGATGTTCGAGTTTGTACGGAGCAGAGCAAAAAAAAAAATTGTTTCGAAAAAAGAGCGCTTGATCTAGAAATTTTATTGTATACGGCGACTCTACATTTCACGTCTTTTGAATTCATGTTCAAAAGTTTTAATCTGAGTCGAGTAAAGGCCAAAGTCAAATTGCATTTCAAGTGTAAATGATAAATTTCTATTTTCTGCGACCTACCGTTCAGGTTGAGTCAAGCAGGGCAAAATAATTTGACTCGAAAATAGCGCGGTTAATCTAGAAATGGCATTTCACGTGTTGATTTTAAATTGAAACCACACCCACAGTTCGAGGGCTTAGGGTCATAAGGGCGAAACTACAAAAAATGCTGTTTTGTGTTAAGTACTAATCTGATATCCAAACAAAATATCCTGTTAGTGACAAAAAGATGAAACTCATCCGATAAGTAGTTACCTAGATAAATTTGTGTGAAACTACAAATGAAGCGTTTTGTTTAAAGTCAGAAGAATAAAACACCATTTACATCATTTTGTTAATTTACTAATGTAAGCGCAAGTTAGGGTCATATAGACGAAAGCGTAGTTTCATATTTTTGTCTCTAAAACATTTTATGCTCTATTAACTGTATTTTTTATTTTCTTTATTTGTTACCCTTAAAAGACAGTATTATTTTTTGAAAACTGTTTTATCATTTATCTCAAAACTGTGTTTTTGTAGTTTCGCCCTTATGACCCTTAACCCCCGAGTTTACCTTTGGAAAATTCGATTCATTTGAGTAGAAGTCGAACAAAAAATCTATTCGATTAAAACACCGTGATTTATCTGTAAATGGCAATGAACATGTTAATTATAAATTTCATGTCTGTATAACTTACCGTTAAAAAGTTCTAGTCTGCATCGAGTAGGAATCGAGTCAAATTTAGCTCGAAAATATACAGTTGACCTAGAAATTGAATTTCAAGGAAATAATTTTGCATTTTACGTTTTTTTAACCTAACGTTAAAAAAACGAGTTTGTATCGAGCAGGGTCAATAATTTTGGCTTGAAATAGCGTGGTTGATCTATAAATAGCGTTTTAAACGATTATTATAAATTTAACGCTCCAAGGCTTAGCGCTCACAATTTATATTTTATTGAAAAAATAAATCATTCCGAGAAAGATAAAGAATAATTTGACTTAAAAACAGCGGGATTGATCTACAAATGACATTTTACATGCATGTTCCAAAATTCACGTCGCTTTTAGCGAGGAACGCTAAAAGAACCTAGAAAAAAATCGCTGTAAACCATCATGGTTGATTTAAAAATGACATATTACATGTGCATTTTAATGTAACCCTAAAAAAGTTTGAATATTTTGTGAGGACGGCCGGGAAAATCTTGGCTCGTAAAAACTGTCAATCTGTTAACAGCATTTCAAGTGTTGATTCTAAATTTCACGTCGCTACAACTGACCGCTAAAAATTAAGGTTTTGTAATAATAACGGGGACGCCCGAAAAAAACTTCGGTTTCCAAAATAGAGCGGTTAATCTAGAAATTGCATTTCACATGTTATTTCTTAACTCTACGATTCACCGTTAAAAAATCGAGTCTTAATTGAGAAGAAATCGAGTCAAATTCAACTCGGATATAAAAAAATCATCATCATCATCATTCTCCTTCCGCACCTAATGGTGCATGGGGCACTGGGTTGTTTCACCAATCACAGCATATTTTGTTATATGAAGGTAAGGTGATCAGTCTTAAAGTTTCAGGTACAAGTCCAGGGATTATGAAATATTCTAGTGTAAAAAACACCCTTTTAAATAAATATTTCACATCAACCATGCCGGCAATCGAACCCGAGACCTCTTGCATGGTAGGCAAACGCGCTTACCATTACACCACGAGAACGAAATGATGTCTGAATTTCACGTCGCTACGACTCGCCGTTTCGGAGAAGATGCTGTGAAGGACAAACAGGCAGACAGACAAACACACACATATATTTTCAGTTTTATAATATAGATTGTATACCAGTATTATATTGCCCTTATTTGTCTTTGCTACGTAGTTTAATGTTTTTTTGTTAAGTCTTTTGTATAAGTGTTTTTTTATACAACTGATTGGGCTGAAGCCGTGTATGTTATAAATGAATAAAGAATTATCATTTATGATACTCTACTCGTGTTATGGTACATAAAAAAAATGTGTTTTTTTTACTAGTATTTTCAAGTAACGCTTGATGTTAAATTATTATCAATGGTTATTTTAACACTATCCGAGAATAGTTTATGCAACTTTTAGAAGTATATTCAATGCACATTTGAATTATATTATTTAATATCAACGAATCGTGTAAATATCCCTCATTCTTATTTAAGCTTACGTTTATTCTTACAGCAGAACATAAGCCACTCTTATTTTGTTGTGAAACTTTTGTATCTTCCTACAATACATCCCTCGAATGAATGTTGCGCTTTGTAAACTCATCTGGTTGGAATTATTTTAATTCGTTAACTGGTTGTACGCATACGCTATTGTAAGAATCCGTACTTAGCACATATACCATCATTTCGTTTATTTAAAGTAGTTTATATATCGATTTTCAAGTAAATTGGCTAATCGAAATAGCTCCTTCACCTGATTTAAAAAAAGAACTTTCAATTTTACTACAACAATGAATCGTACATAGTCAAAAGGTATTTCATTCATTCGATAGTAGGTCACTGATGATAGGTATGAAATAATACTTTTAACAGGGAGTGCAGAATATGCCTTAATTAAAAGCGTTATACGAGTATCAGACTAGCAGTCAAAGTAAATCCAATAAATTTTGCGCCCGCCAAAGTTACTCAGTTGAATTTCTACACGGGTTGTTACGTGAAAGAAATTCCTTTCAGAGTTAATGAAAATGCAAAAGGGTACCATCTATTGCTAGAACTATATTGGATACCTGCGTACAAGGGATTAAACCGAAATGAAAAATTCGATAGTAAAAAACGAGGAATTTTTAGTTAGACTTAGTGATTTACTTTACGGGACACTATTTTTAGTTCTTTGAAACCAAAAAATGTTCTCAAAGATAACAGAAAAACCTGTACCAGACTTGATTAAATTCATAAAAAAGGTAAAAAATTTTAATTTTGAAAGAAAAATTCTAATTATGTACCTAAATGGCTCAGATACGAAACGAATAATTATATTTTAGGTGAGATCATATCGATAAATTTGAAAGATAAAAACACAATGACTACTTTTCATCAAAACATTAACAATTAATTTCGACGTAAGATCGTACTAAACAAAACATTTAACAAACAACAACAATAAACCATCAGGTCATTTCCCCGTAGGAGTAGGCAGAGAGAATGGAACGCCACATCAATCTATCTTTGCATACAGATTTCGCTTCCACTACATTCATTAATCTTCTCATGCACGCGCGCCGATTATTCCGGCATTTGACATGTCTATCTTCAAGTATTCGTTGGATTTGGTCATGCCATGCCTTTCTAGCTCATTCTTAATTTTTGCATCCATCAACATTCGCATTGTAAGTATTTTAGCCGATCTATATATCCAAACCCGTGCAGAACTCCTTTCTTGATTTTGTCGATAATGCCTATCTCAGCCTTACATGATGTATGGATCTCGACATTTGTGCATCTATCGTACATAGTTTTACCACACATTCGCCTGAGAGATCCCATTTCACACATTAAACAGGCAGATAACAAATAATATAGCATCTCATAATCGTCATAATTCCCCTTTCCGCACCTAATAATGTATAGGGCACTGCTTGCCAATCAAAGCTTATCTTGATCAATTTTTGTTCGATGTAGGTGAGATGATTAATCTTACGCTTCATGTGCCAGTCCAGGGATTATGAAATATTAAAGAAGAAAAATACCTTTTTATATGGGTTAATATTTCCTGCCAACTATGCCGGGAATCAAATACCAAGGGGTCGAGGTAGTACAGTACGAGCACTTTAATAGCTCCAGATTTTCTACAGTACTTTATTAATCTAACAATAAAAAATCTTTATTATAGTTATGTAAGAACCCATCTTGAATTTGCGTCTATCGTTTGGAATCCACAATACATTACTTATATTGACAGGCTGGAGAAAATACAAAACAAATTTTTAAAACATTTGAATTTCCGATGCTCTCGTATATTTCCAAATCATGACTTATCTGGACGTTTTCACAAACTGATTAACCTCGAAAAAAGGAGAACATTAATAGACCTCACATTCCTCTATAAAATTATTAACAGTCTAGCTGATTCGTCCCAGCTCCTAAATAAAATTCAAATTAACTGTCCATCACGTGCCCTACGAAATCACCCAACCTTTAGAATACCTAGTGTCAATACGAACTATTGCCAGAATTCGTTTTTACACAGATCGTGTTCCACTTTTAACAGCTTTTTTAACCATATAGATATATATCATACAGGATTACAATTATTTAAAAATAGTGTATTGAAAACTTTTGAATAAAACTCCGGTTGGTCCCTTTTTCTCTTATATCACTCAAATTACATACATAAATATTATTATTATAAATTAAATTTCTCTTTTGAAATTTTGTATTACTACTAAAATCGCTTTAATGAAATTTTATCGACTTCTCTTGGTTTAAAATCTTCTCCTTATATTGCTTTTTCAAATTTTAAATGATTACTTGCCATACTTGTTATTCCTTCTTTATTTTTTCTTTTTTCTCTGCTGCCATTGGCATGTTTTTATACTTGTTATACTTTTAAACTACTTTTAATTACTTATATTATAAATAAAATCAACATATTGCTGCTCTTACTATAATGTGTCATTAATTTTGAAGATGTTTTTTAAATTGACCTAAATTTAAATTTACTGTCTTATATTTCACTTAAAGATTCTTCGCATCGTTTCTTTGAATCCCTTAAAATAAATATGTGTTTATGTTTTTCCTTTTTTAAAAAAAAAATGTTATTACTATTTTATTTTATTTTCACATCTGAGTATGTTTTTCATTCTTTATTTCCATTCTTAATTCTTAATTACTCTTACAAATTTTCTTCATTTTTAATATTATTTCCATTTGTAAATACTCACTACAAACTACAAACCTTAAAATATATTTTTTTCACTTAAATTTAAATTTTCAAACAACTTTCATTTATGTTTTCTTTTTCCTTCTCTTTTTTATACTTTCATAATTAACATTAGATTTAATTGCTTTTTAATATGGAAACTTCACTGGTCCATTAGAATTAAGTCCAATTGTGTAAAATATTAAACTTTGTAACTGTACTGTATGTTTCCTGAATAAAAGAAAATAAAAAAAATAAAAAATTAAGAAAACAGATGATTAAATATAACGCAATTTGAATTTAGTGATGTACGATTTTAAAACAGACCATTAAATAGAGCACCAAAAGTCGAACTCATTTATTCAGTTATTAATAACGTTTGATTTTACCATTGTCAAATAATATGCAACATATAGGAATCATTATCGGATACACGAAACATCGAATAGAAACACGCCTTACACCTCTCACCATAACCATTTATGAACATTTACTTCCTATATTTTACTTATAATCTTTGATCGTCAAAACATTTTAATGCTTTTAATAAAATTATAAAATTAGGTATGTAAATAGAAGCATGGATTGTTTTTATTTCCTAATTATTATTGAAAACATCACGGCGCAAACACAAAATACGTACATTAAAAAAGTTTTGTTGTTTTCTATACATAACGTTCAAAGAAGGTAAATAAATAAAAATATTATTCTGAAATACTATAAAGTTTAAATAATGTCATCAAACTCTAGTCCCCAGCTTACTATCGAAATGCAAAATATTTTTCTTTATTAAAGGGTTAACTTGGGGCACAGAATTAACATCAACTTACACAGAAATAAAGTCGAAAAAATGGCGAAATAAATTTGTGTAAAATCAGGTATGTATAAAGTTTGAAGTTGAACAATTTTTGCAGATAGAGCTTACCCGACCCGACCGCATAATGCAAAACCTTCCCTTTAAGGTAGCTTTGATACGGCTGATCAAAATCGAGATATCCGAGTAGGAAAGAATTTGAAACAGCTTGATCGAAAATGTATGGAAATATAAAAAAGTAAAATGTTTGCATTTTTATGCCAATTTCTAAAAATCGTGCAGATATGGCGATTGATTGATAAAGACCGCAGTGAATCGGTCCATTGGTGCATCCGGCATCCGGCATCCGGCATCGTCTTTTTCAGGTCGCGCGGGCCGGATTTGAAATATCGCGCTTTTAAGTCTGATCCGACTTTTTCGATTTCCTTACCAGATTTTAAACAAAAAACATTACATATTGAAAAAGTAAAATTTTGTTCAAAATACTTAAATGGATCGGCTCTCGGTGCGTTCCAATCGTGCGGAAATGTTAAATAAATAACTAATTTTCCGTAAAATTATGAAATAAATTAAGCCAGTAAAGAAGAATTGTTGTAAATTATTGGAGTCAGAAGCGCACCGGACTTGAAACATTTATTAAGATATTGAATATAAAAATCGTAAAAATTGTTAAAGTTCAAAATATTTGTTAAATTAAATTATGTATTTATTCATTCAAAATTACACTAATTTAAATATACGTGAACTTATTAAGACTTTTTAGGCTTTGTCTGTGTCAAGCTTTAATAAATAACATCAAAAAATACATAGTAAAATTAATAAGATTCAAATGTAATGACATGTGATGCAATATAATCCAGAAAAAAAGGTAAAAGTTATGAATGACAAAATTCCAAAGAATCCAATTTAAAAATATAATCAGCCATAAATATTAAAATATCACTTATGAATTATAGAAATTTAGATTCATACATAATTAAATAATCAAAATAACAGTAATCATTGAAGTCAATGGAAAAAGAAAATGTAATAAATTTTAAATTATGATTAAAAATACACGCAAAAAGGTGTCCGATATAAAATGCTTATAACCTTTTAAACGTAATTTTACCCTTTTTAGACAGTAATTCTTAAGAATGATTACGACCGATTTTGGAACACAACTGTTTACTTGTTACGGTAAACATTGATCGTTTTGAAAATATTTGTTTCCCATAATTATAACATTATTAGAACAAAGCAAAATATACATCACACTTGAGTAATAATAATGGCATAAGTTTAAAATTAACGTTTTTGTGTTGAGTATTCAGAAATATTAATAAATAAATTGCACGCGGCATGATTCCCTAAAGTATTTATTATTCTTAGTAGCTTGCTCTTGGAAAAGCGGTCGTGGTCCCGTTGGCAGGAGGGAAGCGCGTCGTTAGAATCCGTCTCCATCCGCTTCTGTCTTCAGCGCTACTGGAGGCCTACCAAGAGGGCGCCAGCCGCTTGTGTCATTTGTCTGTCCACCTGGTAGGACTTCTTTCGTGAAACCAAATGACCTCTACTCGTGCTGGAACCACTTACTTCTCCGTATTGTCTCTTCGCCTCGTAACGTGTGCGAAGTCCCTTAGAATACAGATTTGCGCAGTGAAAGAAAGACGCAGTTCAAAACATAGTTCTCGAATAAAAGAGACATTAATTCTATGGGCAACCTATGGTATCCGAAGTATTCTACGCCAGAACCACATTTTGAACGCGTCTATCTTATAAAAAAATATTTATGTGGCTTTAAAAGCAAAAAGATCAATGTGTTACTGTACCATTTTCTTTAAATTCAAGAAATAAAAGTGGCTCTTTGATCTTTACGTCATTTTTATTTATGAAAACATTTAAAACTAAATGGAACGAGTGAGTTTTAAGTAGTGCCTTTATTTGTGTATCTGGTAAGTTTGTTTCCTTGAGATGGAAAGACTGGGAAATATATTGAAAGAAGGGTGTGCCGGGAACAGGGTGAACGGGGCACTGAAATCTACTTTGGCAAACAAAGGCAATGGAGTTCTAGTGCCGACTCTAATGTATGGGAGCGAGGTAGGGAATTTAAAAAATAATGATGAAAGTAGGTTAAATGGTGTCAAGATGCGATCCCTCACGTAAATGCGTGATAAAACGATGTATGATAGGTGCACAAATGTCGAGATCCGTGAATTATGTAAGGCATTTAAATGGCAATGAATTATCGACAGAATCAAGAAAGGGGTGCTGCGTTGGTTTGGACTTGTATTTTTTTTACATTTTTCTTTTTGCACCACAACAGGCCAGGAGGCCTAATTACAGTGGTGAATTACATCATAGAGCACCCAGGCTTGAGAAAAATCACATTTTAATTTTTGTGTTCTCACCGGGAATCGAACCCGGAACCTCCCGTGCGTGAGTCAAGCGTCTTGACCACTTCACCACGGAGGCCGCCAGTATAGCGAATGGACAGCGAAAAAACGGCTAAAACGATCCACAATGCGAATGTTGAGGGATGCAGAAAACGAGGAAGACCGAGAAAGACATGGCACGATCAAGTCCATCAAATACTTGAATATGGACATGTCAAGAGTAGGAACAATCAGCGTGCATGAGAAGATGTATGAATGTAGATGTAGATGAGAAAACGAGGTCTGTATGACAATACGTTTTTTTGGTTTCGAGACGTTTCCGGCACTACACTCTACGAAAATGCAACATTAATTCACAAAAATAAAGACACAATCTATAAGATAGAGTGATATGGCGTTTTATCTTCTCTATCTTTTCCTACGTCTGTTTGTGTCTTTATTTTTGTGAATTAATGTTGCATTTTCGTAGAGTGTAGTGCCGGAAACGTCTCGAAACCAAAAAAACGTATTGTCTTTGTGTAAGTTATTTGGGTGTTTGTATATTTCAATTGCCTCATTTATTATTTGTGCATTGTAATTTCTGGGTTTATGCAAAATATTTGGTTCGAAGGCAAAAAGATGTCCGCTATCGCAGATTTATCAGGGTGCCCAAGTTTACGCGCTCTTTTATACAAATTATTTTCTTTGCGTGCGCCTTGTTTGTCCAATGCAGACCTTTCCACATCCTTAGCAGCTCAGTTTATAAACTGCTTCAGTTTCCAGGGAGTTCTTGTCGTTCGGGTTTAAAAGTTGCCCTTTATTTTTCCCACAGTACAAAATATTGGTATATTATTTTCTTTTTTGAGCACTTTAGCTATCCTGTCAGTAACATTTTGTACAGTGGCTGAGAGAGAATATTATTATTAGACTATTCATCGGTCCTCGTTTTTGTGCTGGATAATGATGTGAATCAGCGTGTAGGATACGGTTCATAAAAAATATATGAAAATGCTTTCATGCTTTTTCCTTTAAATTAGATAGTGATATGAAAACTTTAGAAGAAAAGAATTAAAATACTAGTAAAAAGTTTATATTTGTCAATGAGAAAATAAAAGTTTTCCTTACCGACACCCCACTAAGTGACCACAGACAAATAGACATACAATTGAAAATACCACAACTAGACTAGACGAGACATAAAATGACTAGACAATATTGAATTTCTAATGTAACCCTAACGGGTTTTTTAAAATTGTAAATAAATAAAAAAAACAATTTAAAAAAATATGGCCCTAATTTGTCCGTGCCGCAAATGTACAAAAAACGCGCATCGAATAAGTGGTGGTTTTTTTTTCTCATAGATTTAGATAACTATAAAATTTGATATAAACCTTTTTTCAAATTTGGATAAAATTCTTTTTGAATGTTTGCCCCTCAAATGGATAACGTTGTTAGTAGTTAGTCACAATGCACTATATTAACGGCGTAATTGACGGATTCTGGTGCGGTCGATTCGAACGAAACGACGCGACGTGCGACACAGGGTTAATTTGGCGACCATTGTCCAGTTATTGGTGAAATGTGGAACTGAAAATAATAAAGAAATTCAATTCCAGCCAATCAATAACCGCGAACATTTGAGCTCGTTATATGAATAAACGGAATAGGGTAGGTGTCCCCTTCAGCATAGGTAACGGTACCTATCCACGTGCTACTAAAGTTGTTTTATCGGAATTAAGAACTGGTATCCACAAATTAAAAAGTAAAGCAATAAGTATTTGGTGTTAAGGGGTAAATATCCCATATTGCAAAAATAAACTGATTGCTTTTTAAAAAATCAGGAACTTACGTTATTAATTTACGAATTCATTTCACAATTTGTTTATAAAAAATAAACAGGTGAATAAATTATCAGTATTGGTATTTAGGATCTTTTCTACGCCCTAGAGAGTGATGAATTCAAAGGTTTTAATTTTTTTGATGCAACGATACTTTGCTTTATATCTGTGCTTTAGAGGTAGTCAGGTGCAAATCCAGAATTTGATGAAAAGACATTTTAATTTTCGTATATAGTTTATGGCCATGTTCAATTCTTTTGAAGAAATGCACGTCTTATAATGAAAGAACCAATGTATTGAGATACTAAAAATACAAATCAATGTTATAAATTATTAGAAATAACTTAGAAAAGGTAGATTTTTTAGGCTTATGTTGAACGTTTGACGTTTGGATTTGCATCCGTCTGCCTCTGAGGAACAAATAATATAATCACCACATTGATGATTAAGCGTCAAATGGTGTATAAAACTGCTTCAAAAAAGTAAATAATACTAATACGGTTTGGTCAATTGAACCTAATTAAGTGTTTTAGGTAATGCTTGAGGTCGCAAGAATGTTCGAAATGAAAATCATCATGTTTAATTTCCCGTGTAAAATTTTTTGTCATTTAATTTTTTATCAGTGTAGCCATGAAGCAAAAATTAGCCGCATGAAAAAATAAATATCCCCAAATCAACCACTCTCCAGGGGATAGAGAAGATTCATCATTGCACTCCAGGTGAAAGGAATTCATATTTACATGCAAGCGTCTCGTTGTATAGTGGTCGACGTGTTCACATACCATTCTTGAGGTCCTGAGTTCGATTCCTACCGTTCGAAATCTGATTCCCGGGAAATGTAAATTTCTTTTTTTTTTTAAATTGCAGTATTTCATCGTTCCTGGACTGGCATGTGCGGAAAGCAAATGATGATAACCGTATTGAAATAACACCATCGTTTCAATAAGAAGATGGTTATTTTTATCTTTATAAATATATAATTCCTCTGTACGTGTGATATCACTGAACTCCTCCTAAACGCTTAACCAATTTACGTGCAGTTTTTGGAGTAATATAGATCTTTACGCTGTGCGTGTTCGTAGATATTAAAACCTTCAATCAAATATGTAAAAAAAAGGTAAAGATCATAAATATTTTATTCATCGACCTACCAGGGTTGCATTCGAAGAGAAAGCATTTACAAAAAATGAAAAGATGTTTTTTTTTGGGGATAAAAAAGTTTGTCTTTGAATGTTTACAAACAGCATTTGTTTTTTGTGGATTTCAATCAGATTATTTACTTTAACACTTTAAAATTTCCATACATTTATTTATTTTTATTGGATTTTTGGTATTACTAAAATAATATTGAGTTAAATAAATTAAAAAAAATCGTATTCCTACATAAGTACACCCCCCTGTTGGTAAGAAGACCGGAGTTTGACGTTTGCAAAAAGAATGCCATATTTGATAAAATATTTTTTTTATGTTTTGAAACTCAACTATAAACATGTACCTACTAATATTTGAATATTTAAAAAAAATTGTTTCGGACTTTAATCACAAACAAGTGCCTAGGGACCAATTTATCAATAAAAAGTCTTTTTCCAAGGCAAGCCAACGTTAGGGTAGGACAAGGTCTGTCGAGTCAGCTAGTTTGTTATAAAATACCGATTTGCTGAAAAATACTCAGCAATTAATTAAGCTGTAAGCAAATAAAATTTGCCGTAAGTTAAGTTAGGAGTGGGAAGAAGTTTAGGACCATTAATACGTCGAACAAAGTGAGAAGTCAAACATACTCCCAAGTTTCTTACGAATTAAAGGATAGTTAGGAATAAATGTAGTCTTTGTAACCCTCTCTCGATAATCGGTTAAACTAAGGGTGAAATGCATCACTCTTGCGTTGGTAGGGTGCGTGCGCGGGTATTTCTTTCCAATGAAAACGAGCTGATGCGCTGATATATATTTTTTTCTTTTATTCACAAAACATACAGTACGGTTACCTAGTTTTATATTTTGGACAGTTAGACTTAAGTCTAATGGACCAGTGATGTTTCCATATTATATATAATTATATCTATATATAATATAAGTATAAATAAATTGCAGAATCATCTGCAGGCGATTACTAGTACTTAATTAACCTCGGAAGAGTCTTAAATACATAAAATAAAGTAATATGCTAATTAAAAATACTTAACTTCAATATCAATACATAGATGGTGCTCCAACACGCTAGTGAATGCTTTCTCATTTAATAAGATATATACAAGAATCAAAATGGTATCAGTGTCGATATTCGCTAATAAGCGGAATGGGGAATGTTGTAAAAAACGTAAAGTGGCCACTCAACCCAGCCAATGACAGGTCATAAGCCCTGTAAACGCTCGAATATCGATAATCCTGAATTTGAAAAAAATTCTACCTCATCTCTGTAGGAATATTGATAAAAAAAAATTATATCTAAGGTTATCAATGAACTATTTTTGGATAAAATAATAGGTACAAAAAAAAGGAATAAAACATAAATGGAAATTGTTTTTAAATCAAAATCAAAGTGAAAAAAGCATTTGACAGTTTGTGGTTAATATTCACAAATGTAAATAATATTAAAAATTAAGAAAAACTTAAAGAAAAAAAAATGTATATATTCGAAAAAGGGCGTAAAAATGAAAACCCTCCATGTTCACGATCTCTTTTACTACTACCATCACGCCATTTCCCCGTAGGGTAGGCAGAGAGAATGGACCGCCACACACGTCTATCCTGGGATATATTCCTAGATTCTTTCACATTCTTACATCTTGTCATACATGCCCTTCGGTTCTGTCTGCTTTTGACACGACCAGACTAAAGATTTTGGTTTATCTGATCATGCCACGTCTTCCTTGGCCGTACTCGTCTCACGTTACCGTTCATTTTGTAGTCATGTAATATGTAGGCGAAATAATTCAATCAGGTGAATCTCACCCGCATAACTAAAGGTTTCAGCTCTAAAACTGCACAAACTTCAACAGATGGAAGAATTCAAGGAATATAGATGTTCAAATATGAACAGAATGGTAAATGTTACACAATGCGTAAAGTGGCCACCTTAACCAGCCATTGACAGGTCATAAGCCCTGTAAATGCCTAGACTTCTATATTACCTTCTCTAAATTGTTCTTCATCTCTGTTGTAATATGTTAAAATTAACAGCTCCCTAGGGAGTTGGATCCAGTTCTTGTCTACAAAAATTTGGACAGACTAAAAATATTGTGAATTTTAAATTCTTGTTGATGTTTTTTTATTTATTTTAGTTTTAAAATGTGTGCAAAAACAAATAAAAAACAAGATAAAAAAAAACAAGTGTTTAAATAGAACTACTTACATGTGTAAACGAATATTTTTATTTATTTTTATCGAAAAGAAATGTTTCGTAAGGTTTACCTAAATATTAAATTTCGAGGGCCATTTTTAACGAGTTTTATATAACTCACTAATAGAAACTGGGAATCTAGCTTGGGTAGAGTAGGATTCAAACCACGGACCTTTGAGCCGTGAGTCCGAGGCACTAGCCACGGGATCACGACCCGATACAAATTAATATTGATTCTAGTCTTCAACGAAAAAAAGGGAATAAAGAATAGGAGAGAAACTAAGAAAGAGAAAGTAAATATTTCTTTAGGTGGGATTTAAACAAAGCTACTATAGAAACATTTTAAATTCTTTAAGGACTGTGCTAATAAAAAAAGCCTCTAGAGACGGTGCTATAATGTTGTAATACATGAAAAAAAGGACGATATATTTTGAAATACAATTGTTTAAAATAAAAAAAATTGCGCATATTAGAGTACATGTACATATAAACTGTTTTATTTACTATACATAATTTGTAAAAATAATCGGATAATTTAGGCCTGAATGTTGATGGATGCAGATAACGAAGAAGACCGAGCAATATATGGTAAGACCAAATTCAACAAATTTTTGAAGACGGACATGCCAACAGTCGGAATCATCGGCGGCGTGCATAAGAAAATGTATGAACATAAAAGAAGCGAGGTCTGTATTCAAATACAGAGTGATATGGAATTCTAACCTCTCTGCCTACCCATAAGGAGAAACGGCGTGATGGTTTGTGTGTTTGTTATTTTTTTTAAATATGAGAAATATATAAAGTCATGTATTCTATGTAGACTCATGTCACATCATAAGGGTTAATATTGGAATAACCCTGTGTCGGATTTGGAGTTTTAAATTTTTTCTTTTATAATAAGGTTGTTTGTACCTTTAATTTTTCATGTTTTTTAAAAAAAACTCCATGAAAGAAAATTAATAAATGGTAGTTCAAATTTGTACCGTGAGGGAATTTTAAAAATAAAAAAATGTTTTTGTTTTTTCAGTACGACGTATTTTCAAAATTCAAACAAAAAACTAACATTATAACCAAATTACAAAAATATTTTTTTAAAAAAAACTTCGCATACCGTCATCATAATTGTCGTACCGAGGTTGGTAAAGGATTAGTAATTTTACACAATCAAAAAATCAATCAACCAAGAGAGATGGCGCATACAAAGTTGCTCAAATAATGCAAACAGTCGAAGAACGGGAAATACGAAAAAAAAAAAATAGGAAACATAATAAATCTGAATTTAAAGACTAGAAATATATAAACTAGAATTATTATTGTGCATATTGAGAACAATGTTGGTAATAATAAGATGTTTTAGCTTTTTTTACAACTATCTAAATAAATATATTTCACATGCACACTGCAAAATTGCCGAAACTACTCAAAAACGCTTGAATGTGTACCAACAGTGATTATTTACATCAAGTGCGTTTTCATATAGTAAATGTATGAGTTATTTTACATCAGCACACATTTGTACTGTTAGGGAGCAAATATGTTTCATGATTAATGATTCCACAGCCGAGCTGAATGGGCAGTATATAAGATTAAAAATTGAGAAATTATGGAGGGCAATCTAGAGGGTGCTTTAAGAATGTAAACGAAAATGAAAACCATAAAATGATGAGCGTTAAAATTAGTTACGAATGTTTAGTGGAGCCGTAGGACCATGAAGCACAGTGAATAGAAGCAAGAGGGTGTGATAATCTTTCTACGTCATACGTTAAAACAATGGTCCAAAAAAAAGCAGATAACATTTGGTTGAAAATATGTATGAAGTCATACGAGCAAAAAGTGGAAAATGTTTTTCAAAATTTAAAAGATGTCGGGCTCTTGAACATGGTGCCTTTAGAAAGTCTCCACAGCATAAACAAAGGGATGGTGATTGCTCCCTGTGCGATAGACGGACTTCTCAAGACATCCGAGTGCGGCTTTAACAAACATTGTAAACGGCGCACGTATGAAAGTATTATGTAGAGCGCGGTAACATAATGCGTGTCGTTCGCCCCTCGTTTTCAGAAAATCAAAATATGCGTATATTAATCAATTGTAAAAAAATATCTGAAATCGCGTCGCAACTAAATAAGTAATATCGTTACTATCGCATTTGTTTTCTTTTTTTTTATTATTTTTTTTATTTTATTTATTGGGGATATCAACAGTAATACATGTAATACAAATATAACAAATAACATATACAGAGAATAAAACCAATGACAGATATCCACAGAAATACATTAAATACACGTACAGTACATACTAGTGTGTTTGTGTGAGTGTAAGTGAGTGAGAGGGTGGGTGTGTGGGTGTTATATTGGAAAGAGGGTGTCAGGTATCGAAAATATAAATATATATAAAATATTAAGAAATAGAGATAAAATTTAATAAAATAAAATAAAACTTTATTATTGAAACTAAGTATAAGACAAAAAAGAATGTTTTAAGACGCGCATTTTAAATGTTATTTTTTTACAATCAAATGGATCAATAAGGGGAAAGTTCAAATTATATTCACTAGCAAAACGTATAAGTGGAGAGTTCTGGGCATAGTTCGTACGAACTGCTGGCACATGAAATAGAGAGCTCGACGTGTGACGGGTGCGGTAGCCGGGGACATTTAATGATAACTCTGACAAAAGAGCCGGACTATCAAGGCGTCCACTGAGTATGTCATGAAGCACCCCCATGTCCAACAGTAAACGGCGATCTTCTAAAGTAAGCAAGTGGTGTTTTTTGCAGGAAGACATATAATTGAGATCGGTATACCTGCATCTCCAGTTAAGATGTCTAAGAAATGTCCATTGAATTTTCTCAAACTTTTCTTTATGTGTGACATATTGTGGAGACCAAACAGAAGAGGTATACTCGAGCAAACTGCGAACATGAGCAAAGTAGACCATTTTAATACACGCGATATCATTAAATACCTGACATGTACGAAGTACAAAACCAAGGTTTCTATGTGCACGGGTCAGTATGTCATCGAAGTGATTCTCAAATGTAAGTTTGCTATCAAGAATAACACCCAGATCGCGTACGGTTCTTATTTATAAATTTATTTATTTGTACTTTTACAATTTTTTTATTTATTTTTTTATCACAGAATAATATTCCCTCACTGTGTCCCGTGCCGAGGGAAACATTTTACAATAAGTTTAATGAAGCATGCCTTAAATTAGTTATTTAACATAATTAACATGTCCCGTGCCGAGGGAAACATTTTACAATAAGTTTAATGAAGCATGCCTTAAATTAGTTATTTAACATAATTAACATAATAAGAAAATAAAAACGCAATTCATCTTAATTAACCTAATTATCATAGTAAACATAATGAGCAATAAAAACTAAAATAATCATAAAAACATAAAAAAATCATATAGACTTTGAAGACGAAATTTCATAATCAGGACACAAATTTTTACATTTTTAACTTGATCCACTCATCGATCCGTGCGCAACCCACCTCCACTATCTATTTCTTAATAGCAATTTTATATTGTGAGTACTTACTAATTGTCCTTATGGACAATGGAAAAATATTATACACTTTAACAGAGTAGTTGGCCAATCTTCTTTAACCGAAGGTTGTATTAATTTTTAATTGTTTTTGCAACATCAGGGTGGAGTATCTAGTAACTCGTGTATTTGTGAAGTGAGTTATGGAAAGTAGAGAATAATGTCTGTGTGCGTACAGTAACAGATATTTTTCATAGAGTTGTTTTACAGATGTTACATTAAGATTTACAAATACATACCGAGAGAGCTAGTTTTGATTGGGACTCTTGAGATAAATTTTATTAAAGCACTTTGTACGATGAGTATTTGATTGATCAATGTGTCATTTGCACATCCCCATCCAATTATTCCATATTTCAAAACTGATTTTTTGCGTAATATATTTTTACAAGTTCTATAAGATAAGAATAAAAAAAACGCGACGAGACCTCATTGCACTACATAAATAAACGCGTTTTTAATTTATTGTAAAACGTATAAGCGGTGTGGACACTGCGTTTTATAGAAAAAGACTCTGGGCCAAATAAAATAAAAATACTTTGGAGAAGAAATCGAAAGGTAAATATTTGTTCGCGGACAAATCCGTAACATCTGCTCGAGATAAAGGTATCGGAGCTTTAAACCAACGAACGGCCTTTCCACCCTTCTATTTATTTACCTCCAGAAGTATCGCTTCCTACACTTTGATAGTTCAGCCATCCCTTC
The DNA here is from genome assembly GCF_059751315.1 of Micrasema longulum. NCBI lineage: Eukaryota > Metazoa > Arthropoda > Insecta > Trichoptera > Brachycentridae > Micrasema > Micrasema longulum. The sequence continues at coordinate 368,714 of NW_028277853.1, read as the reverse complement.
CTATTGTCTAACTTGCGCGATCTCCATTTGTACGCCCGTAACGGTGAATCGCGCCCGAGCGCTCCCGGACAAGGGGGGAGGGGTCCGCAAATATTTAACTTGGCGCTATGGCCACTTTCATTGGGAAAGTTTTCCAGTCGTTGTTGAAAGCTAATGCGACTAATGCCGGTAAAAAAGCAGCCCGGCGCACGAAGGTTAATTACAACATGTGACCTAAAAGAGAAATAAAAGAAAAGTATTTTGTCCAACAAAAGCGCGATGGATAGAATGAATGAAAAAATAACCAATCAATTAAAGAAATTAAAAACACCCAATAAGAATCAAACAATTTTTTATTTCTCAATTTGTTGCGACAGAGAGGGAAAACATTTTTGAGAAGGGAACATAAAAATCTAGGCACTCACAAGGTTTACGACCTGCCATTGGCTGGTTTAAGTAGCCACTTAACACACTGTGTAACATTCACCATTCTGATCATGTTTAAACGTCCACATTCCCGCAACTCTTCCATCTGTTGACTTTTGTATTCTAACACTGTATTCTTTCCACTGCAAAATAACACTGTATTCCTTCACTGTCATACTGGGAAATTAGAAAAAGGTGATTGTGCTGAGCATGTGTATTTGATTGATCACAAATTGACAAACCTGCAGAGAGGGGTACAATGAAAGCTTTGAAAGTTTCTTTGTTTTGTTATTTCCGTGGTTTAATTGTAAAGAAATATTAAATTTTCGCTTGATTAGTTTTAAAAAATGATATTGATATGTGAAACTAAAGAAATACTCAAGTCTTTATGAACATTTTCGGGAAAAGGGTGGATGCTTTCATTGTTGACTTTTGTGTAATAAAAGAACTGAAACCTTTATCGGAATGTAAGTGCCTAGACTTTCATATTCCTATCTCAAAAATATTTTCCCTCTGTTGCAACAAATTTGGATCTAAATAACTACCTAGAGAGGAAATCCAGCCAGTCTGCAAACATTTGGACATACTCAAAACATTGTTAATATTTTTTAAAATTTAAATCAAGATAGATTTGTAATATGTACGGCCATCATTGAACTGTCTTAAAACATACGAGTTACATTAACAAAATTGGGAATCAATTTATTTAAAAACTTGCCACACGAACTAAAAATTTTCAAGGACCACACTAATTCAAGCTGAAGTAAAAAATATTTATCTATCAACCACCTGAATTTATTGTTCTTTAAAAAAAAAAATATTCCAATTAGTTTTTTCACACTTTTACATTAAATTTTTTTATGTGAATTTGTATTTATCAGGTTAGCTACTCAAAAATTTGTTTATCAGCAATATCACCATGGAAATGATTTTTGTAATAACCTTTATTTTTTAAATGAGATTCGGATTGTGCTTTAGTTAACATATAATCCCACACCATGCACACGGGTTGTCTCTTTTTTTGGTGCCGTATTTCATTTCGTTGTTGTTCTTAATACGTTTTACCTTATATATGGTATAATTTAAATAAAAAAAATGGTATCTGTTTATAAAACGTTTTCAATAAATATTAAATTGTGTGATATACAAGTAATCGTATGAGATAAACTTGTATGTAGTTCAATGTTCCTGGCATTGTAAAATTAACTTGTGATAGTCTCTAAACTCATTTACGTTTTGTTGGATCTTTTCTGAGGCAGTAAACGCTATTTATCAATGCTTAAATACGATAACTATGTATCTACGAAAACCACCTCGATGAGCAGATGTACAGTTGTGAGTAATTTGTTTGTAAAAACAAACAAATTAAATTTTATATCCAGAATTATAATAACCTTTTCTCCAAGCATAAGGCGAAACGTGTTGCGTACTGCTCGTACAATAAGAGCTCAAGAGTATCCGAGTCGTTGCCTGTACAGCAGTAGTCTCCCTGATGTAAGATTGTAGTCCAAAAAGAGTTTTATGAGATGCACAGAACTCCTAATAACGTTATCTGAGGTTTGGCTGGAAGTATTCCGAGTAACTTCCTCAAAGCGAGTGAAAATCTTCCAGTCGGGCACACTTTGAAATAGTTCGTTTGGAAATGGCTCAACAGGTTGAGAAGATAGAGCGAAATTGTTAGTTATCAGGATCAAGGTGAATAGAATCTGTGGGTTTATGTAGCTCAACCGACAAACCATCACCCAATGTACGAGTATGTATTGCTCCACGTGTCCGGGAAATTGTACTATGCACTAGCTGTTGGTGGGCAGTAGTGAGGCGTTAGAAGTTCCCCATCACTAGGCGAATATAATTGAACTGTGCTGACGTCACGAAGAAGCGGAAAATCTTACGTAAATGTATGTTTACATGCAGGGAAAAGATTATGTTTTATTTGGTATTATATAAAAGCAAAGCTAGGTCCAGAATCCATTTGAAAGTGGTTGGATTAGAGAAAGCTCCCCATAATGTAGGTTTAAGCTCGCTCACCGTACGCACACACGGCAGAGGTAGGAGGATAGCAGCCTTCAACTTTCCTCCCTTTCCATAGCATGTGGATACTTTATGTACATAAGTTTTGGATTTACGAAGATGTCCCCAACGATCCCCGATAATCAAAGTTAAACAAAGTAAAAACAAAGACTACCCATCTTTAACCAAATTGCACTTAGTAAAAATAAATTAGCTACCTACTATAAATTCTAAGTCAAATTCAGTTTAAAACAAAAATAAATGTTCATAAAGTGGGCCCAAAAAGACAAATAAATGCATATTCGTAGTTATTTAGAACGCGAAAAACATAAAATGACCAAATATTGTGATATGTTTATAATTTACGAGTATTACATTACATTACATTTTTACATTACATTTTTTTGCACCACAACAGGCCAGAAGGCCTAATTACAGTGGTGAATTACATCACAGAGCACCCAGGCTTGAGAAAAATCACATTTTATTTTTTTGTGTTCTCGCCGGGAATCGAACCCGGAACCTTCCGTGCGTGAGTCAAGCGTCTTGACCACTACACCACGGAGGCCACCGAGTATATTATGTTTAGTTTTACCTACCAGTAAAATGAAATACAAACGTATTTTATTTATAAACAGACTTAGTAAATACAATTAAAATACATTATAAACACAAATCGATATAATTTTATTGCCTTTTTTATATTATTACTTTTTAAAGTCGTAATGTTATTCAAATTACTAAGATGCGCCGCTAAAGAAGTGAGAATAATGTCTTATGCACTATAACACGCGGATGAAGAAATTAAGGTGACAGTTATATGAAATAGATTTAATTTGATTTTTTTTAAATATATTTACACATGTATTTATCAGAAAAAAATATATAAAACAAAAAATCAAAAAAATTGATTTTGTAATTTGTTTTTTTTTTAAAGGAATAACCCGCTAAGCCTCTATTTTGAGGCTTGTCAGCAGGTGGCATAGAGGGGATATGGAAGGAGGTAATAAAAAATACACCACAACACCCAGACCAATTGAGAAAAAAATCTTTATTGAATATTTTTCTTGCAACTGGCAGGAATCGAACCCGCGACGCCAGTTTCACAGATAGCCGTCTAACCAACTGCGCCACGGCGCCTGTCTATTCTAAATTAAAATAAATAGCTTGAGGTTTAAGGTTAGATTTCCGATGAAAAGACGTGAAACGATTGTTTAAAACTCGGCTTTACACTTTTATATTTTATTGTTTCTTGACTGAAGTATACCGGATACTCTTCAATTTGAGTAGTAATATAGTGTCCAATTAATTTATTATAGATTTGTAAAAGAAGGTGATGCACGGTAAGTTGGCGTTAGGTGAGGTGGATTCGATCTTTATGACTAAAAGTAGACATTAGTGGACCTTATGAAATATTGTTAATTTAAATAAAATAAATAAAACAACTTTGCTTTTAATAATTGATTTTTTAATTTTTTTTTTCTCAACCGGTTTCAAAGCAAACAAGCTTTTTTGTCATGGTTTACGTAACTGGCTAAGCCGATAATTTGTTCCAATGTATTTTAGCCAGAAGAATCGCATGTAAGTAGATACTGGCTAATTTTGATTTGTGAGGTTGCCACGCCTGACGGGACATTTGTTGGTTGGTTACACTGGTCGTCCTCCGCGCCATTCTTCGCTTTTTTCAACGAGTTATGTGCACACGCTTTTCTAATTGCTGAAAGTATTTCGCTTTTTTCGCCGTAAAAGTCAATATAACGCCGCGAACATTTTTATCATCTATCGCCATCAATCATCATCCGCCGCGCCGCCTCCAGACTCCAGACAATTGTGTGTATGCATTTTTCCCGATCACCAGTTTTTCCGTTAGCGCGTGAGCTGATCGCCGACAAAGAAGAAGACTCAACACCAAGTTAGTCGGTGTTTTTACATATTGATTTTCTCTGGTTTGAGTACATTTAATAGATTCTTGGCTGCATAATCCACTAGCTCACATTGGCAGTTTTGGAGCAAATTATTTAATTGTTCGCTTTAGAAAAAACATATTTAATTTCGCAAAGGAGAAGTCTATTTACACGGCTTCTCCATAAAATGGTCCTTCGAGCCGGATCATGTTAATGTTTTATTTTCAACATGCCGAACCTTTAACCGGGCGTCTTTATTTAATAAGATAATGTTTAAGACACCGTTAAAATAAAATTAAAAAGTAAGTTATTAAAATCAAAGCCGTTTATTTTTTATTTGAATTATATCGAATAACTAGAAATTAACTGCTTCAAATCTTCATTTTTAAGGGTGATTTATTTCACTAGTCTTTCGCTTTACGAGATAAAAGGATAAGCTTCTCTGACAGGTGGATATCCGTTCTCCGCCTTATTATATTTACTATCCTTCCACCTCTTCGCCTTCTCCACTGCATTTTGTCACAAAGGGTGGAATATTGTTTAGTGAAGCTACGGGAGGCCGATCTAATGAGGCGCCAAATAGTCAAGTCCAGAATAAACGAATCACGCTTTATATACCTGCAGCCATATATATCCGTCTATCTCTTAGCGTGCAACTGGCAGTGCACTTACTCTGGTTTTTAATTAGGTGACTACCTGAAAATAAATTCATTATTAAATCAAGAGGAAATTAATTAAAATCGAAGAGCTATCGATCTAAATTTATTATGTTTCTGATATCCGTTATCGTTAGATTGTTTAATTAAATAATAAATTCAAATTGAATTGGTCCAATCGTTAAGATTTAAAAATGGGTTGAATACTATTTTAATTAATTATAATGATCGTATGGAATACTTTCCCATTTTTAATTCAAAATTCAGAAGGGTTTAAACTGGTTTAATATTCTTGTTCGAAATAAAATTTAACTTTAAAGGTGCCCATTCCTTGCTCAAATTAACTTCAATGTACCTCCCTGTAACTTGTGTGCCGATTCTGTCTTTGCAGCTTTGATAAATTAATTTTTGAATTCACTAGTTTTGACTGATTTCCTGGTATGAAATAAGTGTACTTGCTTTTGCAATAAATTTATAAAATAAAAAAAACAAAATAAAAAGCCAGAAAACGTAAAATCCATATTTTTTTTTGTTTAAGTAACTAATATTTTATTAAATTCAGTTCTAATAAAACCGGTTTTTTGTGTATATTTTAAATGAAAATATCATCGCTTTACTTATTTAGTTTTGTTATTGTTTACTTTTTATCATAAACACTTGATAAACTTACTACTCTGCTCAATTTACATTTTATATTCAAATCGTTTTTATTCTTCTAAAATTTCATTCATCTATGTGCTTTGTAGCGGCAAGACGTTTTTTAATCTACCTTCGTCATTTAGTCATTAAGCATAAAATTATTTCATAATTTAATTTCGTAAACAGAATCTAAAATTCCAACCATCCATGCGCTCTGCGACTGCATATCGTGTTCTAATCTTGCTTTCGATAAATTTGATAATAATTTTTCAAAAAAAAAAACAACAAAACAGTTATTAAATACTGTAAATAGGGGGGGGGGTAGATTTAATAGTCTTTCAACAGTCATACATTTAGAATTCTTATTGTACAGCACGTATGAAGTGATTTTTTTAAATGACGCTGTATAAATTATTGATAATAACAATATGACGTAAAGCAGTCTCGTAGTATTGAGGTAAACACGTTTTGATCCTATTATTACCATACGATACGATTCGATACAGTACGCTAGGTGAAAATAAAAATACCGTGTCGTGCTCCGTGTTCTACGGATTGCCGTACACAGGCGATACGAAATAAACTATAATGTTTTTTTTTGTGTTTTAATGTCGTTTGACTGTTTATTTATTACAATTGTAGTCAATTACAAAATAAATGGTTATGTTTGATGTACGAACTAGCTATTAAGCTCTCATTAATTTCAAGGTAGTTGGACGAATGGCTCATCAAGAACCTCTGTTTTGTTGTAACGATTCACGAATAGTATATCTGTACATACAAGTATAAAAGGCAATGTTCGTATTTGTGTCCTCGATAGACTATATTACTACTGGACCAATTTACGTGCGGTTTTTTGGAAAATGATGAACTTTGGGCTGAGTTATAGCTCTTAAAATCTTCAATCTGTTAAGGAAAAAAAAGTGAGGAGCGTAAATGTTTGACTCATCATTCACCAGGGTTGCATTCAACGAGGACGATAGCACAAAAATGGAAGGATGTTTTTTTTGTACATAAAAAAGTTTGTTTTTGAATCTTAACAAACAAAAATTATTTTTTATTGCTTCCATTCAGATTTTTTTCTTAAATTTCTTATAATTTCTACTGGATTTTCGGTAATCCTAAAATAATATTAACTGACATATTATACATATTTGAAAATCATATTCCTAGATTAAGTGCACCCCAGTTGGCAAAAAAAAACAGTTTGACATTTACAAAAATAATTCTGAATACGAATACTTATGGATTCAATCATAAACAAGTACCTAGGTATCTACTTACAAATAATACACAATCAGACATTCTGGTTTTGAATTAAATGTCAAGCTCACGTCGAAACTCGGCTGATGATTAAATAACGATTAAACACCCATTAAGCAAAGTTTAATCGTTTAGACATGAGTGAGGTATCATAATTTTAGAGGGCTCAAGATCTATGTGTCGAAAATTTCATTTAAGAAAACCGAACCTGTTTCTATTGTTACGTTAAAGCATTATGAAATATTTTTTTGTATTTATACTTAATAATATTTAGATAAAATGCGGCTTGCCTTTTCTTCAAACAAACGTAATCCCGTGTTTTCTTCACGGATTATTGATACCATTAGCGTGTTCCGACAGCAGAAGTCGTATTTGGCAAGCGAATTGCTCAATAATATGTGAAGTCTGGCTTGCATTCGTATGGCTTTTAAGAGTGTCTTTTAGTATATTTGGATCATATTTACAATGTACCATTATATATACATATTTCTAGACGCGGAGAAGTGGTCAGCGCGTTTTCTTAGAGAGATAAGCACTATTGACAAAATCAAAAAAAGGAGTGCTGAGTGGTGGTTTGGACATGTGGAGAGAAAAGACAGTCAAAAAACGGCTTGTAATATTAACGATGCGAACGTCGATGGATGCAGAAAACGAAGAAAACCGAGAAAGGTATTGAACGACCAAATCCAACTTGTAATGTAATGTATTTATTTAGATTGTTGTACAAACAAAATTTGATCACCTAGTTATATCCTCACAAATAAATCATATACATACAAAAATTATTTCAAAAACAAAACATTGTTATTAAATCAAGACGCTTACCGATGACACTCTATCTACCTAAAAGGATGTTTGTTTTTAACAAAAATCATCGCCATCCCACAAAACGATGCGATAGACCCAGCATATCTTATACTTTTGGCAACTCATTAAACATCTTAAGTCCTTTATGATACAGATTGTTTTTAGTTGCCTGGATTCTTGTTTTGGGGAGTCTGAAACCTTCACCTCACCTCGTAGGATAGCGATGAATTTCGTTATTACGCTGAACATCACAAAGCATGTATTGAAGATGGATATGTTAAAAATCGGAATAATTGGCGTGCGTACAGAAGATATAAGAATGTAGAGGAAGCAAAGTCTCTATGCAAGGACAGAGCAAATACTCTTTCAGAGAGAACAGCTCCGTTACCGTACAATAGACGTTTGCCCCATTTGACAGGCATACGGCCGGCATCGCTCTGAGACAGGATTTCTTTAATTTCACGCACTCTTTTAGTATTTGAATAATCGCGCCTCGCAAGAAAATTCTGAACGCTCTTAAGTTACTAATTAGTATGTAAACTACGTGCTGGTAACGTTTTCTCTACCTCTAGAGAACGTTTAGTATCGCACTGCTGGCGCGTTGCAGTCATCCCGGAAAGAAGCAGCAGAAGGAAGAAGATTGAAGAATGTATAAAATAATGAGTTAGTAACGGGGATTGGTGATGCAAGAAAATTTCAAATGATGAACTCACAGTATTTAGTTAATACATACTATTACATATTATTTTCTTTATTAAGAGAGGCATTTTTCTGAAAAATTAGTTATTTTAGCAACCCTGAACAGGCATACCTTCATTTAGAAATGGTAACTGTAAGCACGCCACAATTGGTGGACTTTTCTCTCTGCCTACTCTTGCGGAGAAACGGCTCGACGGATTATTTATTTGTTTTGTGTAAAACAGAAAATGCAATTGAGCGCCACGAAAAGTTATGGCGGAAATGGAACATGGCCGCAGAGGCGACTCGAGCACAATCTCAATATCAAACAAAATGCATAAGTTTTAACTACTTCTACCACTAGACTAACACTCAATCTCCATAAATCTGGAGATTCAACTCCGGCCTGGGCTCCAGCCGTAAACAAGCCAGCCTTCATCTGCAGGGAGAGTTAAGGAACAAACGTAATACAACACCGAGTTACAACCGACGCGAGCCGGCGTTGGCGTTGTGTGTTTTGGTGCAGTTGCTTCATTATTTCTACTATCGACCGCATGTAGAATAAGTAAAATAAAACGAAAAATTTGTAACTAAGGCACAAAATTTGTAGTTATTCAAAATATAATAAAAACTAAACTAAAAACTTTTTGATAAAATATTATTAGTATTTAAAGCATTAAATTTGTGGTCAAACATTTTACTAAATGTTTACTTAGGTAATATGCCCGCTTTTATATATAAACTACTACTACTACTACCACCATCACGCCATTTTTCCGTGGAGTAGACAGAGAGAATGGACCGCCACACACACATTCCTAGCTTCTTCCACATTCATAAATGCCCTTCGGTTCTGTCTGCTTTTGACATGATCAGACTTAAGATTTTGGTTTATCTGATCTTGTCACGTCTTTTTTGGTCGTCCTCGTCTCGCGTTACCGTTTATTTTCGCCATATATACTCGTTTTACCATTCTTTCGTCGTCCATTTATTCTAAATGACCAAACCATCTCAGAGACCCTTTCTTAATCTTATCAATTATACTTGACTCAGATTTACACTCTCGCCTGATTTCATTATTCGTAACCCTGTCATACATAGATTTCCCATTTGTGTTTTTACATATTTTATTTATTAGTATAAACACTCACTAAACACATTCTATCTATTAGTTTAAACAATAGTTTTGCTATTGACCATGGATATATACTTGGTCAACACTTCAGCTACTAACTTTTTTGATAATAAATTACTCACATATGCTGTGACAATTGCGTAGTAGTGCTGTCGTAAAAGCTTACAGACGTATGTGAGCATTGTTTAATAAATGTTCCTCTTTCTAAACTTAACTTCGAAAATGAATAAATGTTTATTAAAAAATTGCCAATAAAAAATATTTTATTTGGGATTTTTACAGCTATTACATAAACAAAATAGGTAGAAAAATATTAACAATACTAGAGCCAATGAAAAAATCCACTGTAAATCTAATGACACATAATATATAAGAAAAGAGTTTACGTAGTAATATGTGTGTGACGTTTGTATTCATGTGTATGTGAATGTGTGTATGCGAGAATGAATGAGGGAGAGGGTACATGTGCTCTTGGGAGTGAATGAGGGAGATGGTGTGTGTGTGTGGGTGCGTAAGTAAATTAAAACTCGTAATTATATTAAAAATGGTACAAGAAAGAGCTTGGTAAAAAGTTAGAAACCTTTTTGTTAAAATTCAAATCAAGAAATGTTATAAATAGTATTTTTTTAAAGTATGTTACATTTCAAAACCGTATTCTGAAAAAAAGTAATGTATTTTAAAATTTGACTGATACACACTAAATGAATAATGTGCGACAAATCCCATACAATACAGTAGATAACCATAAAATGCAGTAAATACGATATAATGTCAGCAATAAAACAAGGTTTGACAATACGCGTACGTCGGCGTCGATTCAAAATGAACATACAAATACATATTATAAACACCTACATAATATATAAACAAGAATTATTAATATTAACCCTACTTTATCTGCTATTCTCTATTACTGATCATTACACTACTACAGTTGGTATTAAAACCACAGTTCACCACCCAAAAAAGTCGATAACTCATCAAACCACAATGTTTAGTTCCATAATTTTTTAAAGATTATAGTATTTTTATATTGTTCAATTATGTATTAATTTTCTTTAGACATCTTTAGTAAAGAATATGTTGTATTTTTTGTAAAATAAAAATAATGCTGTCTACCTCAGAAAAGGTATTTACTATACCTAGTGAGAAAAGACCGTGCTTACAATGTTTGCCTGTATTTCAATTTTGCTTATTTGTATAATTTATTTATCTTCTTCACTGTTTTGCAAACATAATATATAAATACAATGCTAAAAATAAAATCCGATTTGCCGTACTGAACTGAACCGGTTTACAATTGAATTAATTAATATTATTTTAAATAGAAAAATTAAGAAAAAATCCATTAAACAATTTTTATATCCTGTCAACAGTCATTATAATAATACGAATAATAATAATAATTAGAGAAGATTTGTTAACGTAAATACTATACCCACAAATGTATCAAAATTTTTACCCAATAATGTCAAACTTGCCTTTTTTAATAATAAAAATATTGGTAAATTATTGCTTAATAAAAAATAGTTCATTAAATAATTCAGGTGTTTACCAATTGTAATTCTTGTCCTTTTATTTACGTTGAGAGAACAAAATAAATTTTGATATTCGTGACAAAGAACATATAAAGTGTCTTCACAATAACAATTTCTCCGAATCCGCAAATCACCTAATCAACTTTAACAGCGACATAAATAAAAATGCAGGAGGTAAAATCTTACATACAAATAATAAAGGGTTAAAAGTAAATAATATGGAAATATTTTTAAATTGAGAAAGCTTTAAAAAATAATGTTCTTTTGATCAAACATCCAACAACCTTTCATTCTAGCCCGTAAAACGATGTTCCATTGTAATGGTCACCCTAAACTTATTAAACTCAAGCTTTTTCTTCTATCTCCTCTCCTTTGTTAAACTTTTTCTTAAACAACATAAAATATTTTCATAATCAAATCAGTGCATGTTTGTCCTAATCAGTGTATGTGCTTATTAAAATGCATGTCGTGTTGGTTTAATATTTTTGAGCAACAACTTTAGTGAGGATGTAAAGTGGGTTTTGAATGTTGTTATAATTCGTGTCCTGACGAAAAAACGGTTACATCTCGAAACCGGTAGACATAGAAAAGTCGGTAAGTGGTTATTTACATATATTTAATAAAATTTAGTAAAAACTCTTCGTTCTTAACCCACTTTAATTAATTTTTTCACTGACCGGTATTACGTGCTGCCTTGTCAAGGTGAATATAATGAATACACTTAGAAATTAATATAAAAAATACACTTGATTGGAAAAACTTATCCAGAAGATACATGCAGACATGATACCAAGATTCGTGATAGTATTTATTTATTTATTATTTTATGATATTTAATAATGTTCTCTCACTGGGGTGTTCCGTACCAAGGGGAATATTTGTTATACTTCCAAAAAATATTTTAAGGGAGTATGTTTACTACGGATGGAATGATTAAGAAAAATATTGAAAGGAGGGTGAGTGCCTGGAACAGAGAGAATGGTGCACTTAAATCAACCTTGAAAAATAAGTGTTTGTAGGGAAAATTAGAAGTTCATAACGGAGTCCCGGTGCCGACCCCTATGTATGGAAGCAAAGGAAGGAGTTTGAAAATCAAAGATGAAAATAGACTGAATGCGATCTCTCATATGAATGTGTGGTACGTACAAAAATACGTAACTATGTACGATAGGCGCACCAATGTCGTAAAACGTGCAGTATCAATACAACACATTTAAATTTAAAAAGCAGTGTATCAATTTATCATCTCCAAATTTAAATTCTTAAATTATACCATGTTGTTTTATATTGTATACCTTTTATTTACTTATACATGTATTCTTTATTTCTATTTTTCTACATTCTTCTAATTTTAAGATTATTTTAATAAAACCGAACTTCTGTTCTCTCTACTGGAATATATGTATGTATGTACTATATGTTAGATTAGTTTCTATATATTTTTATTTTCTTTTTCTTATAACTTTATTTTCAATTTTTTGCTATTTTTGTGTAAAATCTATGTCTGTTTTTCATGTATAAATATATGTAAAAGCTTGCAAGGCGTTTAAATAAATAAGTATGTACGGCTGAAAGATCGATGAGAGTGATGTTTGGAATAGGAAAAACAAGGGTAAAAGTAGGCTTAATGCTGTCGAAATACGATCTCTTAGGCGAATATGTAGTCAAATTATGTACGATAGGTGCGCAAATGTCAAGATCCGTGAAGCTGAAAAAAGCGTTATCGTCAAAATCAAGAAAGGAGTTCTGAGTTGGTTTGGACCTGTAGAGCAAATAGACAGCGAATGAATTCAAATATTGATGGATGCAAAATTCGAGGAAGAACGATAAAGACATGGTATGACCAATCCCAACAAATGCTTGAACACAAAAGGTGGGAATAATTGGCGCGCGTGCGTGAGAAGATGCATGAATGTAGAGGAAGCGAGGTGTGTAGGCAAAGTTACAGCGTGGAGTTCTATCCCCTGCCTATACTTACGGCGGAATGGGTTGTTTTTGCTTTAAATACATAGTGAACGAATTTTCCTTCTGCGTTTGGCCTGATCTACTATTCAACCCGTGCGCAATTTGCACCTTGAAGGCAATTTTTCTTACTAATTGTCCTTATTTTCAATGAATTTTCTTTTATATCCATCAAATATTATTTTAACAATTATTCTAATTAAAATTTGATACCGAAAATACTTTTTCATTAGCGGTTTTAAATAATAATTATTTGTAATTCAACAGCGAGTTTTACAGACCGAACTTTTATAGGCATTTCTATTTTACGACGATGAAAGAAAAATATTTTAAATACCAATTATTTTTCCCTGGGCGGAAAATAAAACTTTTAAGCAGGAAAAAATATAACGAAGCAACAAAAAACTTCATTAAAATTTCATCGGGAGGGGGAATAAAACAAACTGAGATATGAGACAATAATCGAATAATGAAATCCCTCGTTCTAAGAAATCTCAGTCTTGTATCAGCAGGGGTTGATAGGCCACAGAAACCTCACGGTAAGTAAGATCAGAAGATGAAGCGCCGATTTCGATTGCTTCGTTTTTGATTAGCAATTAGTTTTTATATTTTTAATGGTTTTTCACGTTTGTAATCTGCTAATTTTTCAGTAATATTTTAACAGTTGTTTTGTATACTTTTAAGAACCAGAAGATGATTTTTAAAATTGTTAATATAATTGAAAAAAAAAGCGCATCAAAACTAATTCAAAATCATTTACACCAGTACATGCAACGAAAAAATCATTTACACCAGTACATGCAACGAAAAAATCATTTACACCAGTACATGCAACGAAACAAATGAAAAAGGAATGGTAAAATTCGAGGGTCATCCACAAAAAAGGGTAACAAAGGCTCTTGAGGTCGCGGGATATTTTTGTTTCAAAGTTGGCGCACCTAACGTGTAGGGGGGATCCTGGCGGTCAGTTTGTTTGGTGGCGCGTGTTCGTCTCCTGCGTGACAACTCCAGGCCCCTCACCGCGCGAAATACTCTTCGGACTATCAACATTTCATTAAACTTGAAGAGTTTTTAGATGGGAAACGTTTTTTTAACGATCAGGAGGTCATAAGAGCACCTGAAACAGCTGACAGTGGATTTCTATGCAACTGACATACAAAAACTGGTGCCCCGACTACAGAAATGTTTCGATCTCGACGGTGATTATGTTGAAAAATAATTCAATATGTTTGTGAATTACCTGTAAACTTCAATTAAATACAAGGATTTTTCTGTTGTAACTTTAATTTGTGGATGCCCTTCGTAGATTAACATATAAAGAGAGAATAAACGATAACGTAGGACATATACGACCAAAAAAGTTGTGGAATGATGAGATAAACCTGGTCATATCAAAAGCAGACAAAAAGAAGGGCGAGTGTGAAAAGATGTGTGAATGTGGAAGAAGCTAGATATATATGTCAGGATAGTTACGTAGGGCGTTCAGTCCTCTCTGCCCTAACCTACAAGGAAATAGCGTGATGGTAGTAGAAACATTATTGACTGTTTTTTTAAATTTATTTTTAAATCTTACTATATGTGCGTTAACGCGCTCTCCGTTTTCGTGCACGGAGGGCCGGCCATACAAAAACAGCGCGTAATGACGCGTGTTTTTGTACATGCTTTACGCGTCGAGGTCAAGTATTCAGAAGGATTTTAGATTTCGTACACTCGGAGACATCCGTTAGAAGCTTGTTGAAATATTTATTTTATTTATTTATTTAAATCTTCGAGAACAAAGAAAAAGTACTTTGGCGGACTAATTGCTAAAAGCAATATCTTCGAGCCAACCACAAAACAGGTTGGTCAAAAGGAAGAGATTGGTCAAAATTTCGTACTAAAAAAACATGAATATATACCAAAAGATAGGTACATACATTTTTTTTTTTTAAATCCAGTTAATTAAAAATAACCGCTGTTTTTTTAATTGGGAGAAAAGGTTTGCACATATTAACTTTAATAAAATAAAAAATTAAAGTAAGTTGCGTTATATATGTTAAATGATGAGGAATGTGGGATCAGATAGTGTGTTTGGAAGGAGAAAGAAAGGAAAAAAAAAGAAAGGAAAAAAGGGATAAAAATACATCTATGAGAAAAATAAAAAAAAAATAGTGAAACTCAGGGAGTTCAGAATTCTGAAAATGTGAAATAATGTTTCAGGCGTTTCTTGAAGGTGGCTAGAGAAGTTGCATTTTTTTATGAAGAGGTAGCTCATTCCATAATTTAGCAGTTTGGACGGAAAAGGAATAGCTGAAAAATGATGTGCTATGCCGAGGAATGGAAAGTATTCTCTCCTGAGAAGAGCAAAGCAGAAAACCATGATCACAAAGGTAAATGGAATTCTCCGCAAGATATTTTGGAGCGCAAGGATTGTGAAGAATCTTATAAAAAAATGAGAGAGGTTGAAAGTGTATGCGCCTTTAAAGAAAAAGCTACTTGAGTTCGGAGCGAAAGGGTGAAAGGTGGTCATACTTTTTGAGATTGGAAATAAAACAGATGCATTGATTTTGCAAGCGCTCCAGACGATCTATGAGTTCCGTATTGGCGTCCAGATAGCAAATATTTGCACAACACAGAGAAAACAATAGAAAAAATTGGGAGATAATTTTTTTGGTTGTGGTTGGAAGAGAATTCTGCAGTCTTTTCAGTGAATGGAGGGTACGATAAAACTAAATACTAGGACACGAGGAATTACTTGAATTATCGACACGACAGCGGTTCAAATGGTTTCTAAAAATTGTCTAAAATTTCAAGGTCTGCTGGGTACCACTATAGCAATACCCAGCGGCATAAAAAATGTCGGTGATGTATCCTTTGATTTTAATTTTTTAAAGAAAGACGTGACATGATCAGATAAACCAAACTCTTAAGTCTGGTCATGTTAAAGACAGGCACAACCAAAGAGCATGTGTGAATGTGGAACAAGCTAGGAAGCTAGTAAGGATAGACGTGTGTGGGGATCCATACGTCTACCTACTGGTGAATTATTTAAAGCTGGTGCGTTCGCAATACTTGCACAAACACATTGTGTAGTATCTGTTAATAAGCTCATGGTATGGCATCGCACGCCTACGCATAATGAAAATAATCTGTCTCTCTCGCGCTCAGACGCGCTTATGAGCGTGACACAGACAACTTTGCTTTGTTAGTTGCTAATGATATGGTAATAAAATATACCCAGGATGCTTTTGCGTTCGTCTAAATTTTATTTCGACTCTTAATAGTAAAAATATAATAACATTTTTTATGTATATGTATTAAGCCATGAATTGAAACACCGGTTTATAAATAAACATGTATTTTCATTTAACCAAATCATGTATTGGTTGATTATCTAGTGCTGACGCTTTCGCAAAACTCAAGCAAAAACATTTTTAACGTAAAGATGATGGATTTTAATAATCTTGGTATTATATTAATTGTTTATAAAAATCTTTTTCAAATTAGAGCGAAACAAATCAATAACTTAAGAAGATGTCATGTATTTATTTATTTTTAAACAAGTATGTTTTTAATTTAATATTTTATGTTAATTATAATAATAATAAATACAGTGTAATTTTAATGCACAGTACAAATCGTGGGTATACCGGCAAAAAACTTAAACTGTCAATTCCCTGTTTCGAGAATTCAAGCATTTAAGTTTTGTTCCAATTTAACTGTTTTATATTTTATTTAAATACAGTAAGATATTCAGTGCTCATTTAAGAACATGTTTTTTTATTTTTTTCGTTTCTTAATTTTATATTTAGTTAAAATTAGGTTATTTAAAGCTTTTAGCCTGAATAAAATACCCGGTATACAACTTAAAATTAGATTTAAATCTGGCTTGGTGTATTTTTCCAGTTTTTAGCGCGTTAAAAACTTAACAAAACTGCATCAATAAGTCAAAACCACATATTTTCGAGTTAACGTTCTTTGCCAGTATACCAACGAAATTAAATTTAAAAAAATATGTGTACACATTTATTGATAAACAATAAAGATAAAACATTTTGTACGAATTTAATATAACCTTTTTTTTAATCAACATCCCGTAGATTTTAAATGCGTTTGTGTGAGTTTTGCAAACGCGCCAGCTTTAGTTAAACAACCAGTACCCCCACGGAGTAATAACATCTTTACAGTATTAGTAGTAGAAGTAGATTTTTATATTTGGAATCTTTGTCTTATCGAGTAAAAAAGTTAGAAAATACGGTAATCATTTATGGTGTCAGCAGCAGGAAAACGAGCCTCCCGAGTTTGTAATATTACTATACCAAAACATTAGGTATTCAGTTTTGACATACATTAAGTTTCACGTTCTTGGAGCTCATAATATGTACGTAACCGATAATTTAAAAAGATTTCGTGTATTAGATTTCCGAACCCCTGGCTTGATTTAGTAAAATAGATAATGAAGGCGCAAACACGATACAATTACGTAATTGGGGAAAGTCGTTAAAATTGCGGTAACAATTTTCCCAGGGTATAAATTTTATAATTGAAAATCTAATAACTCGCGTAGCGGCAAAGGGAAACATTCAAAGATATTTCGTACAAAAGATTTTTAAACAGTTTGCCAGGTTGGGTTGGTCGTACTTGGAAAACGAATAAATGTAGTTACCCAAAACCATTTTGAAGAATGAAACCTGTGAAATTATAGAGACTGAAGTACGATAATTTTAATACCATATAAATTTAATATAACTCGAATTATAAAAATAAAACGTTTATTTTATTGGTAAGTTGGAAGAAATTGCCATTTGGCATTAAGCCCGCTAATGTACAATTAACATTATGAACAAAAAAATAAATAAACTGACATTGATAAAAAATAATAAACTTAAATATAATCTTATTAAAGGCCATTGCAGGTTAGCAGAACCAACGGATAAAATGGTAATACTTTTGTATTCAAAGTTTTAACTCTATATGAGCTTTTTGCCTAGCTTAATTTATTAAACTGTTTTGAAATTGTTTGATTTAAAATAAAGTCTGAATGAAAATTTAGGTTCACATAGATTAAACAACGATATATCGAAGTATGCATTACATTTAAATGTGTTAAAAAATAATTTTGACGAATCAAACTACAAAAATTTTACGTGGAGGATATAAAGTTGCGAAGTTAGATAGATTAGAAATTTTAGAAATAAATAGGATAAAAAATAACAGTGACAGCATTTTAATAAATCAGCAAATACAATTTAAAAACTCACCCTTATTAGTCCCATTAGTTGGACCCTGTCCATTGCAATAAAACAATAAATATTTTCATAGAATAGAATCGTCTCTTACAGTACACCGCCAACACATGTTTCAATAATTTGTCCCACTCTGTTGCATAGAAATATTACGTATTGTATTATTTTTAAATGTACTTATTCTTAAGATAATATTTACTTTTATAAAAATAATCCTAACTCTGTATAATATTTACCATTCCGAAGGTGCCCATTAGAGGGTGAAAGCGCTAATTGGTCGAAAAAATATGTGGAAGTTTAGCAAGAATTTTTATTAGTAACTAATTTGTAAATATAAATTATCACATCATTGTTTTGATATTTTTTATTGACATGGATGTTTTGATCATAAAGATCCAAGAAAAAAAGGTTTCTTTATTTTACTGATTACAATCCAAAAGAGGACTCAATGGTCAAATGGTCAGCGCGTTTGCTTATCATACGAGAGGAGATATTGATTCAAAAAGGTGCTTTTACACTAGAATATTTTAAGCCCCAGGACTGGAATCTGAAGAAAAGTAATGATCATCTTACCTTCTTGTAACAAAAAAAAATCAAGTTACGCTGCGGGTAGTGAACTAATACAGTGGCATGTGCACCATGAGTTGCGAAAGCGGAAAAATGAAAAAAAATATTACTTAAATGTAATACCAGAAATTAGTTTACTCTAACTTTGAATTACCAGTTAGTTCATTACACGTGTCATGGACTTATTTATTCCTTCTGTATTCATGATAAATTACAATGAAATCTGTAATTGGTCTTACTTAAAAAAAAATTATATTGTACATTGTTTTTATAATAAAGACTGTTTGATTTCCATTATAAATAAATAAATAAAAATAAAAAAGAATACATGAATAATTTTAAAACGCTCTCTAAAAGATTTTCAGATGAAATGTTTTTTTAAATAAATGTTAAAATATCTCTATAAAATGACAGGTATAAACGCATTTGGTAAATACAATCTTGTTTACAATAATTATTGTTTGATTGTTCCCATATTTTTGTTTGCACAAATTATTACGGTTTGTTGACTGAAACAAAATGGCTGATTCAGTGGTGATGTTAAAAATAATTGAGCGGTAAAACAACAGCGCGGAAATTAATTGCCGAAATCAAAATAAAATGGCCCAATTAATATGCAGACATGTAAATTATTTGTCAAACCATTGACTAAAAAAGCAGTCAAGTCCATAAGTACGAGTTAAACATTTGTGGCCAGTAATTGTTTCGGCGAATAATATTGAAACCGCAAAACTAAAGGGTTAAATGTATACTCGTATTAAATTGAGTTAAGGCTGTAGTCTAGTAAAACGCACGCAAAATGAAGAAATCATACGATTTTACCATTTTACAATGAATGTGTTTTTTTAATCGCGCAAAAATAAAAACAAAAAAAGATAAAAATATATTTCAAAGGTAGGTATTTCTGTTAAAAAATGCTTAAAAGTTTTATGCATCTAAAATATAAATACTGTTAAACCGGCAGAATATGCCATTTCAAATTTAGATTAAACTTAGGTATCTGAAATCTCAATAAAGACTAAGTATTGAAATTTATTTCAGCAGAGAGGGAAAAATTTTTGAAAAGGGAATATGGAAGTCTAGGCATTTACAGGGCTTATGACCTGTCATTGGCTGGTTTAAGTGGCCACTTTACACACTGTGTAACATTCACCATTCTGCCCATGTTTGAACATCCACATTTCCTCAACTCTTCCATCTGTTGACTTTTTAAATTTGTCAAAACAATTTTAAGATAATAAATTAAACATGAAAGTGGCCGAAACAAAATTTTAATTTTTTGTTTTAGAAAATAAAAACGAGCATTTTAAATCACACACATTTTTGTGACATTTTCCTTCATTTCTACGTAAAATTATGCTTTCGGTAATACTTTTAAAAAAATAATTATTGAAATATTTTAGTTGAATCCTTTTTTTATAGAATTGTATTCCTTTTTCGTTTAAAAGAAGATAGTTCTGGTTGTAATATTTAATTTAAAACAACATCTTATTTACGTTTTTACGACCTTCATACCTGCCCAACGAAAACGATAAGAATCGAATCGACTGATCGAAATCGATTAAGCTAATTTTAGTTGAGAATAGGAATGGTTATTAAATGCCTATAGAGTTTTGTTTTGCCTAAATAGGTACACCATGGGTTTGAAAATCAATGTAGCAAAAACTCATGTACTGTGTAATATTTCATGTCTCGATGCCCATAATCCTCTTACTGCCAAACTAAGTCATCGAAAGAGTCGAGAGTTTCAAATACCAGGGAGTATACACGTATGTTACGGAAAATTGCAGCTTTCAAAAATAACTAGGAGTGCGGTTAGGAATAGCAGGCGCCATATTCAGTGAAAATCAAATGCTGCCTATATAACGCCTGCATAACACCTATTCTCCTCTTTGGATGCGAATTGTGGGCCCAATAGGGCCCAAAACAACTAAATTCAGAGTTTTGAGAATGGGTGCCTCAGAAGAATCTTAGAAGTCCGGTGGTTTGACTTTGTAAGGAATGACTAGCTTTCATATGTAAATGTTATCAACCATAAAATATTGAGTTTTTCTACTGACATTTCTTGGTGGAACTGCATTTTAATTATAATAATAAAAATACTTTTATAGTTTTATTCCACTTTTATTTATATTTTTTTATTTATAAATTTTTATAAAACTATTAAAGTATAATATAAAATAGTATAAAATACCCAAATTTTGGTAAATGGGGTCTAGAATTCCAACCTTCCATACGCTTAGTAGCTGCAGGACGTGTTGTACACTTTTCCCTTTTTACTATTACTACTATTATTATTTTATTATTTTTAAATATCATTAATATCCTTAATTTCTTTGTCAATTTGAAAAAGTGTAAACGGGGGCTAGATTTTTTACCGTTCATGAACTTTGTAGCTCCAAGACGTGCTGTGATCAAGCTTCTATCTGTTGTAATTTTGATTGATCTTAATTGGAAACGAGGAACTAAAATCCCAACTGTCTATGTGCTCTGTAGCTGCAAGACGTACTGGGATATTTATTTATTGTACTGCGCCCTTAAGGTGATTTTCACAAAACTGGCGCCATAAAAATTATCCAACTATAAATGAAGTAAAAAGAACTGGCGCAGCAAACTCTGGTGACAATTGTCGTCGAGCGGAAGCGACACGGCTGGCTTGGCCATGTGCTGTGGATGCCTCCCGAGAGCCTTAACCACGCTTGTCTACTTTACAAGGCATCAGGTGCTCGACGTCTCGGACGTCCACTGCTGACTGTTTGTCGGCCGTTCGTGTCAGAATTAAGGGACGCGAACCTGAGTTGGGAGGATGCACAGAAGCTGGCAGCCGACAGGAATGCTTGGAGAATCATCGTGGACACCATATGCTCCAACTATCCCTAGCTCTCGCTGACATGGAATGATGAAGAAGATGATAGAGTTTTGTAAGTTTTTTAACGGAGATGAGAATTGTTGGATTTGGCACATAAGGTAGACGCATACAATGTATTAACGCACGTTTGTGTTCAGCCTTAGAGACGGTATGGAAAACCCGCTCAAATTATTAAAAAACTGAATGCCTTTAAATCTCTTTTACATGAATACATCGAATTCAATACATCCGAAGAGTAATCCTCCCATACAATCATTTGATAATACAGCGTTCTTTCAATAGAGCAACGCGAGTTTTCAGATTGAGAAATGAAAACTGAGATCATGGCGCCCTTGGAAATGCGAACAATCGTATTTTGCCATTATTCAAAGGAATTGAATCTTTCATGAAAAATCATCCCCATGCAGAAGAAAAAATGTTTCTTGACAATATAAATTATAATGTAAACAATCATTTATCAAAATCAATCACAAAATATTTCAAACGTCAAAATCGAATATTGTTAGAAAGTAACAAAAAAAAACATTTTAAATATTTTATCTAAAAGAGAAAACGGAAATATAATATTATAAATATATCAGGCTCACGAATGATGAAATCAAATGAAAGAGTAAATCAGAGTCAGGTATAATTAATAAGATTAAGAAAGGGTCTCTGAGATGGTTTGGTCATGTAGAACGAATGAATGACGAAAGAATGGTAGAATTCGTCTTTTGCTTGTGGTAACACGATGTTACATCACCGCGCGCCAAGGAATAATTTACCACAGTCTTTTAAGAGTTAAAGAAAGAAAGTATTTTGGCGTAAAGTTGTTAAAAGCGTCAGTGATAGAGGTAAAGAATATATATATTTCAAGTAATTAAGTAAAACGTTCAAAAATGTCAGGGATCCGAGAAAGAAACACATTTTACATAATACAAAGTTTATATTTGGAGCACTAACTTTGTCGTTATTCATTAAAATAAAATAAATAAAACAACTTTGTTTTTAACCACTAATTTTTATTTTTCACCGACCGGTTTCAAAGCTAACAAGCTTCTTTGTCAAGGTTTATGTAACAAATGAATTGATTCCTTTTTATTTTATTTCTATCATGTTCACTAAATACTACACGTGGACCCAATAAATCAAGTGTAATTAAAACAATATTTTTTCTGAATTCGCAAATCATCTGATAGAAAATAATCATAACTCCAATAAAGACACTGGATTAAAAGTACTTCATGTTGAAAATAAAATATTAAAATTAGACAACTTACAAATCTTAGAAATTAAGAAAGCGATTCATAATAAGAAAAGAATAATTAATAACCAAATAAACAATATTTCTTTTAGTCCTCTCCTGGCTTACTTCGAAAATAATGATATTAAATTACCACCCGTGTAAGAAAAAACCACTTGATTTATTGGGTCCACGTGCAGTACTGAGTGAACATGATAGAAATAAAATAAAAAGGAATCAATTCATTAGTTACGTAAACCTTGACAAAGAAGCTTGTTTGCTTTGAAACCGGTCGGTGAAAAATAAAAATTAGTGGTTAAAAACAAAGTTGTTTTATTTATTTTATTGAAACACATTTTACTCAGTTTATAGTGTTTCTAAAAAGAATGTCGTTATTTAATAAACAATTATTGGTAAAAAAAAATCACAAATACATAAATACCTACAAATTACAAGATTAACCAAGAAAAATATTAAAAGCACTCGTCGAAACCAATTTTTTTGTTTTATTTCACTTTTATAAAATTCGGCTTTAGACCCACAGTAAGAAAATAAACGAAAAAAATATTCAAATTAACAATTCATATAAATACAATAAATAAGGCAACGCTTTTATGGGTATATACAATTATAGGAAGATATAATTAATTGAAATAATAAAATTCTATTAGAATATTGCCCGAATAATTACCGTGGTAACTATTTTTACTTTATAGTACCTACTCGTAATTGCATGGCTGAGATGCTTACCGAATTCTAAGAAAAATAACATAAAAAATGAAACTTTTTCATCGAAATAAGTTGCAGATAATTATTATAGTTGCAATTAGTCTCTGAACAATTACAGTGGAACGATGGAAAAATGGCATACTTAAAAATCTGTAATACCACTGGAAAAAAATCCCTATTGCTACGAACCATCCAAGTCTTAATTATTAGTTTACAATGAGTAATTCTGTCTTTCCTAGAACTCAGTTGAAATTATGTATTCATTTTTATTTTAAAAATGTACTCGGGTAAAAATAAATTATTATATTACATTTTATTCAGTCGTTGTTTTTTTTCATAAACACAACCCCTAATCCAACAAAGATTTATATAAACGGCGCGTTTGGTTAAATTTTATATAACCTTTTTAAAATCAACATGCGTTTGTGTAAATTTTGCGAACGCGCCAGCACAAGATATCGTATCATATCGTAGCGAGCTGATATGGATTTGATGTTTATTCATTAATAACTTCTAAAAAAAAAAAAAATTCAATTTGCATGCAGATACTTAGTAGAATGCAATATTAAAATTTTGTAAGGCATCCAAAATAAAACACTTTTATTGGATGTAATTTTGCTTTAAAAAAATAAATATATGTGACGCATTCCGTCTTGTTAGGACGTTATCAAACTAATTTAAATATTTACCAAGTTTAATTATATACTAATAATATCATTCAACACCAGTTATTGCTAGTGCATAAGAAAACTATGTAAATATTTAAGTTATTCTAATATACTCGTAGTTCTAACAAGACAAAACGCGTCACATATATTTTTTTTAAATTTAACAAAAATTGAATCCAGTAAAAGTGTTTTATTTTGACACCTTACCAAATCCTAGAACGTTGCTACACACACAACCTTTTTCCTGCGTATTAATGCGCTCTCCTATAACTGAATTTACAAGTCCGCGCACACACAAATTGAGCTCTTACTAATTTCGAGGAAACAGTTCTATCAAACCAATCCATATTTAGTTTTGATAAATTATGAGTGTTTTATGTCAAATTTAGCACTTAAATCGACTGAGAAGGAGGTATTGAAATTATGAATTGTGAAATATAACTCTTGTATTCTAAAATTATGGCAAATAATAAATTGCTTTTCAGTTTATTTCAAAGAACTTAACTCGAATCACTATGTTGGCAGTTGGTGCATATTTTACATGTGTACCTAATACCATGTGACTGCTTCCCTAATCGAAAACCTCACTGCACGCCCCCAGGGACATGTACCAATACCTTTATGTTAGTGAATATTTATTTTTCTTATAAAAACAATAAAATAAGTATCCACACAATGCATTAAAACGTCATGTTTTTTACCTTGATTCCGATGTGGATGGTGGGGAAGTCCGCCCCTAGGGATGGCTGGGGGTGGAGGGAGGATTGCAGAAGGGGGAGGGCGAGCGGGCAGGACATCATCGCTGAAGCGGACTGTAAATAACACAAAACAAACATTAGAAAACGATAAAATCTTACAACAAATTATTAAATACATCATTCATGGTGCGTAGGGAACTACATTGAAACACCAAAATTTTAAATAACAATCCATATTAATACTTAACATGGTGAAACATTCAACTAATCGTGTACAATAAAAAAAGATGTAACTAGATAAAATCTTGATATTATAAAAGAAGAAAAGAGTTTTGCCAATATGTGTACAATCGATATTATTATATGGAATTCTGGGATGGGAGATGATGCTATAAATGAAATTTATATCTGAATTTCTAGCAACAGAGAGGGAAAATATTTTTGAGGAAAAAAAATGTAAAATATACATTTTAAATATTTACAGGGCTTGTGATTTGTCATTGGCTATAACATTCACCATTAGGCCCATGTTTAAACATCCACATTTCCTCAACTGTTCCATCTGTTGACTTTTATCTAACAAAAAGCTAACAAAAACTATTCACACCTATGTTTTTGCACAGTAAATCTATTACTACTACTACTACCATCACGCCATTTCCCCGTACGGGTAGGCAGAGAGAATGGACCGCAACACACGTCTATCCTGGCATACAATCTTAGCCTCTTCCACATTCATACATCTTGTCATACATGCCCTTCGGTTCTGTCTGCTTTTGACATGACCAGATTTAAGATTTTGGTTGATCTGATCATGCCACGTCTTCCTTGGTCGTCCTCGTCTAACGTTGCCGTTCATTTTTGCCATATATACTTGTTTTACCATTCTCTCGTCGTCCATTCGTTCTACGTGACCAAACCATCTCGCGCCAAGCGCGCCAAAAGCGTCATCTATGCATAATTATAAACATAATATAATGTATGTATTATGTCTTAATAGTGTATTATGTTAACTATGTAACTTTATTTTTAAATTTTAATAATATATTTTTTTAATTTTTACATTTGAAAAAATGTTAATTATGTTTAATGTGTAACTTTTTCTTATTATATAGTATGTATAATGTAAAAGCCCCATGGGCGTCAACAGAAAGAAAAATAAAATATATAAAAAAATTTAAAAAAAATTAGTTTCATATTTTTGTCTAGTATTAACTTTACAAGTAGAAGAATGTGTGTATCTGGAAATAATGGTTTTGTATGTTTTCGCACAAAGCACAATAATTGCAACTAAAAATATGTCGATTGAAGCTAAACTGGCAGTGCACAATGGAGTTTTAGTCCCAACACTTATGTTTAGAAGTGAAACATGTAACTGGCAAAGGAAGAATGAAGACCGAGTGAACGCGGTCGAAATGTGATCTTTCTCCGAATGTGCATGACAGGGTAACGAATTATGAAATTAAGCGAGAGTGTAAATCTAAGTAAGGTATGACTGAAAACAAAAAACTCAAACTAACAAACCATTACGCCGTTTCCCCGTAGGATAGGCAGAGAGGATAGAACGCCACATCGCTATCTTTGCATACAGATCTCGCTTCCTCTACATTTATACATCTCCTCACGCACGAGCGTAGATTATTCCGACTTTTGACGTGTCCATCTTCAAGTATTTGTTGGATTTTGTCATGCCATGTCTTTCTCGGTCTTCCTCTATTTCTGCATTCATCAACATTCGCATAGTAAATATTCTTGGCCGTTCTTTCGCTGTTCATTCGCTGTACATGTCCAAACCAGCGCAGAGCTCCTTTCTTGATTTTATCGATAATGCTTACATAATGGACGGATCTCAATATTGGTGCATCTATCGTACATAGTTTTACCACACATTTGCCCGAGAGATGGCATTTTGACAGCATTCAGCCTACTTTCATCCCTGTTTTTCCAAGTTCATACTTCGCTCCCATACATCAGGGTCGGGACCAGGACTCCGTTGTGATTTTTTTTCGACGAACGTTAAAAAAAAATATCTTTCGGTGCTCACGTTTAAATTTGGAAAAAAGGACAACTAACGTTGGCACCAAATACATAGAGATTAATATGTTTCTTTTAAATCTTATCATAAAATACAAATTCACAAATTACAAAACGGATGGAGAACATTTTAGAGGAGGGAATAAGGAAGTCTAGGCATTAACAGAGCTGTTGTAATTTTTTAATCTTAATGACTCCCTAGGGGGGAAATCCAGTCTTTTGTCTACAAACATTTGGACAAACTGAAAATATTGTAATAAAACACAACGTTTACGTTTATTCGCGAATTAAATATGTTTTTTAAAGATATGTATTTTGTTACGGTGTTAAGCCACAAAATTGAAGAACTCGACTTTAAAAAAAAAAATAATGAATGGTTCGTAAAACGAGTGTTGAGTAGGTATATCCGAAAATAAACGCGGGTAATAAAGTGTTCTTAACATGTATGCAGATAAAATTGGCTTTAATCCTCATAAAAGTTTACACTCGCGTAAAATATATTATTTTGAATACATACTTGGCAAGAAATTACGAATTAAATAAGAAATGTTCGGGGGGTTCTTAAAGATTCGGAGGAATAATTGGTGAAGCGGCGTGTAAAGTCGTTTAACTCTCGGTTTGGTTGCGAACATAAAATTTTGCATAAAGCTTTCGGTGGGATTAAGGGGTGGAGACTCTGATCTCCGATCCACGGGGTGGCTGCGGAGCAAAACAGTCATGGACCATAAAGCGCAGTTTACATTGGATATAAAAGTCAATCTGGCGCGACTGGAACGGGGAAGGGGGGGCTGAGGTGGCGGATCGAGGATTCCTTAGCCACGCATTATTAAACTAGCTTCGTGATCAAACGATTGCTGCGACTACAACCCGCAAAGGGGAGAATATCTGTGTACGTTCTCCCAAGGGCGAAAACCAAATTATATCACAAAAACTAGAATTTAATTTAAATAGCTGAGTTTGTATTAAATTTAGGCAAATTAAAAGAATGCGTGGTCTGACTTTTCTTCATACCGGATCATTTTATTTTATTGAAATAAACGGCACTTAGTGTCTTATACATATTAGTTACAGATACAGTTAAATAAACATACACGTAAGTATAATTATAGGTAATACGGAGAATTTAAAACAATATTATAATTTAAAAATTAAGAAAGTCTAAATAAGATAAACTTTTAAAAAAAATAAAATATTACCAATAGTAGAATAATCGATAAAAAATTAAATTTGGTATTAGAAATACTTTGAACCAGTTTAAAAAAAAACTAAAAGAACAATTTTAAATTATACTAAACGATTAAAAAAAATATATGTACTGTTATTTAAAACTTATACTTAAGTAAATAGTACATATTAATGTAAAAAAATAATAATAATAAAAATAATAAAAACTTATAAATAAATTCAAGAAAAGAAACGAAAAAAAAAAAAAAAAACACCAATAAAGAATGATTTAATAACTTATATTTACATATTAGTTTTTAAATCACTACTAGACACTAGTCTGAAGATACCCATTAGAGGGTGAAAGCGCTGATAGGTCCAAATAAATAAGTGGAAGTGTACCAAGTATTTTTCAAATTAATTACTCATATGTAAATATAAGTTATTACATCATTACATTATTTTTCTTAAATTAAAAAGTTAAAATTAAATTTACATATTTATATAATAACTTTGTAAAGCGCCCTTGAGGTAATATATTACGAAAATGGCGCTTTATAAGTTATCCATAATAATAAAAATAATATTCTCAAATCAAGCATCGGCAAAGCATTGCCGGGTTCAGCTCGTCTCTTATAAGTAAAAAGCTATTGATAAAAGTAAATCCTTTTAGTGATAGCTCTTACACTTTTTTGAGAAATCTTTAGGTTTAAGAAAATTGCGGTATTCAAAAAAATTTCGTTCAATTGTTGTTGCATTATTTAAAATATTGAAAGCCAAAAAATAATATGGATTATTGGAAAAAAAAATATGGAATGAAAATTTTACGTAATTTTTTTAATTGAAAATTACGTCAATACTGATCTACCTGGAAAAACGTCACCTAAACGGACATGTTACTATTATCGATAATTATTTTACTAGAAACAATAAACTGAAGATATGTTTGTATCTATCTTTCATAGATTCCAAGAAATATGACCCCAAACATGGCCCAGTGTTGTGTGTCGTTAACTATTATAGTCGGTGAAGAATGATTTTCAATAATAATAACATGGAGATAATGGGACGTTTTTTCATAAACATTGATTGAAATTGATAAAAAAGAGATAAACCCTCCTTTTAAAAATTATTTGACGATATTAAGAAAAACATATATTCACATGACAACGGCCGGTCACATGAACCCGCGACTTGATGAATTTAAATGAGAGTCCCGACCTAACGTGAAAATTTCTACCAATTCAGGTGTGAAAATTAATAATTGTGTCATTATGGAATTGTACGTAAACAAAACATATCTATTGAGTGTGTACATAAATAAATAAATGCGCATTATAAACATTTTGATGAGAAATTAAAAAAAATATATCAAGAGAGACTCTAATATTAAAATACGAATGAAAATACTGAGAATGGACTCTGCACAATTCAGCATTTTACTGCGATAAGTAATATTATTTCATAAAATATCAGAGTTACCACATGCGAGATGAATAGAAATAGTTTTTTTGTATTCCTGACTTCACTATGAACCGTTAATTAAATTGTAAAATGCTTAGCGAAAAGAGTAAAAATAAAAATAATGTTTTCATTAACGACATGCCAGAACGGCAGTCCAATTAGAACAATTTTCTTCAGAGTGTATTTATTTGATGAGAGACGGAAAACACAGCATAAAACATTGATAACGGCTAATTGGAGGCATGTAGAATGAATGCGTATAATACAGATATTTCTAAAGCAAACATGAATTGTTAAATTGAAATAAAAACATTTGCCGACTCCGCTTTGTGGTATACTTTATTGTCAGCTTTTTTTTATTATATTGATAAATTGCAGAAAAACTTCACACTACGACATCTCAGTTGGAATTTTTCTCTATGTTGCTGTATTTTTGCTGCCAACTAAGTGAGGCCCAATAGGCCAAATGTACCATTATGTAACAGTCGGCCACAGCTGACTGTTATCTTTTTAAATGAATCATTGTTTTCTTTTTGATTTTAATCGGTTCTTAAATTACAGAACAGATCGGCTAGAATTGATAAGGAAGAGGTACCCAAAAATTAAAAAAAGGAATGGTGCCTGTTCGTAAATGCTACTTTATGGCTCAAATTTGTTACTAGATATCGATTTGATGGTAACTACCAGAAAAGGTATATACATACACACAATACAAGGCTAGCACAACGTGAAGGCTTGTCAGTACCGAGGTTTGTAAACAAGTATGGCTTAAGAACACTTTATTATACAATTCCTAAAATTTTCAATAAGATTCCTTAGCAGATCTTTAAAAAAATGTTGACGAAACTTTTAAGAAAAAAAATAATAAAATGGCTAACATGTAACAAGTCTTTAGATTGATGCTAACAAGCCAGTTTCGCGGTTTAGTGGGTTTCATTATTTTTTCTTTTGTATTTTACATTTTTTGTTCATGTTTACCTTCTTAAATAAAAATAAATACAAAAAAAAATCGTTTACTCACCAATATTTTTACGTAGATTTGAAATATTTTCGTAAATTTGGGAATTGTTTTGGATTCGAAACAATAGGATTACTTAGAACAACAAAAAACAGTAAGGCTCGAAGGGAAGATACTTTTAGGTGATCGTGATCTGAATCAATCGAGGCGCGAAGAGCCTTTTGTGGAGTAAAAGTACTGGAACCTTCATCATATGAGTAAGAAACATCCGGCTAAACCAAATCACATACTAGGCAACGTCTGAATATAATTTTAATACTTCTTCCAATACCAGTTACTTTAATCAACATTGTTTTGAGTATGTCCAAATGCTTGAAGACAGGGTGGATTTCCTCCCTAGAGAGTTATTTAGATCGAAATTTGTTGCTGATGAAAGAGTTGAGGAAATTTGGATGTTTGAAAATAAGCAAAATAGTGAATGTTACACAGTTTGTAAAGTGGTAATTTAAAACAGCTAACGACAGGTCATCAGCCCTGTAAATGCCTAGACTTTCATATCCCCTTCTCGGAAATGTTTTTCCTCTCCGTTGCACCAAATTCAGATCCAAATAACTGCCTAGGGAGAAAATCCAGCCTGTCTACAGACATTTGGACACACTAAAAACATTGCATTTAAAATTCAATAAAAACATTACATAAAACTGACAAACAAAAACGCATTTTTACTTATTTGGCCTGATTCACTAATCAATCCGTGCGCATTTTTATTAATTTATTTCACATAAAACTTATAATTTTTACTTTTCTATTCTTATGGATAACTTATACAGCGCCATTTTCGTATTGTGTGAGTAAGTGATTCTATAGATAAATAAATTTAATTGAAGATCTTGAATTTGTGATTAAATTTTAAAAAAATACTTTGTTATCACATGCTGCGGATTTATTCTAATGACACACCTCACTGGGCATAACCCATGCCGGGGCATTTATTTACATTATGTTCTAGTTACAGTATTGTGGGCGTATCTCGTAACCCCCCGCTTCCCGCTCCCCGAGTGATGAAAACTGAGTTGGCACTTTATTTAAAATTGGAGATAGAATTTAAGATAAATGCGATAAACTGACTTGCTTTAAAACCACCAATAACGATCAAAGACATATATAACGTCATACGGGGAGAAGTGCGTTACGGCGGTTAGGGCGGCGGTTATTATCCCGCCCGCGCTCTTCCGCCCTCCGCTCTAGAGGCGCAAGGCGGCTGCAAGATTTAGCGGCGAGAGATTGTTCCCTGCAAAAATAACGAGATCGCGAATCAAATTTACGAGCGGATAGATACTCGCGCGGGGAGGGGTAGAGGGGTAAGGGTTGAGGTGGGCTCAGTCGAGACACCCGTCCGTCTTCATCCAGAGCAGGGTTGAGAATCAAACATTATCTACGATAAAATTAAATAAGCTCTTCACCCCTTATAGGACACATATTTTTATTGATTTATGTCTTGAAAACCAAAAAATATGTTTTTTTAAAGATTAATTTTTACATTCAAAACTACACTAGTTTACGAATTCATTAACTTTTTAAGTCTTTTTAGGCTGTGCTAATGTTAAAATATAATAATTAACAATTAAAAATACGTGGTCAAATAAATTAAATTATAATGACATGTGATGCAATAAAATAATAATCCAGAAAAACAAAGTATAAATAATAAAACTTCAAAGAAGATGACATAATCAATAATCAGATATGAAAATGTACATATAAATAAATTGAGTTACATAATTAATCAAGTAAACAAAATAATAGTGTCTTTGAAATCAATAGAAAATAATACAAAAACATAATTGAAATGATAATTGAGATATGGTTTTTATAAATTCCTTTCATAGTAAGAAATTAAAGTAATAAATAATATGCCAAATAACAGTGAGTCCTCAATTAAAGAATACAAAAATAAAATATTAAAAAAACATAAAATTATCTATGTTTAAAATAAGCAAATAAAAGAATGGAAATAAAGCAGATAAGTACATTTTCAGAGGTCTCCCAAACATTATAATGATTGATTGACAATCTCGTCCCAATTGGTCTGCAGCAGCCAATAGTAAACATTTTTTAAAAATACAGCACTTGTGGAGTTTTTTATGGCTGCCGGAAGATGATAAATATTTTACATTGGAAAAAGCTGAGTGAAAGACTGATCTACCACTTTACGTTTTTACGATACTTGTGTGACTTAATACTTGCCTGATATCAATACGAAATATTAAAAACTATAGACCTAAATTCCGATTATATGTATGTACCGAGTGTTGTAGATTATTATTATTACTGTCGATAACTTATACAGCGCCATTTTCGTAATAAAATACCTCAAGGGCGCTTTATATAGTGATTCTATTGTTAAATTAATTTAATTGAAGCTTTTAAATTTGTAATTTAATTAAAACAATTTATTTTGTTGTCGCGTGCTACGGATTTATTCAAATGATTTAGAGAACAAGTGGGTTTTAAGTTTTTTCCGAAACATCACTTCACTTTCACAGCCTCGCACCTCTGCTGGGAGAGCATTCTATGCCATAGGGCCTGCGACCGCAAATGCGCGTTTACTAAATTTAGTGCGCTGTTTGCGTAGAGGTATAATAACTTTTCCTCTCGCCGTAAACGTAGCTGATCTAAGCGTGAGACGCCTGTCAGCTAGTTTATCTGGAATGCATAGTTCCCTTAGATATTCCGGAGCAGAGTTGTGCAGTGACTTATACATAAACCAACAGAGTTTGTATTCGACCCTCTGTGGAAAACGTAGCCAGTGTAATTCCCGAAGTAGTGGAGTGATATGACTGAACTTAGAGATTCCGAAAATAAGTCTCGCTGCGGCATTCAATACAGATTGTAGGCGAGTCATTTTGTTCATTGGTAGACCTGCATAGATACCATTACAATAATCGACTCTAGACACTACAAACGCATTTATTAATTGACGGGCGGCATCAACAGGCAAACTTTTGCGTATGCATTTAATTTGTCTTAGCTGGTAGAAGCATGACCTTATCGTTCTACTAATTTGAGCCTCAAGAGATAGGTCAGAATTGAGTAAAACTCCCAGTAATTTAACGGTGGGTAAAGCGGTACTCCCTACATTGGGTATTGCCGTATCCTGGATCAAATTCTGTCATCTGGCTGAAGCCACCTACAGTTGTTCATTTTGATGGGTTAAATGTTAGTTTAGATGAAATTGTGTAGAAAAATAAAAAAGTGGGAAGGACACTTGGCGAGGCAAAATAATGGCAGGTGTTCGAAGACCACAAAAAAGATGGGTCGACGACATTGCCTCAATAGTCGGTGGAACGTGGATGATAAAAGCGGGTGACAGGAAGAAGTGGAGACACTGGAGACGTTTGGAAGAGGTCTGTATCCAGCAGCGGAGAAAATAAGGCTGACAATAAGAAAGATGAAGAATATGTAAGTACTACTTTTTTCTTGGTGTCCTATAAAGGGCTAAGCTACGAGGGACGGAATCTACCCCGTATTATTGTCCAATTTAATCTGGTGAATGGATGCTTCCTTTAATTCAATTTCATGAACTGAAGTGCTCGCTTGTTTGCAGTGTTTTCACTACTGCCAATTATTAATTATGTTGGGTGAAGGTACTCGTATACTTAAAATTTTAAAATATTGGTTTTGATAATAAAATTACACGAATACGTATTTTTCTTATAAAAAGTATATTTCATATATTTTTTACGATTTCGCATTGATATACACATACGTGTCAACCCACAGTCAATTACAGTCATTCAAGATAACAAACACCTTCAAAATCAATATCTAACACAGAATAAAAAAAGTACCATACGACATATTACAATCTAAACTTATGAAAATTAAGATTCCATATGTTTGTGGCCGCAAATCTCGGAATGTTATCAATGGATAGACTCAATTTTTTTACAAAATATTGCATTTTAGCAAAAAAATGTTTCTATATACTTTTTAATCGGAAGTTTTGACGGAAACAGAACATTCTATGCGTTTCCAATTGACTCATAATTTATCATAGTTAACAAGTACTGAATGACAGTTCTACACAGTGCTGCCATTTTATCAATTTTAGCCAACGTTACAATTTTCTTATCTTATATTCTACAACATAGTTCGAGCAACGCAAATTTAGATAATAAATTAAGCTATGTGTTTCCTCGAAAAATGTAAAGTTGCTAGAGTATTTTTATTTTACTCCCCTAATAGAATCGAGTGTAAAAAAAAATCCTGAAACAAGTAGAATATAAATTTCATTTGCATTTTCCAAATTATATAGCTTCTTTAAAATTTCATAACCTTGATTCATTTGCACACAGAAGAGATATTTTCGATCAGACTCTGCTTTACAAAATTATAAATAATAAATTTGATTCCCCAGAACTAATTCATCTATTTGCTTACCGTGTCCCCTCCAGGCCAACTAGACTGTCTGATATTTTCTATATTCGTAATATTAAAACTAATCATCGGAAACATTCTACCATCCCTCGTATATGTGAAGCATTTAACAATACTTTTAATAGTCTTGATATATTTAACACTTCATATAACAGGTACAAAAGAGAACTTATAGGCTTGATTCAGAAAAACAGAGAATAGACGTTTTGTCTCTTTTCTGCTCTTAATCATTTGATCAAATACAATTTTACACCCCTAATTTCCTTTAATCATCCTATACCACTTATTTTCAATTTCCTTCTTTTCTTTCCTACTATCTCCTTGTTTTGTCCATATTTCTTTTATTTTTATAAATAGTTTATTTATTATTTATATTGTTTAAGCCGTCGTCGCTTTATTGAAGTATAATTTAGTGAATACATATTATTGGATGGCAGGCCCTAGTATGTATATATTTTTTATAGTTTTTATTTACATTCATTAAACATGTAAATTTGTTTGTAATCGAAATAAATCAAATAAAATAATAATTAAATTCATACAAAGCCAAAGCAAGCGTGGCCGGGTTCTGCTAGTAATATTAAAATAAACGGCATATAGTTCTGACTTCTCAAAAAATCACGCCCACCCTGCCCCTGGTTAGAACGGTCACATGGGAAACGGAGAGCAACGCAAAATTCGAATCAAAATGCCCGCTCAGGATGGCCATAAAGGATAATATGCGGAGAAAAAGCCAATAAAAACGTCTGTTGTAGAAGGTGCTATATCCAGGTAATTTGCGTTACGGCGGCGTTAATGCGGTGAAAGATTCTCAGTGTATGATGGAATATAATACGCGGGTATTATTATGATCAACCCGGGAAGAAATATGGCTAACGGACATGGCATTGTCAATTTACTTAAATATTCTATTATAAAACAATATATTTATTCATTTCCTTAATCACACCTACTGGTGCATAGGGCACGCACTAGCACAGTGCATTATAATTTTCTCTTTGGCTCATAGGGTTTTAATGTTTGATCAATGTCTAAATCGGGGTGTCTTTAGTAATGCTAAATTTTATGACATTGCTCTGTATGAAATATTACTCGTATAAAACAGCTTGGACGGTGAAAAGGTAACGACGGTTCTATTTTTCCACATCGCATTGGCATCGGCCATATTGCACTGCATTGGTACACCAACCGCAGCGTATCTTGATCATTTTTGTTACATGAAGATAAGATGATCAGCCTTAAACTTCAGGTACCAGTCCAGGGACTATGAAATATTCTAGCGTGAAAACATCCTTATAAATAAATATTTCATATCAGCCATGTCGGGAATCGAACCCGAGACCTCTTTTATGGTAGGCAAACGCGCTGGCCATTACACCACGAGGCCGACATATAAATGGAAATTATAAGTTACGCGTATTATAAGTCACTAGCTTTTACCCGTGGCTCCGCTCACGTGGTATGAGAGAAAAATTATTTATGTAATTAATTCATTGTGTCGTTTTAACAATAAAAGTTTCTGTTTATCATCAAGAATTTTCCCGAAGGAATGATATTTTTTATCGGGATTGAAAGTAACTTGGTCTACCAACTATCGCTATGAAAAAAATACGATGATCCGTTAGTCGATGGTGACGTTGAATTGTTATTCTGTTCACAAATTCACAATCCTACTACAAAACTAAAACGAAAAGCAATCCAAACTAACCATAGATAAAGCAAGTCAATTAAAGAAATGAAAATAATTCATTTCAAATTGATTTTTTTTGACATCTCACTTCACCGTCACTTATTTTCACATAATGTGGCTCATTTTTGAAATATTAAATGCTTTTTTCATTGTATTTTTTTGAAATTCGGAATGAAAAAAAAAGTATCCTGTTTTATTTCTCACGCAACCCTTTGCAAGAAATTATGTCAATCGGTGACTCTGTTGAGACGTGAAGAAATCACACACTTTCGCATTACATTTAATTTACATTTTTAACGCAATTTAAATATAGTGAGTTAGAAACTAGCAAAATAAATCCAACCTTCTAGTCCTATTTAAAATTTTCAACTCACTTTTTGATGCGCTTGAACTACTGATTTCAATAAAATTAAATATCCCAACTAGAAACCTCAGACAAAACTAACTATTTCATACCGATAACCATAAAACTGGCTATGGTTTTAATTCCCCTATGCCCAGAATTTCTAAGTCTGCCAACAAACATACCAGTGTTGATTTCTTTGATAATAAGTTGTCTTCTTTCAAACGATCACTAAATAAAATTTAATTATAAACACCTCTCTCCCGCTTCCACTTCCACCAAGTCTACTATATACCATTGTGTCTTTCTACTTTCCTTAATAATGATTTCTACGTAGACAAATGTCTTTAAAAATGCCCATTGAGCGCAGATACAAATAAATAAATTACAATATTAGTACACGAACCTTTTATAAATAAAATGACTCGCCTACAGACTGTATTAAATGCTGCAGCGAGACTTATTTTAAGAATCTTTTAGTTCACTAATATCACTCCACTACTTTGGGAATTACACTGGCTACGTTTTCCACATAGGGTAGAATACAAACTCTGTTGGCTTATGTATAAATCACTGCACAACTCTGCTTCGGGATATCTAAGGGAACTATGCATTCCTGATGAACTAACTAACAAGAGTTTTACGCTTATATCAGCTACATCTACGGCGAGATAAAAAGTAATTATACCTTTACGCAAACAGCGCACTAAATTCAGTGAAAACGCATTTGCGGTCGCAGGCCCTATGGCATGGAATGCTCTCCTAGCAGAAAGAGTGAAATGATGTTTCGGAAAAAAACTTAAAACCCATCTGTCAATAAAATACATTGTTGTATCAATTATGTATAAAGCATTAAGTTTGTGGTCAAAAATTTTAACTAGTGTTAGTAACTCAACCTCTACCCCCCCCCCCCTTCTTCACAACTCTCTACCAATTTAACAACTCTCTACCACCAAATATAAGATTTTTTTTTTACTAAGCTTAATTCATGTTTAGACATAGTGGTGTTTGCATTTCTATAAATCTGCATGTAATTTATGTATTTTTAGAAATATTATATACATAAGTGATGGTGAAGGTGGTGGTGTACTTTAGTATTTGCATGTTTGTGTAGTGAGTGTCCTGACGAAAAGACGGGTACGTCTCGAAAAAAAAGCTAGACTAAAAAAGTCGGTAAATGGTTACATACTAATATTTACTAACATTAGTTAAATTGTTTGAATTAAATAACAAATTTCAAGGCTTCAATTAAATTTATATATCTATAGAATCACTTGGTAAAGCGCCCTAAAGGTATTGTATTACGAAAATGGCGCTTTACAAGTTATCCATAATAATACTAAAAAGGTTTTTAAAAAGTAATTTATCGTCCGTTTATGATAAAAATATGATTTTGCAATTTGCGTATCTCAAAAAACGCCACAAAATCTCTAGAACGGACCCGGGTAAATGGAATCGCCCACTTGCGCATTTTACTTTTTTGAAACATAAAAGTAAGATAGTCACTTAAATGCTTCAGGGCCTCGATTATGATGGGAAGATAAAGACGTCATACCTTCACCTTGACGGTATAGTTGAAGATAAATTCCCTCTAGCAATTATAAATATATACTACCGACCCCCCACCTTCAAGTTTTGGGTAGTTACATCGTTTTGAAACAAGGGAAAGCGTACGTCACGGTACACATAACTACGCACTAAAATGGCATAGCTTCAGAATGACGTCACAGTTGAAGATAAAAGTCTCCTGACCGACTACAAAGGTATATTACCGGTGCCCCCCACATTCAAGTTTTGATGTAAGTATATCGTTTTATACCAACGGGTTTAGAACCTCTCGATACGTTTATCTACGCATTGAAATTGTCAAAAATTTTCTTCCACATAGCAATTTTTTCTTTAATTATGATTAATTAAATTTATTATTGTTTTGAGATTGGAACTTTTTTTCTTAAAAGCCTGTTAAAAATATAAGAGAGAAATAAGTAAATTTTGAAGTAAATTAAATTCTGACATAACCGTTTAATAAAACGAACGCCTAGATGTTAAAATAATGTAGCTAGATTCTGTTCTATTAACAAATAAGGGTATCTAGGCATTAGAAAGTTACCACTCTAAGAAAATTATTTAGTTAATATATTTTTTTCATCTGTTTGATTATCTTTCCGAGTGTATGTAACAAAACATTATAGGAGCCGGCTTTGTAGTCGATCAGTAGATTTACAGACGATCGTTAAGCGTCCCGTCGAGATAATTTCCAAAAGTCATACAGAATTCATATTTAGGCGAGCATTTTTTGCTTAAATTGGGATTTATTGGAGTTTATAATCGCTTTAACGTTAGAACTTTTTATTACTTTTTATTAAATGTTGGGATTCGTGTTACGTGTGACTAATGAATTCAAAAACATAGGCACTTTGAAGTTGATGTATACTTCTCCAGTGAGAAGTCAGTTAGAGTACAACTCGACAATTTGGACTTCTTACTACAATTGTCATCAAAATTCTCTGGAAAGGGTCCAAAAAAAATTCTTAAGATACATAAATTTTAAACTTGGAATTAGTCATGAATTTTTAAATTACGATTTTTTATTAAAAACATTAAATTTGCTTAAACTTAACGATAGAAGAAAAATTATAGACCTGTTAAATTTGTATAAAATTGTGCATTCTATATGGGATTGCCCAGAACTTTTGTCACTCGTCAACTTCAGGGTGCCTGGAAGGATAACTAGGCGGGTGCCACCGTTTTGCAGTAGTAACTCACGCACAGTGTATGATTGTAATGCCGTATTGAGCCGACTTCATGAACTCGGCAATAGTTGTTCCCACATATCGGATATATTTAATGTGGGGTATTGTTCTTATAGAACAAACCTTATAAACTTTTTCAAAGATGAGCAGTAATCATATTTAATGTAGTTACTTCATATATGATTTTCTGTTTTTTTTTTTTTTTTTATATATATTTTTATTATAAACCTTATTATGTTTAAAATTTGATTTACTTTTTATATTAATTTTTAAAGTTCTCGTATACTTTTTATTTCAAACTTTTGTTTTATTTAAACTTTTTTTTTTTTTTTTTTTTAATATCATGTTATATAATTTTTAGGCTTGATTATTGTTCCTTAGTTTTGAGTGCAAATATGTAGTTTAAAAAATATCAAACCTTATATGTTTATATTATAAATTTGTAAAAGGCAATTATGCCGTGTATGTTAATAAATAAATAAATAAATAAATTACAGAAGCCTTTTTTTAACTATAAAAGAGAACTATTTAAAATGTTAATGACGTAAGAAACGCGGACTAATTATTTGCGGTCATTCCATTGGCTTGTTTCGATCATATGATGTCGATATGACAAGTAAGTAGAACATACCGAGGTAAGATACAGATAGTACAGAAGTTAAGTATACCGATATATACAGATGAAGATAGCGTTCATAATCGAGGCACAGATACAGTTTAGGAATGATGAAATACTTTGTACAGTAAAACTTACTCTTTAAAATACGTATTTCATACCGACTTCGTCGGAACCTCGGGCATTGTAGGCATTCTAGGCGTAAGCGCTAACCAACCGCAAGGCGGAGTAATCTCCACCCGATTTCCGCTTTGAAGATTCTTACCTGAATGAAGCTTTTTAGTCAGAGACGGAGAACATTTTAGATAAGGTAATATGAGAAGAGAGTCTAGACGACATTTAAAAGGCTGGTGTTTCTTGCTTTTTATATTTTATTCAAATAAACTCTACAAAAACACATTATTTAATACGCACACAATTGAACAGGGTTAAGTATGACCTACATAAACTGTCTACAAATACTCAAAATGTGTGACCTGTCATTTACTGATGTAAGCAATAACTTTATTCTTTATGTAAATATTCACCATTCTGATTTAGTTTGAACATCTACAACGAGGAAGATTAGTAGATTTTTTTTTATTTGTTAATAGATTATTAAATTGGGCCTTTTTTTCAAATTTTATATATCTTATTATCAGCGCTACGATTTCTTAAAATTTCTTATTTCTGTAATAGCTCTGCAAGTGACGTCATAGATTGTTCTCGCTTATTCTCATTCAGTTCTTCGAATTGGTCCATCTATGGTAAGCTAACCGGAAATTATTCATAGCTCTCGTATCATACATAGGTTAAATCATATGAACCAGTGACGTCATTCAAAGAAGTCTGTTTTTTTATTATATTTTTTTGTACATTTTCAGAAAACTTTGCAGTACAATTTAATGCTCTAATTTTTACCGTGCGCCAGAGAACATTTATTGTATCCACTTTGCCGTTCCTCGTTTATAATCTATTCTTCGTTCTAATTCTCAAATCACCCTCTTTATACCTATCCACAATTCCTCTTTCTTCTCTAACTCATAAAGTGTCCATGCGGCTCGACTATGGAATCATCTCCCATCTACTATCAAAGATGTTAGTACTATTCTTTGTCACTATCATGGTCACTGGCTATTCCAATAATAATCAAAAACAATTGAATCCATGCCAATATTGAAAATGTGTTTGTCTGTTTGTGTTTCGTTCACGTCACAACGGAGGGACCCATTGACGTGATTTTTTTGCATGGGAGTATCCGTAAAAACAAAAAGTTAAATAAATTACTTGCTTTTTATTTCTAAATAAAAAAAGTACCCAAAAATACGCAAAGATTAGCATTATTATTTCATAATGAGTAGGCGGTAAGGTGGGACGTCAAAAAGAATCAATTTGAAATTAATTATGTAAATTTCT
Source organism: Micrasema longulum (assembly GCF_059751315.1). Lineage (NCBI taxonomy): Eukaryota > Metazoa > Arthropoda > Insecta > Trichoptera > Brachycentridae > Micrasema > Micrasema longulum. The sequence continues at coordinate 326,882 of NW_028277853.1, read as the reverse complement.
ATATTTGACTTGCTATATCTATGGTGAGTTTGGTTTGCTTTTTGTTTTGATTTTGTGAAGAGAATAACGGTGCTACGTCGCCATAGAGTAGTCTTTTTTTTAACACCGATAGTTGGAGGTCCGGCAATCGATACAAGCTACTATCTTTTCGAGTACGAATTATACAAAACAAATATTTAATGTCGACCATGTCGGGATTCGAACCCGAGACCTCTTGTATGGTAGAAAAACACGATGACCACTTATCTACGAGGCGAACGTGTAAGAGATCTACTAGATCTCATTAAATAGTAAATTTTATTTAATTCACTTTTTATCTGTGGCATTTAAAAATCATGATTAAAATATGTTTTAAGAAATAGGGAACTATGGCGGTGAACAACAGGTGGTGGTTGTCCAAGGAGCGGAACTTCCGGCAGAAACAAATTATTGGGGTGGAAGGTTACAAGAACAAGTGGGAGAATCGCGAAATCGGGGGTAAAGGGCTTCCTTACTAGATTTAATGATAAAGGATATTTATCGCTCCCGGCCGTACATGTACACTGAACAAAGCAGTTAATGAGGGAGGGGAGGTGAGCTTTGTGGCATTTAAAAAAGGAAATAAATCGAGTTGCACGCAACCTGTTACACTCAGAACTCGGGGGTACAATATAATTACTGGAAAAGTGACTAAAAGTCCATGACTCAAAAAGTTAGTTTTTTTTTCTTTATTTAAGCGAAAGTTATATTGAAAAATATTTGAGTGATAAAATACATGAAAACTTTAGGTGTTTTATTTTACATTTAAGGAATTACCAGAATGCTATTAATTTATTTTATGTACACGGCATTAACTGCCTTGAACAAAAAATGATAAAAAATATAGAATAACTCTGAATGCAAAAAAATATAGATTAAATAAAAATATTTAAAAAACAGATGCATAGAAGAATTAATGAGTATCAATAATCAATGTCATATTCAGAAAATCATTAAATGCAACAAAAACTATGTTTTGAATACGCTATTTAAGAAGAAATAGAATAAGCTACAGTACCCATATATTTATAAAAAATACATGTATTAGAAAATTATAACTATCATTACGTATTATGTTTGAGTGCCTATTTCTAAGGTATGTTAAGATTTTATTAGTGCAAAAAAAACAAATTCATATTATTTGTTTTATAAAATATTAACATAAAACTGATTAATTAAGATCGCTTAAAAACTATTGCCCATTCACTTAAAAAATAAAGATGCGTTGGCTGTATTCCTCATTTTAAAATTATTTTAAGAAAAAAACAAAAATGTTTTAAATACACTGTTTTTTAGATTTACTTTTATCGTAAATTGTTTAATTGAATTCTCAAACATTTTTAATTAATAGCAAAACCAGGTAGGAATGTATTATAATGAAATATAAACAAAATGTATTTTTTAATTATGTAGTATTAACAAATTACAACAGGGATGGAGAAGACTTTAGAGAGAGGAATATGGAAGTCCAGGCATTAACTGGGCTTATGACCTGTCAATGGCTGATTTAAGTGGCTGCTATACATTTTTTGTAACATTCACCGCGCCTATCTTTGACCATCCATATTTCTTCAATTCTTCCATCACTTTTGATTTGAGTTAAGTTAAAGTCTGGAATAACAAGAAAATCGAACCGGCATATCACTTCATAAACTCTGTAAATGCCCATACTTTTCTATTCTTAATAGTTTTATTTCTCAACAATATCTCAAGGCTATCTAAATTTTCGCACACAAGAACTGGATTCAAGACTGCTATATTCCCCTTTATAAAATGTTCTAGATCTCTGTTGTAGTAAAATAAGTTTTATTTCAGCTGAAAAAATATCTGATATTGATGATCCAGTCTGAAAATACCCATTAGAGGGTGAAAGCGCTAATTGGTCAAACAAATAAGTGAAAGTGTACCAAGTATTTTTAATTAATAACTTATATGTAAACATAAGATATTACATCATTGATGATAAGTATTTACGTTTTGTGTGTGACATTTATATATTTGATTATGTAACAATAAGTTTGTAAAATTTAAGGTTGTTTGTCTTTCTACAAAACAAAATTTTGAAATAACATTTTTTTAACGAACTCAGTCGAAAACCATCATCAAGGTACAGAAGCTCGAGAGATAAGGAAGAATGTGTATTGTACGTCCTCTCGACAAGACGAGGGTGAAGGGATATCTGCAGGGGGTGGGCCGGAGGACGAGGGGAGGTGGATGTAGTAAACGGAGGAATGGAAGAAGAAGGTGCAGACAGGAGCAAAGGTCGGGCAACCCATTTATCCTAGCTAAAGATTGATAACCTTGTCATTTGCCAGTAAGCTGTTACCGGAATGAAGAAGCCAAGGAAGATGTAAGGGAAGATTATACGAAATAAGAAAATACTCGCCAAGGGAAGGCAAAATTAGGAGAAGCTTAGGAGATGAATCGAATCAATTTGGTTGTGGATATACATAAATACGTCTCTCGCGAAAGCTAACCTGTGGGTAACATTTATTTGCTCGATATTGAAAAGGTTTTTTTTGTTGCTTAATTAAGTTTGTTCATAATATTTAAAGAAATAAAACTTTAAATAACATTATATTCAGAATTAACATTTATTGAAAACAAAACAAGCAACGAACGATTACGCCGTTTCCAAGTAGAGATAAGGAGAGGATATAAGTCATATTATTCTACACATTGTCATGCACGCGCGCCGATTATTCCGAATTTCGCCATGTCCATCTTCAAATATTTGTTGCGTCTTCTCGGCCTTTCTCGTTTTCCAATCTCGCCAGCCGTTCTTTCGCTGTCCATTCGTTCCACATGTCCAAACCAACGCAGAACCCTCCTATTGATTTGGTCAATAACGCTTTTTTCGGCCTTACGTAATGTACGGATCTCGACATTTGTGCACCTATCGTACATAATTTTACTACATAGTCAGCTGAGAAATCGTATTTCGACAGCAGTCAGCCTACTTTCACATTTGTTTTGCCGACTCCAAGCATTGCATCCATCCATAAGAACATTTTTTGAAATATTTTAAGGCTTTCCATACCTTTTTTTTCTTTAGGTAACTCATTGTACAAGTTTAAACCCTCGTACAATGCATTTTAAGACTCATTCCGCATTGGTATTGTTCTTTTTTTCAATCTCTTGATTTATTTAAGATTTAAGAAATAACCCTCTTCTTCACATACCTCTTGTTTCATCTAATTATAGGCAAAATTCATATTTATGGCCAACTTTTAATAATTTTAATATAAGAAATAAATCATTTAACATAGATTTATTTGAAAATAATCTTAATAACGTGCGGCGTTTGCTTTCGAAATAACTCGTAGTATTTTTTTCTTTTCTTTTAAATTTACATTTAATTACTATTCATTTTGTGTTCGAGAATCTTTTTTAACTTACTGTGATGCTACTTGTGAAAACCTGTAATTGGCTTATTTGTCATTTGTTTTGTTATATAAATATGATATAATTATAGCTGTTGGTTATCCAAATAAATAAATAAATAAATAATAAATAAATAAATATATATGGCATGGCATGGCTTGTTAATTTTGTTTACACTTTATTTGACCCTTTATTGATATTATGAATGAGAATACCAATATTTCATTTCAATTATTCATAAGAAGTCCAATTTCTTTGTGCATCTTTTTTATGTTAAATATTTCTACACAAATTGATCCAAAATTTGAAACAACACTGTTCCAACCTCAGAGTAATAATGCGTAGTTCCAATCGATAGTAAATAGCCGTTGTTGTTCCCACATAATAAAAAAAACAAACAGAGAGTACTAAACATTAAATTATAAATTTATTGCCAGAAATATTAGAGAATATATATTTTTTTAAATTATTCAATATTAATAAAAATTATTTTAATAAATAAACTCCTTTTTTAAACAAATATTTTTTAGAGGGCTATAATTGTGCTTGTATAGTTTACAACTCGAGCCTTTTTTGTTTTGATAAATTCTATTTTACAAATTTATTAGGAAGAAAAAATAACAGAATTTGAGATGAATAAGTCACTCAGATACCAACATAATATTAAAATTTCTAAATTCCATACAAGTCATGGTCAAAATAGCTTTGTCTTTAAAGGTGTAACAAATTATAATAATCTTCCTAATGAACTAAAAACTATTAAAAATAATAAATCAATAAATAAATTTAAAGTTAATCAAAAGATATTTTTTGAACACTTGTAAAAACAACATTAAATTTTTATTAGTATGCATGTATTATTGTTTTATCTTTTTTCCTTATAATTCCTTTGTTTTTATTTTTCTTTTTCATGTACTCGTATTTTAAATTATATAAACTCATAAATAATCAACTAAAACAGTGTGAGTCACTCTCCAAGCACAAGAGTTAGTCTCTTTTTTTGGAGACTTACAGTGATAACATTTACTAGATGTGTAAAAATAGATATGTTTAGAATTTTACAAAAATATGTCCTTTTTATAAAATTTATTAAAAAAAAAAAATGTCACGGTTTGAGTATATAATAATTTTATTTACTTGAATCGTATTCTGTAGAATTTGAGTGTTTTTGATTTTCCTTTCATTGCGTAAAAAAGGTATCGACGAGCAGTAATTTATATTTGATTTCAATGATTTATTGACGATTCTTGTGTATTACGTGTAGTTTAATTATAAATCATAAAATCTTAACAATTTGTACACATTTGAAAAAAAAAAATAATTTTTACAATGTCATATTTAATATTTAAATTTTCGAATGTTTGATGCACTCCACTCCTATCAGATGCAGTTTTTAAATTTAGAATAGTTCTACTTTACCCGCGAGGTTTTTTTCAGAGTTTTCCGAGCAATTTTCATTTTGGACAAGGAAGTTATTTTTTTAAATATTCCCGCGCGATTTGAACGCGCCGTACGGTGAGTTTAAAAATCTAGCCGTATTAAACTCATCCTTTTACTGCAATATCATTTGCGAACAAGATTTTATACATAGTTATGGCTTTGTTTCTTCTGCAATTTTAAAGATAATTAAGTATTCAAGGAAGAATTAAGAGATAATTATATTTAAAAAACAATATATTTTTATACACATGCATCAATCAAAATTCACAGAATGTTTTTTGTCTCTTCGCTCTGACCTTCAAATATTTATAAAACAAAGAAATGTGAAAATAAATGCTAAGTTTTAGGATTGTGTGCACTACGAGTTTTGCAGGTACTTTAAATTATAATAATGCCGTATGTCGTTCGCCCTAGTTTCGGACGCTTTGATGTAATTATTAAAATTATTAATAATTTATGTGTAAAGGCCCGAGGTTCAAATCCGACTCTACCACAACTCGATTTCCATTTTTCCAAAACAAGTTATTTACGACTTTAAAGAAATGGTCTGAAAATTCAAAAAAATGAGTAATCAGTAAGAAAAAAAATAGGATGCAACCAATCTTAATTGGCCAATCAAACCTGCCAATGACACCTCATAAGCCCTGTAAATGCCTAGACTTTCAAATTCTCTTCTCAAAAATGTTTTCCTATTCTGTTGCAACAAGTTCTTTAATTGCTAATATTTTGGTGAAGTTTAATTTTTGGCTGTAAATCTCCTTTATGTTTTACTGTTGACAAGGTACGATAATGACGTATTTTGTATATGAATAAACTGGTTCAGATCGTCAATTAAATTCATTTTTAAATGTGATAAGCTCGTTTCCTCAGAAAATATTTTTTTTTTTTAGAAATTGAATCAGATACACAATTTTACTTTTTACATTCAACTTCAATTAGTACAAAAAATAAAATTTAATAAAAAAAATTTAGAAAACCGACATAAACAGATACGGTCATCCACAAATCTTTTAACCATTTATTATCACATACACATTTTGCTTTCCACGTATTTGAAGTTTCATTTATGTGTTAAAGGTATATCGATGTTATCATTAAATAAATACCATTAAATAAATAAAAATTGACTTAAAATTAAACACAATAAAAAAACATTGCTTTTTATTATGACTATAAATCAGATTAAATCAATAATATTTTTAATAAAAAAACTCTAAATATTCTACAGAAATAAACATTTATGTTACTTTTTTAATTTTTCTAATTATAATGATAATTGGCGTAGAATATTATGCATCAACTCATTTAGTAATAATATCTCTCATATTTTAGCTAAATATAAAACCAGCATTTTATACAAGTAATAACATGGGCAACTTTTTAAATTGTAAGATTATAAATTTAATTAATTCGGAAATTTATAAATTCAATTGTTTAAAATTTTCTTTCCACATTGGAAAAAAATGACGTAAATTTAAAATTAGAATCAAATAACATATACGATTTCTTAGCAATAACAACTTTTCCGAATTTGCAAATCATCTTATATCAAAGAAATTTTACGTTTTAATAAAAACGGTCTTCGTTTAGACAACCCAGAAAGACAAGAAATGAGCAAAGCCATTAACCGAAAGCTCCCCATAATAAATGATCAATTAAATTTAATATCGAGTCCTCTTTCTAAAATATTCCCGTTATGAATTGTATTATCCTATATCTCACTCCTTACATTTTTCTGTTTATTTTATCCAATATTTTCTATAAAAAATAGCCACGTGAGTAATTCTAATTAAGTTCAATTCGTGATGATGAGAAAGTAACCTCGAAGCCGGTTGACGTATAACTCTAAATGCTGTATTTGCAATGCATAGCCCTATGCACCATTAGGTGGGGAAAGGTAATGATGATAATGAATTAATTTACAAAATGATTCTTTACATATTGACTTTAATTTTTTATTTCGATTTCAGTAAAATAAATCAGTCTTAAGGACGTAATTATTATGAACATATTTCCAAGCTTTAATTTGTATTAGATGTATTTTATTTAAGTTTTTTGTACTTAATGTATTTAGTGTTGTAAAATGGACTGAAAATGTCCCTATATAAATAAAAAATAAATTGACATAAATTTTAAGTAAAACTTTTAGAAAAACAATTTGTTTTGTCATTACATGATACGGATATATTTATTCAAATGATTCGGAGACCAGGTGGATTTTGAGTTTTTTTCTGAAACACCATTTCATTCTCAGTTTCGTACTAAACTTCTGCTGGTAGAGCATTCCGTGCCGCAAATGCGCGTTCACAGAATTTAATGCGCCGGTTGCGTACAAGTATAATGATTTTTCCTATCGCTGAAGATGTATCTGATCTAAGCGTTGGACGTCCGCTAGCTAGTTCATCTGGAATGTGTAGTTCTTTTGGATATTTCTGAGCAGAGTTGTGCAGTGATTTAAGCATAAGCCAACACAGTTTGGATAATTAAACACAAGTAAAATGGTCTGAAGTATTATTATACATCCTTAGAATCCTGAACTCCTTTTTTTTCCTATTTAAAACAAATAAATTTTTTTACCCTTTTTTCTTTCCTTGGTTCCTCTTTCTCTCTCCTTCCAAACTCATTATCTGATTCCACATTTCTTATCCTTTAATATTTATAAAATAATAGACTTTTATTAGGTCATTAAAAAAACAGCATTTTTTTTAGGTAATAAGATTTTTTTCATGTATTTTTTTATATTTTATAATTCTTAACATTGTTTTTTTATTTATTTATGTTATTCAAATACTCATTTCTTGTTTATACCAACTTTACTTCTAAACACTGTTCTATCTTTTAATACTTTATATTGTATTTTAAAAAATGTATGTTGTTTACATACAAATGTTTTTCATAACTTAACATTGTTTATATTTTATAATTCTTAACATTGTTTTTTTATTTATTTATGTTATTCAAATACTCATTTCTTGTTTATACCAACTTTACTTCTAAACACTGTTCTATCTTTTAATACTTTATATTGTATTTAAAAAAATGTATGTTGTTTACATACAAATGTTTTTCATAACTTCCACGTATGTCTAATGAGCGTGAAAAATTAATAATAAAAAAAAACGGTTTTTAGTACAAATTTTAGACCAACTCTTTTTTTGACCAGTCTGTTTTTCTGTTGGCTGGAAGACGTTGCTTTGAGCAATAAGTTCACCAAAGTACTAAATATTTTTACTTGAAGATTTAAAATAAAAAATCAATATTATAAATAAAATGGTGAATGTAACACAGTGTGTAATGTGGCCACTTAAACCAGTCAATGACAGTCAAAAGCCCTGTAAACGCCTACATTTTTATATTTCTGTTTTTAAATGTGTTCAATCTGCGTTGTAATATGTTAGTCCTAAGAATAACTTCCTAAGGGGTGAAATCCAGTCTTATTCTATAAACATTTGGATAAAATCAAAATATTGTTGATTAATGGTTTACCGCTTTGGTTTTAATGAGATGTCAAGATTCACCCGTAGAGGAATATACGAGTAGGTTCTATGCAGGCTTTAAAATAACAGCAATCTCATTCTATTTCTAAAATAAGCCGTCAAAGGTATATAAAGGTATACATGTACATACACTTCTATTAAAAAATTAGTAGGTAATTTAAATAAGTATAATATCTTGATAAGTAATAAGAAAAGCGGCGTTTATTTAAATTACTTAATCTATTATACAACAAAAAGTAAGGCTCATAAGGATAATAAATCATGTATGTTTATGTTGTATTATGTATTAATAAATTTTGTAGGAAAGTTCATCTTGCTAAAGGCATTTTAAGTGGAAATAATGCATACATTTATTATTAACCACGGACTAAAATTTAAACATTTATTTATATAAAACAATAAACTAACAGACAAAACAAAACAATATACTCAGAAAACATTCATCATATATGTTAAAAATATTATTATTAACGATAAAATATGAATTTAAAAAAGAAAAATCATTTTATTTAATTAATGTAATCTGTAAGGGTTTATAAATTAATAAATTTCAAATAAATATTTTATTTGAAATAACTGTTAATATTGTTAATGTTAATAAAAATAAATTGTAACTTTTTATTGACTAAAGTGCTGCAAGTAATCAGCTCGGGCAGGTTTAATGTCACTACCGAGATTCATGGGACGAATCTGTCAAAAATTATGAGATCAAAAATATAATAAGGAGGGCAGGCAATAGGGGAGAATTAGAATTTAAATTAGGCGACATTCGCGGCGGGCTGTGATTCTGTGATAAGAAAAATTACTCAAGAGAAGATGACACAGTAGGACAGGGGATAAAGTGGCCTGCTCTTCATTATTTGGTAGACGATTTAAACACAACTTACATTTTTACGGACTTTTCGTATGTCATTGTCAGAGTCGCGAATCCGTATTCCATCCAGTTTTTTATTACATATACATAGAAAGCGTGTTTCAAACAAAATTATGCTACCAATATATTTCTGCAGCTCAATCACAAATAACTATCGACGTGCTAAAAAACATGCTAACGATTTAAGCGATCACAATGAACAATAATGAACATGCTTAAGTTATCGCGGTCATAAGTCGACGCGTGTGCAATCTCTAAGTCAACGCTCGTGTCGGTTTGTTTTTTGTTTTCCTCGCAAATAATAGTTCACTAGCGAAAAATCGGCGTTTACTGTAAAAATAAAACAAGATATTACATTTGTAAAATAGTATATAATACAAAAAAGTGAAAATTTAATTTAAATTACTGTGGCGATTGCTTTTTTTGACATTTGACTTGTCAACCGCCAGCTAAATGCAATAAAAAGCGAGATAAATAATAAATAAATAAATTTTATAAAAGTTATGAAAATTTTTCATCTTTACACCGCCACCGGTGAAATTCAAATATGTGATTGCGCAGCAGGATAATAACGAAAATCGTAAATATTTTGACATTTAATATTCGGTGTTCACGGATGTTCCATTGCGATCGCAAATACAATAAACAACCGTGGTGAGAAATTGTTATCACGTCGCTTATTAGCACGTCGAAAGTTATTTGCAATCGAGCTGCTGACCCAATATATTATTTGTGGTGATATGCTCGTATGTCTGTGTCAACTAATTACTCGTACCAACTCAACACAGGACTTTAAGTCCCATAGAGTTGGGGCTTATGTCTCATACAATGTTTAATAAACTACTTAAATGTAAACAATTTAAAAAATACATTATATAGAAAATTTATCAAAAATAATACAGACAAAAATCTACAAGCGAATGCCGTATATAAGGTTTCTGTAAATCTTTTGACAAAGTCAAACAAAATCGATTACTTCTAAAATTACAAAGTTTCGGTGTACATGGTTCACTTTTAAATTGGTTTAAAACATATCTCACGCAGAGATCACACATCCTAGTAATTAGTGAATTTTCTGGTGATCCCTATTACGTTACTTAGGGTACACAACAAGGGTCGAACATCAGACTTCTACTATTTCTATAATTACTAACGACACTGCAAAACATTAGACTTTACAAATTCCTTTTATTTGCCAACAAATCTTTAAAACTTTAAAAAAAATTCAAGACCGTCATGATTTGAAAAAGATCTCGATACATCAGTCACGTGGTGCAATGACAATGACCTTTACTTCAACAAAGATAAATGATTATCCATTCAATTTACAAATAAAATAATAAAAAATATATACACATACAACAATACTAGTAGATGAAATGCTTTTGAGAAGCATTTTGAATAAATATTATTAACCCATAAAATGTTTATGGCTCTTTTGTATCTACCAAAAAATATGTGTTAATACTGATTCTAAACATCTCACATTACATAAATTTTTCCGGGGTAGGTTTTTTTGTCGTTTCATTAAAGCGTATATTCATTAACCTAGATTATAAAAACAATAAAACGCTTAGTACTTACAGCCAATATGCCAAACAGAATGGATTTTTTACCCTTGAAAATAAACGCACTGTATCTGAATTATGCTATTTACATAAATTATTAAATAATAAAGTAGACTCATTTAACCTACTCTTCAAAATTAGTCTCAATGTCCCCTTTCGCGTGACAAGAAATAAGTATTTGTTCCATCTGCCAGTCTGTAGCACCAACTATGCACAACACTCTTTTCTCTATCGTTCTTGCTCCAACTATAATGCTTTTTTTTCATTTATAGATATATTTTACATGTAATTTATTCAAAAATAAATTAAAACTCCCTTATTTCTGGCTGCGATACGATCCCACTTACTATTTAATGATGCTCACACTTACACACACCTGGACACTTACTCCTACACTAATACACATAAACACACATCTACACTTACTCTCATACAAATACACATAAACAAACCCTTTTGTAGTAACACAATTTAATAATATGTATAATTCTTATTTAGAAACTTTGCTGGTCTGTCTTTAAACTGTATTTTTTTTAATGTTATTATATCATTTTCGACTGTTTGTTTCTTTTAAATAAATGAATAACATTCTTATTCTTGTTTTAAAGAGCCAAAATCGTAGGATGAGTAAAAAATTATAAATTAAATAATGTTTAAAAACTAATATTTTGTTAGCTGCGAATTAAAAATTCTTCATTGGAAATATTATTGATTATGTTTATATATATGTATGTGAATTGTTTTTGTGAACATTTATTAAAAGTTAAAGTGTAAATACGTCATTAGAAATATGTAACTTTATTATTAGTGTTTCACGATTTTATTATTATAAAAGAACACTACTATAGTTTTGGGAGAGCACTTCTCCCATCGACGGGTGATATAAAACTAATATAGTACACACATAATATTGTTCACAGTGTCATAGAATCTGTACAAAAAAACAAATAAATATATGTTTACACCTTAGATCAGTGGAAAAACTACCCTGCTTTAGGTTCCACCACTGATTTATTTGTTCGCTTTTTGTACAGATCCTATGAAGACGCAGTGAACAATATTCTCTACGGATTATATCGCCCGTCTATGGGAGGAGTCCTCCCCCGAATCAAAAGTAGTATTCTTTAATATTGTGTAACACCGATAACAATGTTTCAATTTTCTGATAATTTATAATGAAGTGGTACGAATTGAATGCCAATTCAATTAATAATATTATGTCAATATATCTTCAAATAAAAGTTTTAAAACACCTTATCTTAAATAAGAGTTTTGCCAAAAAATAAAATTTATCTGTTTGGAATTGTGCTTTTGCATAAATGAAACAAAACAATAAATTGTAAAATAAAGTACTTAAACATGTTTAAAGCCCGAGGAAAAAAATAATTTCATCACAACAGCACAGTACCTCTAACTTTTTATTCATAAATCAATATTGATATTTGTACTGTAAATATCAAACCAAATAATACAAATTTCTGAACTTTCTATGCGGGAAACGTGGCGTAGTGATAAAATAATTAATAACAATAAATACATAAAGTAAAGTGATAAAGTAGAGTATCGTCCCGTTTGTTGATGGAGGGGGTGTGGTTGGGGTAGGGGGGGGAGGCGTGAGCGCCGCATTTAGGGCAACAATATAAAATAATTAAGGGCTGTGTTGGGGAGGGGTGGTGGTATGGCCAGGAGGGGTTATTTATATTTACATCACAAAGAGCGACAGATGCTACTGAGAAAATATAGCAGTTTACTCAGCTTCCCGATACTATCGCGCTGACAATGCCTTCATTACCGAAAATCAAAAGTTATACGTACATATTTTACTGTCACTTTTAAGGCTTTCTAATAAGAAAATTGAAGCAATATGCCGAAAACGAATCGGCGATAAAAAGGCTTATTGACTAATTCCTAAAAAAGTTTATTTTGCAGGAGTCAATTAAACATGCATATATTACTATTTTCAAAAAAATATTTGCGTTCTTATAAAAACCTAAATATTTCAATTTTGGGGGTTGTTTTTTAACGAGCGTAAATAACGCACTTTTATAAAATGAGAATCAAGTTAAAGTAGAGTGGGGTTCGAATCTCGGACCTCTGATCCGGGAGTTCGCATCACTAGCCATAGAACCACAATCCGATTCAAATTAAAGAAATTTTAAAAGGAGAAACGAGCAGAACTTTCATACATAATATTATTAATACGTAAGCTTGAAGTTTTATATTTTGATCGTGTTTATGAATATATTGTTTAATATTATTTTACTACCCTTGTGTCTTTGCTCCATAGTTTTATGCTCTTTTTGTCGTTTCTCTCCCCGATGGAGGTTAAATATCATCGTAGCAATTCTCACTTTGTTGGCAGCTGCCCTAAACAACGACTGAGCGCTGCAATGGAACCAGTCACGGAAGTTCTTTAGGTGAGAGATGCGCCTTCTACCTTTACTGCTTCTTTCTATAATGTTTCCCTGCAGAATGACTTGTAAAATGTTATATTTTTCGCCCCTCATCACATGCCCAAAGCACTCAAGTTTTCTTTGCTTTATGGTCTTCAGTACCTCTAATCTTTTTCCATCCGTCGGAGAACGTCATCGTTTCGGACTCTGTCCACTCAGGAAATTTTTAATATCCTCCTATAGCACCACATTTCAAAGGCTTCGATATTTTCTTAAGTGCTTTGGGTGAGTGTCCACGTTAAGACGCTGTAAAAAAGCATTGAAAAAACGAAACATCGTACAATGCGCATTCGGAGGTCTAAATTAAAGTCTCTACTGCGAAGAAGGTCACGCATCCTGAAAAAGCAGCCTCGCTCCATCTCTATTCCGACTTTGATCTCTTGCGAGTGATCCCATTTATCATTCAGCCAGCATCCTATATATTTATATTGATGGATTTGCTCAATAAGCTGCGCTCCAAGTTTTAAAGTCATTAGGAATGTTTGTGATTTTTTCGAATAATCATACATTTAGTCTTGTACATATTTTATGTTTTTTCATATTAACTGTTGTAATCGGCTTAGGCCGTGTATAAAACAAATGAATTTATGCTTATAAACTCCAATACAATAGAGGTAAGATAAATTTTATGTAAAACTATTAATCAACATGAAAAAACTTTTCGCAATACGAGAAGCTCTCGAATGGTTATTAAAGAAACCACCAGAGAGATGGGTTATTGCAAAAATATTATCAGATTGTCGTTCGGGCGTTCAAGCTATAACAGATACTCGGTCGGTAAATCCATTCATTGTAGATATTCAGAGTAAAATTAAGCATCAAAAAATAAGAGACATGAACATTCAAATATGCTGGATAAGAGGACATGCTGGTATCGTAGGAAATGAGAGAGCGGATGAACGAGCAAGAGCCGCAACTTGTAAAATAACGGCACCTTTCTTCTCAGAATTTCCCCTTAGCTTTGCTAAACGCTGTAAAAACAAAATACGCAGCAGCGTTAGGAGGATCATTACCGCGCTTCTTCTGCAGGTAAAATCACTAAAATGTTTTTCCCAACGCTGGCTGATGCAGCAAACTTCCGTCATCATCACCAAAGTACTTTCGAAACGACCCAAATTTTTACCGGACACGGAGCTATGAGAAGTTATCTATATAGGTTTAAATTAAGGAATGATGACTATTGTCCATGCGATGATATTTCTTCACAGAGTATCGAACATCTGTTATTTCAGTGCCCATTTTTCAGTTTGCAACGCCATAATCTTGAAGCAGAATGCAGGAAAGATGGAATATCCTTAACAGATATCCACACTGTAGTAAAAAGTAGTTATCATGCGCCATTGTTCTTGAACTTTGCAACAATGGTGATTGGACTCATAAAGGTAATAAACCAAAATCAGTGATCGAACATCCCATTTCCAAGACAAACAAAAACTTTTTTTTTTCCGAGTACCTTAGCCTTGTACATGACACGTAAGGCTACTAAATACAGGGGTCCAAATATATTAAAAAAAAAAAAAAAAAAAAACATGAAAAAACACAATTAATTAAAAAAACAATTGGTTTTTAATGAAGAGATAGGGCTTACATATGTTAACTATAATAAAAATACATTATGTTATATACAGGGTGTTATTTAAACCCTGTCACATCCGAAACCACGATGATCAGTATGAGCAAGAAGACATATTGGCACATTAAAATATTGAACGACTAAAATCTTAAAAAATAAAATATAGAAAAAAAACAAATCGTTGCTTATATATAAATTGGCACGTTGAAATTTATTTTAAGAACTATTAAATATAAAAAAAATATATATTTAAAAAAACAAATGGTCGCTTACTTCTGCAGGGGAGAAACGGGAGGGGAGAGGGGGAAGAATGATACAACACTAACAGCAGGGCCGGGCCCCTCTCCCTTCTTCCCTGCAGAAGTAAGCAATCATTTGTTTTTTTGTTTGATGATTTTGATTTGTTCTAAAAAATATTTTTAATGTGGTAATATGCCTTCTTGCCCATACTGATCATCGTGGTTTCGGATGTGACAGGGTTTAAAGAATATCCTGTATACATATTAAAGGATAAGGAATGTTGAATCAGGTAATGAGTTTAGAAGGGAAGAAAAAGAGGAACCGCGGAAATATTTTTTTATAATTTATTTTTCTGTAATGAAACTTTATTAAGTTATCTAAACACTTTCTCAAATCACAAAGCATTGAATTGATACAAAGCTGCTTTGGCTGCATAATATTTCCGAGTAACAATGTGTTCTTCAAAACATAATATTATTTGCGTTGTGGTTGCAGTAAATTTAGTAAATTACGAGACACTAAATAATACACCCGTTTCCAGAGTCATGCAACCAAATGCACCCGGGTATTGTGAGGCTTCTAAGCAGCTCACGCGGGCTAGTTGTAAAGCAATAGTTCATCACAACTTTCCATAATGATGCATTGAACATGATTTCACTCGGTGTACTTCTGGTAACGACTTCTATGCGCCAACAGCGAGAACAAAGGTATCATTAGAAGTCGTACACTTTAATTTTATTATAAGTAAGTAACATACTAGATTAATGAACGTATTACTTTATATACTTGGTACACATATTACTAACCATATATATCAGTATGTATTACATTAATGTGTAATGTCACCGTGGTTATTCAACATATACATGGATAAATGTATGAAAGAATTGAAAAGTATGGATGTGGGAGCGAAAATGAGTAATCTAACTGTCAGTTGCCTTCTGTACGCCGATGACGCAGTCCTCCTAGCTGACAGCGAAGAGGAACTGCAATCCTCGGTTACAAAGGTTTACGAAGTGTGCAAGGAGAGTGATTTGCTAATGAATGTGCAAAAGTCGAACGTCATGGTCTTTGAAAGAAATGTAACTATGACTGAATGTAAGATTGTAGTAAATGGAGACAGTTTGAAACAGGTCGAAGAATTTGTATATCTGGGTAGTATGTTTACTAGAGATGGAAATATGGACAAGGATATTGAAAGGAGGGTTAGTGCCGGTAACAGAGTTAATGGTGCCTTAAAGTCTGTCGTAGCAAATAAGTGTCTATCGCAAGAGGCTAAATTAGCAGTTCATAATGGAGTTCTGGTACCAACCCTAATGTATGGAAGCGAAGCATGGAGTTGGAAAAAAAGGGACGAAAGTAGACTGAATGCTGTTGAAATGCGATCCCTCAGGCGAATGTGCGGAGAAACAATGTATGATAGGTGCCCTAATGTCGAAATTAGAGCAGAATGCAAGGCTGAGTTAAGCATTATCGACAAAATTAAGAAAGGTCTTTTGCGATGGTTCGGTCATGTGGAGCGAATGAATGATGAAAGAACGGCTAAAAAGATTTATGATGCGAATGTGTCTGGTTGTAGAAGTCGAGGAAGGCCGAGAAAGACATGGCATGATCAAGTACAACAAATTCTTGAAAGTGGTCATGTGAAAAGTCGGAATAATCGACGTGCGTGCATGAGAAGATGTATGAATGTGAAGGAAGCAAAGGAAGTGTGCCAGGACAGAGTGGTGTGGCGTTCTATCCTCTCTGCCTACCCCTCCGGGGAAATGGCGTGATGGTTAGTTAGTTAGTTAGTTATTACATTACTTTATATTTATTTTGGTTTACCTCTTCGTTCTAATTCTCGAGGCCCTCTCTTAATACCCATCCACGATTCCTGTTTCTTCTCTAACTCATTAAGTGTCCATGCGGCTCGACTGTGAAATCATCTCTCATCCACCATCAAAGATCTTAATACATTATCTCTGTTTAAATCACGTCTGAAGAAACATCTCCTTTCTCCTCCTCTTCTCTATCCTCCTTTTTCCTTTTTCCTCTTGAGTAATAGTTTTGATTTGTGGTAATTTATAAACAAATACGTTTATTTTCATTTTTATATATCTTAAGCTTTTAAATTTTTATTTTCTATAGAATATGTTATGTGAGTTGAATTATAAAAATAAAACTATTATTTTTTGGTTAGTTGGAAAAAACTGCTATTTGGCAATAAGCCCGCCAATGTACAAATAAAATTTACGTACAAAAAGTTAAATAAATAAATTTTGGTTTTTATTATACTCATATATTAAACTAAATTATTTAGTAACATTATGTATTCTTGGCACATATAAATAATTTATATTTAAATAATAACGACTATTAATATCTTATATTTTATTAGATATGCATTTAGAATTAAGTAGTTTTAGTTTTTTTTGTTATTGCTATATTGCAATAGAAATAATTATACTTAAAAAGATAAAAAATCTCCATCTTAGAACAGGCTGAGCCATGTTAGATGGACATTATTCTAACCAAATAACGCTCCGTACTTATTTTCTATTCACTAGTTTTATATAGATTCCCTGGTATTAAATGTGTATACATATATAAAATAAATTTATAAAATAAAAAAAATAAAAAAATACTAGTAACAACAACAACCAACCATCACGCCGTTTCCCCGTAAGGGTAGACAGAGAAGTTAGAACGCCACATCATTATATCTTTGGATACAGAGCTACCTTCCTCTACATTCATACATCTTGTCATGCACGCGCGCCAATTATTTTGACTTTTAACATATCTATCTTCAAGTATTTGTTGGATTTAGTCATGTCATGTCTTTCTTGGTCTTATTATATTTCTGTATCCATCAACATTCGCATTGTAAATATTTAGCTTTTTTGTCGTTAGCTCTACATGTGCAAACCAGCGCAGATTCTTGATTTTGTCGATAATGCCTATCTCAGCCTTACATAATTTACGGATCTCGACATTTGTGCATCTATCGTACATAAATTTACCACACATTTGCCTGAGAGATCGCATTTCAACAGCATTCAGGTTACTTTCATCCCAGTTTTTCCAAGTCCATAGGACTCCATTGTGAACTCCTAATTTTGCCTCTTGCGGCAAACATAGTATTATGTTTTATAGTTTCTGCTCTGGCACCTTAAGACTGATCATCTTAGCATTATGTAAGAAAACTGACAAGATACTCTACGGTTGTCGAACCAATGCCCCGTGCACTATTGATAGTTAATTATGAAACTGTCGATAAAGATCATTTCATCAGTAAAAGTAGTTTGTCTCCTCGCTGAAGATTTGAAATGATTTATTGAAAGTGGTGATTATTTTTATCTTCATTTTTGATGTCAGAAGTGATTTTTTGTACAAAATAAGGGTCGTACAACGCCAACTTAAATTATAGGGGTCGTATTGACATGGACCCTGCAAAATGTGATTAAAGCAAGTCGCTTGGCACAGTTGTTTCTTGGGTAAAAAAAAGACGATGTAGCCCGGTAGGCAACGTCGTATTTTATAATTTAACCCGGTAGGGTAGGGGAGGGGGGATGGGTCAAACTCTCAGTCTGCCGCGCCTAAGTCTGAGCTTTAAAACTTGGTCAATTTAGCTTCTACATCAAGTTTGGTGTTGTTTTCATACAAATCAAGAACGAGAAATTTATTTCTGAAATCAGTTTTTAAACTTGTAGTAGCAAAAAACGGAAAAATTTGGAAAAAAAAATGTTTGCTTATCCACCTGCGACTTTTTAAAGCTTGCGATATTTTATTTATTTGCATTACAGTAGACCCCAGCAGGGGGTGACGTTGCTTACCGGGCTAAATCGACTCAGTTTGACTCGAGGAACAACTGCGCTAAGCGGCTTGCCATAATCACATTTAGCAAAGTCTTTCTTAAAGATTCTTTAATACTAACCCCACTATTAGAGGAGAGGCGGTGAGCTGTGAAATTTGATGTTGAAAAGACTAAACTATTTACTAAATGTTATTAAATATTTGTATATAACCACTTACCGACTTTTCTGTATCTACCGGTTTCGAGACGGGCCCGTCTCTTCGTCAGGACATCAATTAAAACCAACATGTAAAACCCACTATTTACGAAGAAACGGGTACGTCTCAAAACCGGTAGATACAGAAAAGTCCGTAAGTGGTTATATACAAATATTTCATTACATTTAGCAAAATGTTTGACCACAAAGTTAATGCTTTAAATATTAGGAATAAACTATTAATGATGTAATAACTTATATTTAAAGTTATTCATTTAAAAATACTTGGTACACTTCCACTTATTTGTTTGACCAATTAGCGCTTTCACCCTCTAATGGGCATCTTCAGACTAGTGAATATTATACAGTGTAAGGATAATTTGTTTACTTTTAAGACTGAAAAAGCACACATAATGATGAAACTGTAATTACTTTTTAATATTATTATAAAATACATAATTTACTGCCTTAGAACGGGGAAGCTATCTCTAGTTAGGCAGTTTAGATGAACCAACAGCAAAAATAAAAAAAAATGTACGTGTTTACTTTTACTACTTAATTAATTTGTTGTATGAATAATAATTAGTAAATTCCTGTAATAAATATGTAAAAAAATAAAAATTAGCAAAAAAATATATAAAACTAAATATTATCTGAATTGTAGGTACATTTAACTATTTGATTTAATCTACACTTAGGATAAAATTTAGTTTTTTTATAAATTATCCTTTCACTGTATAATATGCAACAGTCTGACGATGCCCATTAGAGAATAAAAGCGTTATTTGTTTAAACAAACAAGTGGAAGTGTACCAAGAATTTAATAACTTATATGTAAATATAAGTTATTACTTCATTATACTGGAATTCCATCAAGAATAGTCAATGAATAATTTAAATCAAATCAACTATTGATTGAAAAAACAAAACGATTCAGACAAGCCAATGGTAAACATCTATAGTGATTAAAAAAATAATTTAAAGTTTATATTTGAAGCACTAATGTTATTGGTTCTTCGTGTAGTATTTAGTGAATATGATAAAAATAAAAAAGGAATCAATTCATCAGTTACGTAAACCTTGACGAAGAAGCTTGTTTGCTGTGAAACCGGTCGGTGGAAAATAAAAATTAGTGGTTAAAAACAAAGTTTTTTTATTTATTTTATTTAAAAAATAATTGTTCGACTGCCATAATCTAGGAAGAAAATACGGGAAAACGTCTGTATGATGAAAAGTGAGGCCACATTTCCTCTTAAGTAAAGTTTACGCAGAGAATGCGTCACGTTAATAATTCCACATTCCCAGTTGTTTGTCTGAACTAGAGAAAGGAATAAATAATGTACACCGAGGGAGCAAATATCTAAATGTATTCCGAAGCCATTTTACTTATTGGGCTTCATTGTACTCGCTCGGCATTGTGCAACTCGGGACTAAAAGGACTGGCCTCGTTATGCTTGAAAAGCTACAAAAGGTATAAATGCATTTGGCTGAAAGCGGTAAAGAAAAGGACTTTTAACGAAAAAGAATTCATAGAATGGTCTCCGCTAAATGTTTTCAATCCCAAACTTTAATAAGAAATTACAAGAAACGTCATCCAAAAAACGTTTTCCCTAATTTAAAAGAAAATATTTTTAAAAGCTTGAGATTTTTTTATCGAGGCGCAACAAGAGGGAAATAAACTTTGCACAAACAAATATTTGCATTTTTTCGATTCACTTGATATTTTAAATATGGGGGATGTTTTTATGTATAATAATTAAAAACATGTTTAGGAATAAACAACTTTACTGGCCTCACGAAAATCATAGAACTGGATAGTATAAATCGGTAAATTAAAAAAAAAAAAATTTGAAAAAAAAACGGATTTGGTAAAACGTAACTTTTTTTTCCGCAACAGATAGTAATAAATTACAAAACATAACCCAGGCTTGAGAAAAATAACATTGAAATTTTGCGATACTATACACTTAAATATTATATGTACATTATTGTACCGTTAACAAATGCGACATTATTGTAACTTAATAAACAAGCAATTACTTTTAATGAAATGATTAACAAGTTGCAAAAACTTTTTATAAAATGAACGTAGTACAACAGAGATGAAGAAGCCGGCCTCCGTGGTGTAGTGGTCTCTGCTCTGTAAGACGCTTGACTCACGCACGGAAGGTTCCGGGTTCGATTCCCGGTGAGAACGCAAAAATTAAAAATGTGATTTTTCTCAAGCCTGGGTGCTCTGTGATGTAATTCACCACTGTAATTAGGCCTCCTGGCCTGTTGTGGTGCAAAAAAAAATGTAAAAAGAACATTTTAGAGATGGGAATGTGGAAGTTTTGGCCCTAACAGGGCTTATGTCCTGTCATTGGCTGGTTTAAGTGGCCACTTTACACACTGTGTAACATTCACCATTCTGCATATATTTCGATTTTTCCATCTGTTGATTTTTGTGAAGTTAAAGAGCTGAGACCTTTATTATTGCGGGTGAGATTTATATAATTGAATTATTTTACATACATACCAGGCAAAGCCTGAAAATATGTTTCTATTTGTATACTTCTTCTTGAACCAGGTGGATTTATCAACAATGTTTCAAGTGTGTCCAAATTTTAGTAGGCAAGGGCTGGATTCCTTGATTTCTAGATTCCCTTCTCTAAAATGTTCTTGATCTGTGTTGTATAATGTTAATATTAACAGCTCCCTAGGGGGTTAAATCCAGTCTTTGTCTACAAAAAAATTAACAATCTCAAAAAATTCTATAAAGTAAATAATATATAGTAAATAAATATCATAATCATTCGTTTTCCGCACCTAATGGTGCATAGGGCGCTGTATTGGTACACTAATCACAGCGTATCTTGATGATTTTTGTTACATTAGGTAAGATAATCAGTCTTACGCCTCAGGTATCAGTCCAGGTACTAGTACAGGTTCAGCCGCATGAATCTCACCCACTTCATAAAGGTTTTAGCTCTTTACTTTTCAAAAGTTGACAGATGGAAGAGTTGAGGAAATGTGGATGTTTAAACATGGGCAGAATGGCGAATGTTACACAGGGTGTTAAGTTGCTACTTAAACCAGCCAATGACCGGTCGTAAGCCCTGTAAATTCCTAGACTTCCATATTCCCTTCTCAAAAATGTTTTTTCTCTCCGTTAAAATAAATTTAAATATGAATAACTCCCCAGGGAGGAAATCCAGCCAGTCTGCGAGCATTTGGACATACTCTAACATTGTTCAGTATAAACAACCTTTAAATTACCAAATAGCATATTCAAACGGACTTTCAAACAAACAAACAAACCATCACGCCGTTTCCCCGTAAGGGTAGGCAGAGAGGATAGAACGCCACAACACTCTATCTTTGCATACAGATCTCGCTTCCTCTACATTCATACATCTTCTCATGCACGCGCGCCGATTATTCTGACTTTTGACATGTCCATCTTTAAGTATTTGTTGGATTTGGTCATGCCATGTCTTTCTCGGTCTTCCTCTATTTCTGCATCCATCAACATTCGCATTGTAAATATTCTTAGCCGTTCTCTCGCTGTCCATTCGTTCTACATGTCCAAACCAGCGCAGAGCTCCTTTCTTGATTTTGTCGATAATGCTTGTCTCAGCCTTGCATAATGTACGGATCTCAACATTTGTGCATCTATCGTACATAGTTTTACCACACATTCGCCTAAAAGATCGCATTTCGACAGCATTCGGCCTACTTTCATCCCTGTTTTTCCAAGTCCATACTTCGCTCCCATACATCAGGGATGGGACCAGGACTCCGTTGTGAACTGCCAATATTGCCTCTTGTGACAAGCATTTATTTGCCAAGGTCGATTTAAGTGCACCGTTCACTATGTTCCCGGCACTCACCCTCCGTTCAATATATTTCTCAGTCATTTTTTTAATTTTTTTTTATTTATTTACAATTTTAAAAAACCCGTTAGGGTTACATTAGAAATTTAATATTGTCTAGTCATTTTATGTCTCGTCTAGTCTAGTTAGTTCAGTCATCATGTGCTTTTTCAGATTGATTTTAAATTTGTCTCCATTAAAAGTTTTCAAGTAGTAAGGTAGGTCGTTGTAGTGTTTAAGTCCATTATGTAGTATTTTTGACTGTCCTGTGTTTGTCTTTGCTTTTTCAATATGATAGTGTTTTTGTTGTCTGGTGTTATATTTATGTATGTCAGCATTTTTGACTAATATTATGTCGTCGTCTTGTATGTTTCCCAGTGTTATTTTGTGCACAATTTTTAAGGTCTCAATTTTAGTCAAATAGTTTATGTCAAACTAGTGAACATACTTCCCAGATACACAAATCTTTTCTACTTGTTTTAGTATAACTCCATTCACAGTGATTTCACATTTAGTCATACTTTCATTTCTTTCAAAAACCATCACATTCGATTTATCGACATCCATCAGCAAATCGCTTCTCTTGCATACATCGGACTTTGATTATAATTAGATGAAAATATCTTCAGTGACAGTAATGAAAATTGTTAAGAGTAACACTTAAAATAAAGTAGTTGACAAGACTCCATTTCCCGTTGTATACAGTAATGGAAAAAGTTGCTTTAGAAAGTAACCACAAAGCAGGTAAGATCGCCAGCGGCGCAGTTAGGAGCAAGAAACATCCTACGAATTCTGAGCTTTAATAGCTGGTTTATGAATAAACTTTAAGAGCTAAAGGGTTCAACTCGGGACTGAGCAGAAAACAACAAGGGTGTGTGTATAGTTAGAAAGATTAACAACTACATGTAATAAGAAAATATTCAAATTATGTATTGCGCAGAAGATGTTGTGAATTGTGAAATAAATAAATACATAATATACATATTCCATTGATGGGCAGACATGATATATGACAATATAAACATGTATTATATAAGCTTGGTGTTCGGCGCTACTATTCACTTCATGAATTGGGCAAGTCAGCCTTTTAAAAAAAATAAAATCAAATAAACTCTTAGGAGACTGTCGATACGAAAGGAAGGTGAGTCTTTGGACCAAAATGAATTATAATGATTCCATTACGGCTTGATTGGGTGGTAACAATGCCCCATCAACCACATCGTAAGTAAACAGTAAGTATGTTTATTTATTTATTAGCAAAACATTCAAATACAACAGTCCAATATTCGTATATAAATTAAGTAAAAAGTAAGAAAAACATAAGGAAGACTAAAAAAACAATAATTTGTTTAAATTGGGAACGGAGGTATATGGGTAATCCTGGCCACAACGATTGTTCGTGTTTCTGGCCACTTAGAAAATAACATATTTTTAATATGATAGCTCCAGTGTCCGAAGTGGTAAGACGGTCCAAAAAAAAGGAGAGTAAAGAAAATTTTGAAAAATATCTCAGGAGCGAAAGGGCTAGATGACAGGAAGCTTTTAAGCAATCACAAGATATTACCAGTAATTCCCAATTTCGAAGTTTGTGTTAAAATTGTATAAGAAACCTTGTCGAACACTTTACTAAATTCTGTATAAATTTAATCAGTCTGATGATGTCTCTCCATTGTTGTGATTAACCGATTCTTACGCAACATGTGGTTTGTAAGAGTTGATCTACCAGTTGTTCTATGAAAACCATGTTGTATCGGAGTGATAACTTTACCTATTTTATTAGTGAACTTGGTTTGCAAACCAGACTGCAGTAACATTGGAATGGCTGACTAAATACAAATGGGTCGGTATTGGTCAGAAATCTACGGGAAGAAATAAATTACGAAAAATTTAAGGATATACTAAAGAAAAGTTTCCTTACATAATTCAAATTAACCCTATAGTGAAAAAAAAAATGTAAATATATATGTCTGGGTATATTTATTAATTTTTGTTATAATTTCTGACCTTTTTTTTTGGTTGTTAATTTATTTATTATTTATCAATTGTTATGCATTTTCGTTTCTTTTTTATAAGAGTAAGACTCTTTTTAAAGCAAGTTCAACCTTAAATTTTCAATTTTTTATTTTATGTATTGTTTTCATGCAAATAAAGGTTAACTAAAAAAATAAAATAAAAAATAGTATAGGTACATTTTGAATCGGGTTGTGGTCCCGTGGCTAGTGTTGCGGACTCACGGATAAAAGGTCTAAATATATTTGGGTAAATTATAAGAACGGCAATATTTCCTTTTTTTTCAATACACAACATATTTCCTCCCTTTTTTATGTATCAACTTGTAAAAACAATTTTACCTCGAATTCATTCATTAGACGTACCTGTAGAAATTATAACGGACTCAGTATTGATGTAGACATTTTTAACTGCACGTTGCATTTGTACAGAAAATTTCTATATGGGGTCGATTATTTGGGAGAGTTGCTGAATGTATATCTTGAGTGGTTTATGCTATGTATATGTGCCGCATGTAATGTATATGTTTCTGTATGTTTTATATGTGCGTTCATGTGTGTGCGTGGATGGCTCGGAGTGTACATTCGGTATTTTTATTTATTACCTCCATGGAAAACGCAAATGTTAACAATTATTCTTTTCTCACTTAAAATTCTCATTTGTTTTTTGTCGCATTTAATGTTTATATCTTTTTAATTTATGAAAACTTAATTGGTCTTTTTATGTTAAAAAATTGTTGTTTTTAGTTCTTATTTTGTATGACTGTATGTTTTCTGAATAAAATAAAAAAAATATATATATATATCTACAAAATAATAATCGTGATAATTGCTTCCTTATCCGGACCCAATGATGCATAGGACACTGAATTTGCACTCCAATTGGAGCGTATATAGAACGTTTTTGTTACAGGGAAGCTAAGGTGATCAGTTTTACGCTTCAGGTACCAGTCCAAAAACAATGAAATATTTAAGTGTTTAACCACTATTTTAACAAATATATCATGTCCATCCTGACCGAAATTGAACCGGGACATCAGTAACGATATTCAAATAAGCCAACCACTATACTACGAGACCAACTTGTTCTCACTTTGATGCGTCGACGCCGTTATGAGTTAGCTGAGAGTTGTGTACGCTTCTTGGTGCTTGTTTTAAATGCCGAATAAAATTTAAAATCTCACCGTTTATGAGATAAGGTCTGTTATTAGTTTTCTTTCTATAAAGTACATAAAACCAGTTCACTTTCATCAACAGATCTGTGAGGTATACGGGAACATGCGATACGTGATTTAGTGGTAAGGAGATGGGTGAAACAGTTCAATGAAGTTCGTGATAATGTGCACGACGACGAATGATGTTAGCGTCCATCATTGACAAACCAGTTCATCAATAATCAACAATCTGCGTCAGCTTCAAAAATATTTTCAAATTGATGAATTTGTAAAAATAATACACTGGGAAAGAAAGGGTCAACTCAAAATAGAAAAACTTGGCGCGTGGACTATGGGATAAAAAAGTTTAGGGACCTCTGCTGTAGACAGTACCTTATTGTACAATCTAATCAATTAATCGACGTCATTTGAGCGACGGTCAATATCCGGACCAATCGCAAATCGGAAGCTCGGAATTAAAATGATCTGATTTTATTTTTCCAGTGGCCTTAATGTGATTTATAAATTAGTGCTGAATTTTGAGAATTGATTTTACAGTACGCTGATCTGAGATCTGAAAATTCGATGTCTGTTACATTAACTGTGATATTTTGATCACATTTCTATCGTATTATCACACCAAGTGTACCTAGTGCATCATGCGTTGGGGTACTTACTTTTTGCGAACGATCAAAATCACTTGAAAGCTCGTTAAACCAAATATATTCTAAATCAGTCTCGCGGTCATGAAAAATGTTTAGTATACAAAACTAAGTTGATTTAGAACTCTCATCATCATTATCGTCATTCCCTTTCCACACCTAATGGTGCGCACTGCATTGGTACACCAATCGCAGCGTATCTTGATAATTTTTTTTACATGATCAGTCAGTTATACGCTTCAGGTTCCAGTCTAGAGACTATGATATATTCTAGTTTAAAAACACCCTTTTACATAATATTTCATATCAACCATGTAGGAAATCGAACCCGAGACCTCTTGCATAGTAGACAAATGCACTAACCCTTACACCACGAGGCCGACAACTCTCTTAGAACTCTCACTTAGTCATTAATTAAAAAAAGGAAAATGGAGTAATCGTACCGTGGAATGAAAACAGTGTGTGAAAAATTTCTTCAGAAAGGCATGTTTACTACTTTTATTAAATATATTTTCCATAAAGATAATTTATCTACAATGTTTTGAGTATGTCCAAATGATTGCAGACTGGCTGAATTTTCTGCCTAGGGAGTTATTCACATTTATTTTTTTGCAACAGAGAGAGAAAACGTTTTTTTTTTGAGAAGGGAATATAGAAGTCTTGGCATTTACAGGGCTTATGACCTGTAATTGGCTGGTTTAAGTGGCCACTTTACACACTGTGTAACATTCATTATTCTGCCTATGTTTTAACATCCACATTTCCTCAACTCGTCTATCTGTTGACTTTTGTGAAGAAGAAGAAGAGCTGAAACCTTTATCATGCAGGTGAGATTCATCCGACTGAACTAAATCACCTACTAAGCAACGCCTGAAAACAATATTCCAATTTTTATACTTTTTCTTTTACCGGGTAGGTAATTCAACAATGTTTTGAGTATGTACAAATGCTTGCAGATTGGCTGGATTCCCTCCCTAGGGGGTTATTTATATTTAAATTTGTTGCAACAAAGAGGGAACACATTTTGGAGAGTTTTTTACTTCACAAAAATCAACAAATGGACGAAGTGAAGAAATGTGAACGTTCGAACATTGGCAGAATGGTGAATTTTAAACAGTGTATAAAGTGGCTACTTAAATCAACCAACGACAGGTCATAAAGCGTGTAAATGCTTAGACTTCCATATTCCTTCTCAAAAACTTAAGAGTTTAACGGAATAACAAGTTAATATGTATATACACAAGAATAAAGTAAATTTTATTTATTTTAATTTTATTTTATTGAAATAAACGGCACTCAGTGCCTTTTACATATTAGTTACAAATACAATTAAATATACATACATGTAAGCATAAGTAATACAGAGCATTTAAAACAATATTATTAATTAAGAAAGTCTAAGAAATATAAACTATATAAAATAATAAAATATTACCAGTTAAAGAATTATCGATAAAAAAAGATAATTTGTTATTTGAAATACTTTGAACCAGTTAAAAAAAAATGACAATGTTGTGGATAATAATTAATCAAAATAATATACGGATATAAACGTAATGCGGTTGTCCTTACATAAGCATCACAATAATATTCCCTATAAAGAACGCCGACGCACTATGGAAAATAAAGCTCAGTTTCGGATCAAAATTCAACAACTCTTTTATTTTAAGAGGTATAATAAAAAGAAAAATCGAACATAAAATAGTCATTAAATTTTCAAGTGAAATAATTTTTTTAATTCTGTTTTTAGTAAAATATTAAAAATAATATTTAAAACATAAACATTGTATTCATTTGATTTTAATGTGCATGTTTTATGTTTATATCAATACAGTGTTATCTTTTATATTATATTATATGTATTATGTACTAGAACATCATTTAAAAATAACGTAAATGAATGCCTCGACACGGGTTATGCTCAGCAGTGAGGTGTTCGTATAGAAAATAAAAGAATAATGTTTAGTGTGAAATAAATAAATAAAATAAAAAATGCAAACTTATTATTATAATATCGATGGGTTATTGTTATTATTATTATAAAATTGTGAACACCATACCAATCAATAAAATCAATAAATGATTGAATAATAAATAACAAACTAATTCAAAATTTTTTTTCGTAAACATTTGCATTTGAAACCGCCGTTTTTCGAAACGTTTTTGGTTTTCTGACTTTTATCACATTTTTCATAAAAACTTCATGATAGGCAAATTTTAGCACCTAATTTTTATAAATGTTTTTTATAAATATCTAGGCTACAAAACGACATAAAATGTACAGCATAGAGAGACGTGGGTGACTGTCAAAAGACTCGAGGAACTTTTTTAAAATATTTTTTTTGTATTATTTCATTGTATAATTAATTGAATTTTAAAATAAAGAAAAAAAAATTGTTTTCGTTGGATTACAATGCTTAAAAAATAAACTTTTCAGAGATGTGTAATATTTTTTATCTGTTCCTGCAAATTTTTATAAGAAATTAACTTTAAAAGTGATGAAGTGAACAGATTTAAAATGGTATCCGTAAAAAGGCACTCTCTTAATACCCATCCACAATTCCTCTTTCTTCTCTCTCATATAGTGTCCATGCGGCTCGACTGTGGAATCATCTCCCATCCACCATTAAAGATGTTACTACATTATCTCTGTTGAAATCACGTCTGAAGAAACATCTCCTTTCTCTTCCTTAATCTCTCTTCCTTTCCTCTTTCCTCTTTTTTCCTTTTTCCCATTGAGTAAAAGTTTTTTTTATTTTATTTTTTATTAAGTTTTATTCATTTTAACAAATAAGTAACATACAAAATTGTATTTTTGTTCCCGCAAAGCCGAAGCTTGTCTGCGGGTTACATTACATTTTTTTTTTAAATTATAAGTAAGTACATAGTTAAATAATAATTAAATAATAAAATATATTTATACACTTAAGTTTCACTTGCTGTTGTGACTATTTTTTTTAATGAAACTAGGTTTTTTTCTTCGCGATTTTCAGCTGGTATTAAATTGTACAGTTTTGGTACTACACTACCCATTGTTCTGTCACCATAGTAGTTTTTCTGTCGTGGAACCATCAGTTGCTGTGCCGATACTTGTCGGGTCATGATCTGGTGGTTTATTTTGGATTTAAAATTACAATCGAGGAAGTGATCTGTCATTATCTTATATTGACACTGTTTGTTAATTGGCAAAACGTTAACAAAATCAAATAATATTTTATTGTTGTCTTTTGCCTCATTCTTTATTTTTACAGGTGCGATAATTTTTAAAATTTGTACCTGTAAGTTCAAGACTCTATCCGTATAAGATTTAAAACTTACTTTTGATTTAAGGTAATTTATTACGTTTATTTCTATTTTTATATATCTTCAGCTTTTTAATGATTTTTTTCTATTGAATATGTTCTGTAACTTGAATTATAAAAATAAAACTTCTATTTTATTGGTTGGTTAGAAAAAGTTGCCATTTGGCAATAAGCCCGCCAATGTTCAAATAACATTTAAAAAGTTAATTAAAAAATACAATTTATAGCAATGAAAAAAAATGTTTTATATATAAGTAAATAAATAAACTAAGTAGTTTAAAATGATAATATTATTTTATAGTTTGACTCATAAGGTAATTAAAAATATATTGAAATGTGCCAGTAGCAACATTGGTAAAAATCACTTATGATATGCCGTTGTTCTACCATTTTCCACAGTGCGACGCCGCGCCGGATCGGCTGAATGCCGTAGTTCCAGGGTTAACCGCAGTTCGTGTGATGCCTGTTCCGGACACGTGTCGGGGGCCCAGAACCACACGCGATACGATCCCTTCACCGCACCTGGTTGTATACATTCACCACTTCAGCACGCGTCATGACCTCTTCGCGAAGTACTTTTGCACTCGTGCTAAACATAGCTCTTCACAAACGTGGATTATCAAAACTCGAGCGAATCGATAGTAAACCTGGCGGCCCCCACGGTGCAATGGCCAAGACGCTTGAGTCACGCACGGAAGGCTCCGGGTTCGATACCCAGCGAGAACACAAGTGACTTTTATCAAGCCTGGGTTTTCCGTGCAGGGATTCGCCTGTTGTGTTCTCAAAATATTCGAACCATTCCGTTTAACTTTTTTAATTTTAAAGATTTAATTATTTATACGCTTTAAAATCATACAAAGAACCTTCATTTTTCTCTCTGAATGAACACTTCACTAGACATAACCCGTGATGAGGCATTTATTTCAATTACTTACAAGTTGAAAATATACATTGATTAAGAAAAATATAGCAGTCAATTATTATAATTTTTAATATAGTATGTACCGATATCAAAATAATGAGTTTGTCAAAAAAATTGTAGGTGAGGACTGGATTTAACTCCCAGAGGAGCTGTTAATATTAACATATGACAACAGAGACGAAGAACATTTAAGAGAAGGTAATATAGATTTTAGGCCTCTACAGGGCTATGACCTGTCACTGGCTGGTTTAACTCTTGTGTGGCTGTGATGTCACTCTAGTCGGCATAGGACACAAGACTTGATATATCTCTCTTATTTTTTAAAATTATGAATTCGTATTTTTTTAAATCTTCAAATGGACATTTTTACACCCGATTTGGAAAGTAAAATTTGTATAACTATGCTAAATGTTAATACAAAAAATATTTATCCTTGCTACGCGAAGAATGAATGTCCGCTAATTCAGCAACACATCTATACAGATACCTTATACAAGATAGAGAACGAAGATAGAAGTGATAACTAGGGAAATTGAGACGCTGATCTGCGGCGGGTGTTGTCTAATACGTATTCAGTCGGTTGATGAAAGTGATGAGGGACACGCGCGTAACATGAGCGGCGTATTTGTGATTTTTAATTTATGTTGCTATTACAGGGCTAAATTTTATGTTTATTTGCATTTATTACGGAAAAGGAATTATTTAACAGAATGTCAGCATGTTTTTTTTCTTCAATATTTGAACTTTAGAATATTCCGTCTTTTACTAGTGGTAACACGATGTTATATCACCGCGCGTAAAGAGATTATTTACCACAGTCTTTTAAGAGTTAAGAATGGTAAAGGTTTCAGCTCTTCAACTTCACAAACATCGATAGATAAAAGAATCGAAGGAATAAAGATGTTCAAATATGGGCAGAATGGTGAATGTTCGCTATAGTTGTTGAACAAAAATATAAAACCAACTTGCTAATTTACAACCACACGCATTAAGTAGGTAACCCTAATATGCGCTGATTATAATTTGTGAAAATGTTTCATGTTGTCTCTCTTAACATTGTTTTAGAACTAAACATGTAGATAATGAAGAAATATAAATAATTTAAACAGATTCTCGCTTAAATAAAGACCCTAATTCTCGTAGTACACACACGTTGTAAGCCTGCAGATAAAATAAAAAATACTCTCAAATATAACGAACGTATAATTGTGTAGAAGTAGTCCATTGTGGAGGCTGAAGACTGAAGACGAGACGTCTTAGCACTGAACATAATATTCTGTCTGGCTGTCAACGTATGTAATGCTGGTACTAGCAGATAATGTCGACCAGTTGAACTGAAGTATGTAGCGACTACATACTTACATGAATACTGGGTACTGGTTACTGGATCCTGGGAAGCGGGTATCGTATATGTTTATAGGGTAGGTGGTGTGTATTCGCCTGGAGCGTTATTTGTGAAACCTAATGCAATCATTTGGCACGTACAATTGAATACACTACACATGTTAATTCGAGCATTTACACGGATTATGTCAGAATCATAAGGTTTACTAAGTCTTAGGAAAAATGATCAAGAGGCTACTGAAATAGCTCAGCATCGGACAACGGAGTATCACACCCTCTCTCCACTCTTTACTGTACTTTAAAATCATAACGCTGAGCATGCCTAGACATCTATAGTATTATACTTTCTCTGAAGTGTTCCCGGTCTCTGTTGCAATATGCTTTATAGTCATTGTTCAAACGACAAGTCAATGTTTTCATTACATTGCATGGATAGGCACCGTGGTGCAGTTGGTTAGACGGCCAAGTGTGAAACTGGCGGTGCGGGTTCGATTTCCGCCAGTTGCAGAAAATGTAACTAAAAAAGGTTTTTTTTTCAAACGGTCTGATATTTATGGCGTATTTTACATAAATTCCTTCCGCATTCTTTCTTTACCACCTACCGACAAGTCTGTAAAACAGAATAAATATTAAGAGAGATCCAGGCGTGTTTTCTACTTTGTAGGTCATGTGCGAATCACATCCACGACATACGCTGTATTCTACAGGAGAACAAAGAACTAAATTGTTCCTTGGCCATGTGCTTCGGTGATTACAAAAAAGCGTTGTCCGTTTAGACCTACAGTCTGGAAAATACTAGAAGCATATGGGTTGCCTATGAAACAAATCGAACATATTAAAGCCCTTCATTCAAAAAGTCAAGGCCGAATAAAAAAAAATGATGTTCCCACAGATTTGTTTTACGTCACCATCGGAGTTCGTCAAGGTTGTATCCTTGCACCGTTTCTTTTTATAATCCTTATGAACTTCATCTAGAGGAAGTCAAGTCCACTAAATCAAGTAATGTCCATCTCCTCCTTCCAAAAACTCAGCGACCCTACCGACGATACGGTTATAATTGACTAATCAGTCGGGGGTCTTCAAGTCACTGTAGATATTTTAAATAGGTACTCCGGATGCATGGATTTAAAATAAATTTAGAAAAAACCGATGTACCATATAACACTTCGTTTTTTTATGCTCAAAATCCCCTGATTAAATAGCAGGCGCCACATTCAAAAGTATGAAGGCTATCTGGAGATTGCATATTTACCCAGTGAAAACCAAATGCTGCCTACATATTCTACATAATGCCTGCATAACACCTATTATCATGTACGGATGGAAATAGTGGCACCCCACTGGGGCTTAAAACAGTAAAATAATTAGTTTTGAGAATAGATGGTTCATAATAATCGTGGGTGTGCGGTAGTTTGACTTTTTAAGGAATGAAGAAATAAGAGAACTGACGCAGTAAACTCCGATGAAAACTGTCATCAAGCCGAGGTGATATGGTTGGCTGGGCCATATTCTGCGGATGCTTCCTGGGCCTCAATTATGATGGGAAGATAAAGACGTCATACATTTACCTTGACGGTATAATTGAAGATAAATTATCTCTGGCAATTACGAAGATACACTACCGATCCCCCCCCCCCCTTCTAGTTTTGGCTAGGTACATAGATATGAAACAAAGAGAAACTTACGCCACCGTACACATATCTACGCACTCAAATGACATAGCTTCAGTATGACGTCATAGTTGAAGATAAAAGTCTCCCGACCGACTACTACGATACACTATTGTTCCCTTACCATCAAGTTTCGATGTAAGTACTTCGGTTTATACCGACGGGTCTAGAACACGTTGATACGTTTATCTACGCATTAAAAGTGACAAAAACTTTGTTCCACCGAGCAATTTTTCCTTTAATTACGATTTAGTTAAATTTCTAATCGTTTTGTGGTTGCCGCTTTTTTTATTAATAGCCTATTCAAAATAAAAGAGAGAAATAAGTAAATTTTGAAGTCGAATTAAATTCTGACATAACTGTCATTAGAGTGAAAAGAGTAGCTAGATGCAAAAAGTAATGTCGCTAGATTCTACCTATTAACATATAAGAGTATCTACTATTTATCCGTAAGATTATAATTAATTATTGTATTTTTTTAGTTAGTTTTACTATCTTTCGAAGTGTACGTATCGAGACGTTAAAAAAGCCGGCGTCGTAGTCGCTCGGTAGATAAATACAAACGATCGTTAAGCATATCGTCTTGGCATGTGTCAAAAATCTTTTAAAAAACATGTTAAAGCGAGCATTTTTTGTTTGAATTAGGATCTATTGGAGTTTATAATCGCATTGAGGTGGGCACTTTCTATCACAGAAGCTCATTTAAAATATAAATGAGAACTATTTTCAATGTTAATGAAGTAAGGAAGGCGGACTTATTTTTGTGGTCATTCATTGGTTCGTTTCGATCATATGATGTCGATGTGGCAAGAAGGTAGAAAATACCGAGGTACATACAGATAATGCAGAAGTTAAGTATACCGTCTCGATATATACAGATGAAGACAAGGTTCATAATTGAGGCCCTAGGCTGATAATCTGAACGGAATTGGGCGCGAAGAGATTGCTCTGTTAGCGTGTATCTAGTTCGTAAATACGCGTTGAGAATACCACCCCAGAGAGCCTTAACAACGCTCACCCGCTCTATAAGACATCGTTTGTCGGCAGTTTACGTCAAAATTAAGGAACACGACCCTGTCTTGGAAGAACGCACAGGAACTGGAAGCCGACAGAGATGCTCCAAATGAGGAGCGGGCATGGAATGATGACGGTGGTTAATAAAGAGGAATATTATATTATTATAATTCCATTTATGTACATGTCTGCACAATTCCAAAGAAACCTTTGTCAATACATATAATTACTTTATTAATTTGATTCCGTATTATGGTTAAATTCACAAAGTGACATAAAATGCTTACTACGCTAAATAACTAAATAAATATACCATGAAATTAATATTTGACATACTTTCAAGACTTTGCTTTGAACTAGGATAAAATTATTATTAAATTTAAAGACCTGCACGAAAATGAAGATAGAAGACGTTTTGTGTGCGGACAAAGAGAATATTATAACATTCTTAAATTAATCTTCATACAACGCAACGTACAATGGAGAACGGAAAATAGGCACAAAAGTTTTCCTGTAAATCCTTTATTAAATTTGTTAAGAACCATTGCAGACTCCATTCTATGGGATGGGATGGGCCCAAATTTCTATTAAGATTTACTTAACGTAAATCAACTTGAATAATTTATTTATAAATATTTTATAAAAGGTTACTACTCTACGTGACACTTAATATAAACAATGTTTAAAATATTTTTAAGGCGCATTATTTTTAAAATTTTTTTTTTTATTTAAATTTTATTGATAAACCCTTACGGGTTACATACATTTAACAAAATGTTTTCACTTTTAAAATTCACATTCTACTGTTAATAATAATATTTTTAACATCTTTTGTAAAGGTTGCCTGAGTCTTTTGTTTAGTTTTGTCTGGTAGTATAATTTCAGTCCATGGTTTATAA
This sequence comes from Micrasema longulum, assembly GCF_059751315.1. Lineage (NCBI taxonomy): Eukaryota > Metazoa > Arthropoda > Insecta > Trichoptera > Brachycentridae > Micrasema > Micrasema longulum. The sequence continues at coordinate 291,010 of NW_028277853.1, read as the reverse complement.
GTCTCGATTGTCCTTTTCTCGTTTTAAAAGATTGTATATGATATTTTTCCGATATTCTTGTATTGTGTTCATGTTGCCTACAATTTTTTTCAAGTTTTAATTCTTCGTCTACAATTACATCAGTGGCTAATTTATGAATAAATTTTAAAGATTCTAGTTTAAAGAGTTCAGTTACGTTTAATTGTTTAGTTTGTTCAAAAAGTTCTTTAATAGTTTTTAACATTTTTTAATTAGGCTGTCATAAAACAAAATGTCAAGTTTTTTTTTTTATTATTTACTGCGTACGTTATTATTTCTACACAATTATTGCTATTGATAATTCCACTAAACTACATTAAAGTGTTTTATTAAGTAATAAGTTGATTTAGCGTAAATTTTCTGACTGATGCAAATAAAATGTAAAATTTAAATCACCTTAAAAGTTTAAACTATCACTCTGATACGTTTTAGAACTAATTTGTGGTTCCAACGTAACATTTTCTGAATTCGCTTACGAATATGTTGACCACAAATAATACATGTAACTATTTCATAAACAAAGTTAGCATACGGAAATTTTACATTTGTTTCTTTACATTGATAATGAACTTTTTATTATGTATATTTGGATTATTCATATAGCGCCATTTTTGTGAAAATCACCTCAATTATTTTGAATGAAATAATACAATGTTTCAGTGCGCATTGTTTGGTTTTAAGGTCTCTGATCCTTTTAAATAAGCTATGAACACTCGCAACCACAAGTGAACGTAATTATGCAGAAAACAGCCAGTCCAAAATTGTGAAAAAATTAAATATTGGTGTTTTAGGTGCAGTAAGGTCAATTCTATGTTCCCCAACTGAAGGTCAATTCTAAAGGTCAATTCCATGTTGCAATGAGGTACCCTAATATAAATTTTAAAAAAAAATATTTTTGATTCATAACGACACAAACTACATACAGAGTTTTTATATGGCTGGCTCTTTTATGTAAAATGCACATCTCAGGATGCGTAGTCAGCCAGATTTCAAAAATCATTAAAACAACGAATGTCTCGAGCAAGTAGAAGAATTTGTGTATCTGGGAAGCATGTTTTCAAAAGATGGAAACAGTAGAAAAATATGTTAAAAGGTGAGTGAATGCGGTCAACAAAATGAACGGAGTACTAAGCACAGTAATTGTTAATAAAAATATGTCGATCGAAGCTAAACTGGCAGTGCACCACGGAGTTTTAGTCCCACTACTTATGTATGGAAGTGAAACATGGAACTGGCAGAGGAAGGATGAAAGCCAAATGAATGCGGTTGAAATGCGATCTCTTATACGAATGTGTGGGAAATCAATGTATGACAGGGTTACAAATGATGAAATCAGGCGAGAGTGTAAATCTGAGTCAAGTATAGTTGATAAGATTAAAAAAGAGTCTCTGAGATTCTCTGAGATCTGAGATCTCTAGTTTGGTCACGTAAAACGAATAGACGACAAAAGAATGGTAAAACAAGTATATATGGTGAAAATGAACTGCAACGTAAGACGAGGACGACCAAGGAAGACGTGGCATGATCAGATAAACCAAAATCTTAAGTCTGGTCATGTCAAAAGCAGACAGAACCGAAGGGCATGTATGACAAGATGTATGAATGTGGAATAAGATAGGAATTTATGCCAGGATGGACGTATGTAGCGGTCCATTCTCTCTGCCTACCTCTACGGGGAAATGGCGTGATGGTAGCAGCAGTAGTAGTAGTAATTAAAACTGGTCAAATACGCAATTTAACTCTTTTTATGAAAAAATGAATGCATGCATAATTTATTATTTTTCAAAATAAAAAAAACATTTAACTGTTGTGTAAATTTGATAATGCACTCATTTCACAAAAGTGCTGTTATCTTAGTTTCACTTTTCTATGGCTGGCTGCTTTCTGTGCAACTACGTTCAAATGCACTAAGCAGACGTTTTTGTTAACCGTTTATTCATGTCCGCCGACTTAAGAGACGTACCCGCCTCTTTATTAGGACGTGTGTCATACTGACTTGCAATAATTTACTAAAGCCATTATAATATTTATAGAAAATATGCAGCGACTGTTTCTTCGGGCTATGTATAGCGTGTGAGCTCGCCAATATATGACAGTAAAAAATTTATTGTCTTTGAATTTCCTAGAGTTTTAACCATCGAAAAAAACGAAGATTGCAAATAAAATCAACAGACAATGGAAATTTGATGTGTATTATTTTAATAGATTGTTTTTAACAGAAAAATACATAGAGAAATATGCATTTTTATTTTTTGTAATAAAAACAGTCTAGTAAATTCGAATAAATAAAAATACGCTTTATATTAACAATATTAATTAAAATGCAAAAATAACATTGAATACTTGAAAAATAAATATTACTGAGTGTTACAAACATAATTTAAAAAACGGATAGCGATTAAAAGTAAAAAACTATCTTTAGTTTAATTCTTATAGCGATAAATACATAAACATTATAAAACAGGAGTTATACAAATACAAAAATAATATTGTAACTAGGCGGCTACCTACACGGTTAAATTTCGAAACACCACGCAATTCCTTATCTCGGCTACGCTATGTAAAATGAAAAAAAATATTTAAATTAATAATTTCATCACGTCATGAAGTCGCCCCTGAGTAGCGCCTGCTAACGTCAATCAACAAAAACATCCTCGTTTTAATTACAATATTTCGGCTACGCCATAAATCTATTTTTTTAAATAATTTCTCACGTCACAAAGTCGCCCCTGGGTAGCGCCTGCTAACGTCAATCAACAAAAACATCCTCGTTTTAATTACAATATTTCGGCTACGCCATAAATCTCTTTTTTTTTAAATAATTTCTCACGTCACAAAGTCTCCCCTGGGTAGCGCCTGCTAACGTCAATCAACAAAAACATCCTCGTTTTTATAACAGTATTTCGGCTACGCCATGAATTTCTTATAAAAAATGTCAAAACGTCACAAAGCCACTCTCTGAGTGTCGCTACTGACATCATTTACAAAAACAATTATTTGTGCTTTTTTCAGATACGCAACATTTTTTTTAAATACACCTACCTAACCGATAAAATACTATTAGTAATTAAACCAAGGTGTGCTTTAAATGGCCAAATAATATTATTTATTATTAGAATATTATTGACATTTAGTTCAAGCATTGCTGCATTCACGTTGCTTTACTTCTGAGAGCTCAACTGCTATGTTTTTCTATGGTTATGTTAATGTCATCTGTCATGTATTGGCGAGCTCACAGGCTATACTTACGCCGTTTCTTCTGCCATCAACTATCATGCATTTACTAATTGAACATTTTTGGTGCGGAAAAGGCTGGCGGTTCCTCGGGGACGTTAAGGACTCCGGATCTGAGGTTTGAGGCTTGTGCCCCGATTCAGCATAATGTTAATACCATTTCCTAACACGGTATTTACTACTGGCTTAAACTGGCCGTCTAATAAAGTATTTGGACTGTTTTACCTTACCTTAGATGTAGGTGAAATAACAGGCATACGTCCTAAAATTACAAATGTTTTCTAAATCCCAAAAGGAACACCCCACACTACCAGAAGTCAAACTAGAGGATGGGTTATGGGGTCTACCGTAAGCTCTGAATTCGGGCAAAGAAATTTCAGGTTTCTGGGCCTCAAAATAATTCATATGTTACCCGAAAATTACAAAACTATGACCCGGATTCAATGAAATTTTTGAAATAGATAAAATCTGGTTACTGGGTTTAGGTTAAGAAAAATGTGAAAATTTACTAGAACACATTCTTAAGTAATGTATAGTATAATATTGTAAAACTGAGGATATTAGAAGCAAAAAAGTTTGTTTTTTTTTTTTTTTTTAATATTTATTTATTTTAACAAATATAATAAAATACATGATTGTATTTTTGTTCTCGCAAAGCCGAGGCTTGTCTGCGGGTGACTTTGTTTTTTTTTATTCAAAAAAAGTATGTACATAGTTTAATAATAGATGAATAACATATTTATGTGCACACTTAAGGTTCACTTGAAGTTTTTGACTATTCTTTTTAATGTATATAAGTTTTTTTCCTCGGGATTTTCAAAAGGTATCAAACTCAACAGTTTTGGTACTACACTTCCCATTGTTCTATCTTCATAGTAGACCTTTTGTCATGGCACCGTCAGCTGCTGTGCCGATACTTGTCGGGTCACGATATGGTGGGTTACATTGGATTTAAAAGAAATGATTTGTCACTATCTAATACTGACACTGTTAATAGGCAAAACGTTAACATAATCAAAAAATATAGCGTAATTCAAAACCGTCTCTAAATCTTGCAAAAACCGATTTCAATTATACTACTTGATACCGCAAACTCAGCATTCTCTTTTGAGTTGGTGAAGCATAATTAGAAATCTCACAATTCTTTTTCGCAAATAACTCCTTCTGTGGAGATTTCTAAAATAAATTTTATATTTGAAACATTAACTTTATGGTTATTCATTATAATAAAATAAATAAAACAACTTTTTTTTAACCACTAATTCTTTATTATTATTTTTTTCCTAGCGGTTTCATAGCAAACAAGCTTCTTCGTCAAGGTTTACGTAACTTATTAATTTAATTCCTATTTTATTTTTATCATTTTCACTGAATACTACACGTGGACCTAATAAATCAAATCTTTCTTTCCTTTCAAGGGTGGTAATTTGATATCAATATTTTCGAAGCTAGACAGGAGAGCACTAAAAGAAATATTGTTAATTTGATTATTAATTTTTTTTTTCTTATTATGAATTGCTTTTTTGATTTCTAAAATTTCTAAGTTGTCTAATTTTAACATTTTATTTTCAAAATTAAGTACTTTTAATCCAGTGTCTTTAGTGAAGTTATAATTATTTATTAGATGGTTTGCGAATTCAAAAAAAATAAATTATTTGAGCATCTTAAGTGTTCTTTCACTCTATTATTAAAGTTTATTTTAGATTTTCCAATGTAGATTTAATCGCAATCATTACAATTTAATTGGTATAAACTAGATTTATTATATTTATGGACTTTGTCTTTGTGATTTTTTAACAATGTTCCTGTATTATTAGTTGTGTATAATGCAGGTTAAATGTTTGATGGTAGGGAATTAGATAATTGTTTTGAAAAAATGTCTCTTATAAAAAGAATACGCCCCCATTCCTCAACTGTAAAATAAATTAACTAGTAGGTAGTCATGTTATTGTTTATTTTGCATTAAAATGTCTGCTTTAAAACATGTTGTACCTAGTAAGGCAGACTAGATATTCCAGAGAAATCTAATACCTAAAACATGTAGTAGATAAAAAAATTGTAATTAGTTTGAAAATTGCAAAGTTCTAGATGTGCGGCAGCTATTTTTTAAAGAGGCACTTGTGAACTTCTGGAAATCTGTAGATAAAGTCAGTTCACAGCAAAATATACAGACGCGATCAGCGGGAAGGATAAATTACCTTGGCCCGAAAACTCACTCAAAGCTATGTAGCTCAAAGAAACCTTACCTTCCGGGCTCCTAAATTATTTAATTAACTTTATGTACATATTTAAGAAAAAAATTTGCAATTGGCTGCTGCATATCGATAAGGACAAGGTTGTCAAACTTTTTAAAGTTCAAAATAAGCGAAAATTGACCAATCTGCTTTCCATCCATACTTTTATTTGCTTATTATGTATATCGATATTTTGATGTTTTTCAATAATTTATTATTGTATTATTTAATAAATCACTTACTGTTATTTAACATATTATTTATTACTCTAATTTTATTTTATAGAAACCATATATCAATTATTATTTCAATTATTTTTTTTATTATATTCTATTGATTTGAATGATACTATTATTTTGTATTTTTGGTTATGTATGTAAACTTTGCGGTGTAATGGTCAGCTCGTTTTCCTGCCATGCGAGAGGTCTCAGATTCGATTATCGACACGGTTGATATAAAATATTAATTTAAAGGGGTGTTTTCACACCAGAATATTTCATAGTCCCTGCTGGACTGGTAACTGAAGCGTAAAACTGATAACCTTTCATTCAAGTGACAAAAATGATCAAGATACGCTACAATCGGTGTACCAATGCAGTGCCCCATTCACCACGATGATGAAGATGATGATGATTATGAATATTTGTACAATTTATATTTGAAAATTTATATCTATTTTTTTTTTTACCTTGGCTTCATTGATTTTTAAAATATATTATTTATATTTTGTTTTTCTGGATTGTTATTCTATTACATCACCTGTTATAATAATGTCATTAATTTGAGTGTGTATTTTTATTTATAATTATTATTGCTTAACTTGGACACAGCCTTAAAAACATTAATAAACTCATAAATGTGTAAACGAGTGTAATTTTGAATGAATAAATAAAATTAAATAAACACAATTTTAAAAAATGTTAATAAACCGTGATTATCATTATTATTATAAATAATGTAATACCTAAATTCGTAGTATGTCGCCTGTACAAATATTTTTGACTTACCATAATTTATTAGTTAAAACCTTTATAAAATAAATATTAAAATAATCAATATTATTGTATTTGTCAATAGTCGATTCCGTGTTTCAATGCTTTTTAAAATTATTTTTTCATGTTTTTAACTGTTTAACATTTAAATATTTATCCCTATGAATTATATAAGTAGACAATATCCTAAAATATATAAATAAATTATATAACACCAGACCGTTTGAACATGAATATTGAGAATTCGTGTCTTATATAATATTTTGTTTTGTAGTTGTGAAAGGCTTGTACTGAATCAATTAGAAAAAAATGTGCATCTGGGAAGTATATACAAGGGATGGGAAGACTGAGAACGATATTAAATGGAGGGTGAGCGCCGGGAACAGGTAAACTGTATACGAAATCAACTTTGGCAAATTAATGGTTGTCGAAGGAGGCAAAATAAGCAGTCAACAGCCGACACCTATCTATGGGAGCGATGTACAGAATTAGAAAAACAAGGATGAAAGTAGGATACATGCTGTCGCAATGCGACCTCTCGGGTGGATGTGTGGTTACACTATGCATGATAAGTGCACAGATGACGAGATCCGTGCATTGTGTAAGGCCGAGACTAGCATTATTGACGAAGTCAAGAAAGGAGTGCTGTGTCGGTTTTGAGATGTAGAACAAATGGACAGCGAAATAATGGCAAAAAAGAATGACGATAATAATAATAATAATGATGTTTGGATAATTTATGTAGCGCCATTTTTTGTGAAAATCACCTCAAGGGCGCTGTACAATAAATAAATATCCCAACACGTCTTGCGCATGGACGGTTGGGATTCTAGTTCCTCGTCTCCAATTATGATATATATGAGCTAGATAAAAAAACGTCTTGCAGCTACAGAGCGCATGGACAATAAAAAATCTAGCCCCTATTTACATTTTTATTTTTTATTTTTTTATTTGACAATGAATTTTAGAGAATAAGTGATATTTTAAAAACGAAATAAAAAGCAAATTTGCGATGCGAATGTTAATGGATGCAGAGATCGAAGAAGACCGAGATGGATATGGCATGACGAAATTTAGCAAATACTTCAAGAGGGACATGTCAAAAGTCGGAATATTCGGTGCGCGAGCGTGAGAAGATGTATGCATATAGAGGAAGGGAGATCTGTATGCAAAGACAGAGTGGTATGGCTTTCTATTTTCTCTACCTACCTCTTATAGTTACGTTGAACAAAAGATGATTATATGAGTTGGTGATAAAATAATTATTATGTATTACAAAGTAAGTTACCTGAGTCGCGCTGGAAAGTTTAGTTGTTAAGAAGATAGCAGATGTGTCCTGAGTAGGTAAATTGGTTTCCTGCAATAGTTAGCAAGCGCATAACTAAATATTATCATCGTCATTCCCCTTTCCACACCCCGTGGAGCATAGGACACTGCATTTATTAACTGAATGCGGCTTATTTTGGTCATCTGTTACATAAAAGTAAAGGTGATCAGTTCTACGTTTCAGGTACAACCCCAGAAACAATGAAATATTGCAGTATAAACACAAATCAATGTTTTACGTCCAACCAGCCAGAAAAAGCTAACAACCCAGGACATCGAGAATGAGATAACTGATTATGGAATAAATAAACATAAACATAGGCAGCCTCCATGGTGTAATTGTAAGACGCTTGACTCAACGCAGAGCTTTTGGTCTCGTGGAGCTGAGATGCATTTTTTAAAGGTTAAACAAAATGTACCCCTGAAATAAATAAATTATAAATAATAGTCAAAATGCAGCGTTACTCCCAGAAAATAAACATATTTCATCACTTTCTCTTACCCTTTTCTTAGCCTCTCCTCATATTTCAATGCATCCTTTATAATCCAGTTCCTTTTGAATATTTTATTTTTTAATTAACGTATAGGGTGTTATATACGTAAAGCCCGTTTTATATAATGGTAAAAATTATACGCCTTTCGAAAGAAACTTTTCTTTATTTTATTCGATTAAAAGCTTCAAAATGAAATATCTAGTAGACGAATGTAAGCGTTTATGACACTTCTTTCGGTACGCGTTAAGTCGAGAGAATAAAATAAAAAACCTCTAAGGAGAATGTAGAGACACGACCAATATACATAAATGGCTAAATGCAGAGAGTACATTATTGACTGATTTGTTGTTACATTACTTTATTTTACGACTGTCTAGGAATTACTGTCATTACCGTGTGGAATATGTAATGGAAAAAGACTCACTTAATTATGCAGGTGTTTTCATTCTAACAACAAGTTTGATATAAAACACAAGCGCAAATATGAAGAGGAAACGCGGTCTGATTTTACTCCATAAAAACGTATTCCCGTAACTCCTAGAATATGGAACAAGACATATAGATATCATAAAATGGAGGCCTCCGTGGTGTAGAGGTCAAGACGCTCGACCCACAAACAGAATGTTCTGGGTTTGATTCCCGGTGAGAACACAAAAATTAAATGTGATTTTTCTCAAGTCTGGGTGTTCTGTGATGTAATTCACCACTGTCATTGGGCCTCCTGGCCTGTTGTGGTGCAAAAATATATAAATATTTATATACAAAGAAAGTTTGTTTTAAACCACTTATTTTTTATTTCTTTTCTGTAGAAAGGCCTGTAGGCCGGTTTCAAATTTATACGAGCTTCATTTTCAAATTAAACTTAAATAAAAAAATCTATCCTATTTTATTTTTACAGTGATAACTAAATATTTCATTTTTAATTCATATAATGGAGCTAATAAGCCAAGTGTTTAGTCACGTTTTTTTATATTTTTTTTTGTGTTTATTTTTCTATACATATGTTTACATAGAATTTAAATAACAAAAATACACTTTAAAAATACATCTTAAAATTAATCTTTAACATAATTTGGAAAAAATACCCACAAAGACTTTAGCATCTGAGCGTAGGCCATTCTTTTTTTAATGATTAAAAAGTTTAAAGCAATATGGTTTATTAGCTCTACGTACGCACATACACTTATTTCTGATATATAAGGTTCAATATAAAACAATAGTGTAAATATTATGAATTAGGACAATGAGCGTACAATTATGTAAATAGTTTACAATGCTATGTTAAAAATAATGAATGCACTACGATTAAAGATACAATGCGGTGTCCTTTGCATAGATTCAGGTGTGATGATTATATTTAATGCTAAAAACAAAATAGCTTACTTTTATTCGATGATGTGTGATTTGAGACGGAGAACGGGGAACGGGAAACGGGGAAACAAACATCTTACCTGAAAATAAATAAATAAATAAAGTTTCAATAAAGCAGTTAATTCGTTAGCATTATGTAGAGTGTTAAATTGTAGAAATCAATTATAATGAAACAAATATATTCTTTAAAGCATTTTTTTTTATTTAAAGCACCAACTTTGAGGCTATTCATTATAATAAAAAATAACAAATATTTTTTATTTAATGCCCGCAATACACAATTTTATCAAAGCACAATTATAATTTTTATGTCCCGACTTGTTAGAAAATTCCGTATCAATTCGGGACTCTTCTTTATGTAAATCAAAACATTTAAAAAACAAATTAAACATTATACAAAATAATCGAAACTGGTTGAATCGGGTTGTGGTCCCGTGGCTAGTGTCTCGGACTCACGGATCAAAGGTCATCATCACATAATACCAAGAAGTTTCATTGATAAGTTTATTTATAATTTTATCATAATCATGGATGTTCAAACATGGGCAGAATGGTGATGGTTACTCAGTGTGTAAAATTGCCACTTAAATCAGCCAATGACAGGTCATAAGCTCCGTAAATGCCCAGACTTCCATGTTCTCTTCTCTAAAATGTTATCCAGCCCCGTAATAATTTGTTGACGTCATACTTTTTCGCATTTTTCCTTTTGAATTCACGCCCGGAATTCGAACCGTCTACTCCAGCCCCGTGTCCACACTGGCGCCCTATCCCCCAGTAAATGTGATGTTTGATGAGGCAGCGTAAACTACCGCGTATAGGTGATGAGAGCAACCCGCAGTAATCCCAAAAGAAACGGAATTATTTAAGCTTTAAGTAAATTTATTTTTACTCTACCTGAGTGTATTTCTTATTCAGGGATTTTCTCAAGGTATTTGGATAGCCACTGTATAATGTATCCAGTATCCAGTGGACCTATAAAAACAAAAGGAGAGAGGCGGTATCCCCGCGCCCCGCGCCCCCGCCGCGCCCGCGCCGCGCGCGCCCGGTACGCCTGTACCCGAGAAGGTAATTGGCGGGAAATGGCCGATAGACTCGCTCACACATGAAATGGCCGCTGAATTTTTAATGCACTGGCTCCATGTAATGATAAGAGCTTCCACAACGTTTTTATTCAATAATCTCCTTCGTGCCGGAACGCTATTAATCTAAAAACGCCATAAAGCCAGCAAATGGTCATCTTAGCGTTGAAAATAAACAAAAAAGCATTATAATTATTATTATATTTGAATAATTTGCATAGCGCTATTTTCGTGAAAATCGCCTTAATAGCGCTGTACAATAAATAAATCTACCAGCATGACTTGCATTTACAGAGCGCATGGAAAGTAAGAAATTTAGCCCCCATTTACATTTTTTTTATTTGACAACGATGTTAAAAGTAAACAAGAAAACAAGAATTAAACATGAAGTAAGACTACCATTTCGTAGGAAAACAAGTACACAGAACTCGTTGATGCACAGTTATATTATAAGGAAATACCATTAGAAATAAGAGAGCAAAAAAATATTATTTCATTTAAATGTCAATTAAAACAACATGTGTTTAGCAGATAAGTCTTAAAAAGTAATCTTATTCGTGTTAGCTTTATAGAAGTTTTCTTTTTAAGTGTACGTATATTGTTTGAAAAATGTTAATTATTAGTATATTTTTTAATAAAAGTTAGATATAAGTTAATATTAGGACATTCATTTATTATGTTTGTACTATTTAAAGACAAAATTTAAAAAAAAAAGTTTTAATAATATCAAAAAAATAAAATAATATTAATAGTTACATTACAACAAGTCTTGCAGCTACTGCGCGCATGGGCGGTTGGAATTCTAGACCTCATTTACAAATCTGTAGCTTCAAGTCGTGCTGTAATCTAGCTCCTATCTATTATAATTAAACTCGATCATAATTGGAAATGAGAAACAAGAATTCTAATTGTCCATGCACTCTCTAGCTGCAAGACGTTCATTTATAGTACAACGCCCTTGAGGAATTTTTCACAGAAATGGCGCTATATAAGTTATCCAACCATATTACTAAATATAATGATAACATTTACCTATTGAAGCTAGATTACTAATCCTCGTGCAGCTACAAAGCGCATGGATGAGTGGAATTCTAGTAATTTAAAATTATCACAATAAACTTACGAAAATACATTGAGCAGAAAAGTAAATTTGTAAAAAAGTGTTCGTGCTAAAAAATATACTATACAAAACAAAACAGATAAAGCACCGATTTAACGCTATGGATAAAAAAACAATGAAAAATATGTCTCGTAGGTAGTTGCAGTTGCACATGTGGCAAACAGGTTGCTTCTTAATTCCTGGAAGATGGTAGATGCCTATGTGTAGTTACCACGAGAATTTATAATGCCTATTGATCCAATGAATTCGTATCCATTTTAGGCTTTAAAGACGCACTGTTTCGTCTGATAATAGATACAATAAAATTGTCATTTTTCATGATACTCTCTCAGCTTTTGCGAACAATCTCTTAGGAATAAATCTTATTTAATAAGTACACACGTACAACTTATTTTATATTGCATTGTATCCTGTATAAAAAAAATGTTTTACATCTGAACATATAAATCTATTTTGTATAATTCCATAATTGAAGATATATATGCATGTAAAATTGTATTGACGAAAGCTTTCATATTGTATGTTTTCTAGTATGTATCTTTGTTGAATTACCTAATATAATAAAATAAAACTAAAAACAGTATTCTTGCTATATTTTTATCTATTTATAACATTAGGTATGAAAAAGGTTTAAGGACTGGTGTATCATTTTGTACGTTATTAAAAAGCGCATTTTAAATATTTATATATTTTAAATAATACCACTTTTAGTAGCACTGTTGTAATTTATTGTGGGAGGTAGTGTTCCAAATAGTTAAATCTTGGTACATTCGCGTCATAATTTACATAAAATACATTCTATAACGGTTTTAATGGATTCATACATTTTTGAAATGATTTATTTTGTTAAAGATAAAGTGTCAAAATATCCTTTAAAATTAAAAGTCTTCTTCTTCCACTTTTTGTCTACACCTTGACCTTGTTTTCACAAAAACAATGTTTTTTTAACAGGTTACTACTACTACTACTACCATCACGCCATTTCCCCGTAGAGGTAGGCAGAGAGAATGGACCGCCACACACGTCTATCCTGGCATACACTCCTAGCCTCTTCCACATTCATACATCTTGTCATACATGCCCTTCGGTTCTGTCTGCTTTTGACATGACCAGACTTAAGATTTTGGTTTATCTGATCATGCCACGTCTTCCTTGGTCGTCCTCGTCTTTTAACAGGTAATAACTTATTTTAGAATTATAAACTATGATTGGAGAGTCCTCACAAATAAATTTCGGTAAAAAAAGAAAAATAATTTCTAGTGTAATTACAAAATATAAACTCACTGAAAAAGTTCGAGGTAGGCTTGCGGTCTTGGATTTGCGTGGAAGACACACATTTAATGGGCACCCATTGTGATCATTGTACTGTGAATGTTCCTAGCGTTGTGTGTGTGTGTGTGTAATGTATAATGTATGGGAGAATTAAAGTTTTCTCTCTAGATTTCATTTTTTACTCGAATAAATGTATGTATGGATTACATTTTCTTTCATTTTAAAATAAACCATTGAAAGTAAGGTTGAAAATAAAAAATAAAAAATAAAACAAAAAAAAAATATTCCCAGTATTTTCTGCAATATTATGTTTTATAAAAAAACAAATAGTTATGTATACATTTATTGTTTATTTCGTAAAAAAATGTCAGCGTTATTTTGTTGAATAAACTTATTTGAAAAAAACGAAGGTATGTTATTTGCAATAAATATCATCTCTTGAATTATTTAAATTGGAATATTTCTTAATAGTATAAAATGATATTTTAGTATTGTATTCACATAGGTAAAAATAGCAGAACGAAAATTGATAAACATGATTTTTTCAACAAAATCTTTATGTTCGTTTATAGAACGAAAGGCGACAAATAAAAGCTGTTTTATTTTATTTAAATTCATATTATAAATCTAAATTAATTAGGTACATAAGTATATATATATATATATATTAAATTCATATTATAAATCTAAATTAATTAGGTACATAAGTATATATATATATATATATATATATATATACATAAATAACAGTGACGTGTAGTGAAATTTATACATAGGGAAGCGTTTTTTAACCACTTCCATTTTGAGTGATTTTGTGTTATTTAAATCTTTTATTACATTATTAACGTTTATTATTATCATCGTTTTTCTAGTTGCATTGTTGCACCCGATAGTGCATAGGGGACTGTATTAGTACTGGTCTAAGACTCTTGCTACATTTTACAGACATAACTACATTTTTAGTTCGAACATGAACACAAAAAATTACTAACGTTAATCTAATTATTGTTATTTATGTGTTCATAAAACCTTTTTTTTTCGCCATTTGATACCTTTTTGGCAAATAAATATTTAAAACAATAAATTAGATGGTAAATACTTATTTGAGCGCTTATTTAAAATGCACTTTTATAAAAAAGGTATTATCAAAACAGAATTATTAAAATTATGAAACGGAATGTTTTGGCAAAGATGGCGTAAGTTAAAATTTGCGCGCGTTGCTATTTATTGCGTAAGGCGTTAATTAAGGTACGTAAAGAAAGAATCGAATCATCTGTGTAGAACGAAAATACTAATTATACCACTTTTTAACTATTATATTTTGATTTCCTTCCAAAGTCCACTAAAACAATTAGTAACGAGAAAATGTTCAAAAAGGCCATAACAAAATGGATAATGGGGGTGGGGAGAAGTCAAATAAATTGTCTCATTGTCTCATCTCACCTGCTCTACAAACGTATAGTTTATGTTATGTTTCTTTTCTTTTATTGTGCATTTTATAATATAGGTACACCGAAATGAAATGTAATCATGAATACGTAGTGTTTAAAATTGACTGAATATTTTGCAATTTCTCTCTGCACTTATATATGTCTTTTTTGCATACTCTCACATGTAAAAAAATAATATTTTAAAGTGTTCTCGGAACGAGTGAAGTCAGATTATTTTTATTATTATTTATAATGTGAAAAAAAATTATAAATCAATGAAAGGGCAAGAATGTTTTTTTTTGTTTTTTGACCAGTGATCTAAGGCGTCTCAAAATTTGCTTTTAAAAAAACGAAAATAACCTAAGGGTATCAGTTTCAGTACTGTAGAACAGCGTATGCTTGGTATCTTTAGAAACATATCATAATTAATTACCCACTAAGTCTGAAGACTTTTCAATGGGACAAAACTTTTTACGGCATGTTTATTTTACACACATTTATATTGTACATATTTATTTATAACCTTTCAAGTCACGATAAAGTATTAAGTTGATTCAGTTCTTTTTTTAAATTGATGATCTTCCGTGTTAATGATGGTTTGCGGGAGATCATTGAACAACCTTGGAATAACGCAATTGAATAATCGTCGGTATGCATGTGTGTGTTAATCCTTCGCCGTATGCGTGCGCCAATGCGTACTCACTTGTCAAACAAAGCAATGCAAAGTTTGTTTGCAGTGTTCGCTGATTGGCTGACTAAAATACGAACAAGAAACTAACTCGCGTTGAAGAACAAATGGCGTGATATGTTAAATGGTTTGACGAGTTAGTTAGATGGTATAATACGATCGATGTTTTTTGGCAAGCAATGCCTACGATGCTTCTAAAGACGGATCGGCAATGATAAATATACTTGTAATGGTAAAATTTTGTAAATGGGGTCTAGAATTTACAATCCATAAGCGCAGTAGCTGCAAGACTTGTTATAATCTAACTCCAATTTAAAAAAATGATTTTTTATGTTTATTTTTAATTTATTTTTTTTACGTTTTCACTTTACTTCACTGTCAAATATTTTATATGTTATATTATTTACCGTCCATGCGCTCTGTAGCTGCAAGACGTGCAGGGATACTTATTTACTATACATCGCCCTTGTGGTGATTTCCACAAAAATGGTGCTATAAAAATTATCCAACTGTATGTAAATATATATATATTAATATATATATACAATATAGAATTTATTTCATAAGCTTATATCTTTGCATTTTTTGTTTATATGCTTACTGTGTTTTATTGCATACCTTTGTTATTATTGTTTTTTTTTACTTTGTAAAACTTTTTATCATTTCCTTTTTAACTAATTTCACAATTTTTTTCTGTATATTCTGTTTATTATTTAGTATGTTAGCATGTATTTCATTTTTATTTTTTGTAAATGCCTTTTGGGCGTTAATGCACAAAATAAATAAATAAATAAATATATATAACATCGAAAAACGACCAGTTGCATCGACAAAGTGAAGTTACATGAATACCATAGATTTATAATATACCAGAAGGCGCGTAGAACCAAGTTTGTGTACATCGTACTGTGTCTAAAAGTCCACCGTCTACCCGACATCCCGCCTGCGCGCTTGCGTGAAGTGGCCCCGTAATGTTGCCAGACCGTGAATAATGTACACAAATACAAGATAATTATCTGTTATAATAAAAAAAATATTTATCTTATTTTTTTGTTTTGTTCACCATTTTGTGAACAGGACCTATGTTGTACTGTTATGGTATTTGTTACAATCAATATAAACTCATTTTTGCCATGATATATTTTGTTGCCCTTTAATAATAAGGAATATTTTTTTTGTTTTTTTTATTTTTTTTATTTCATTTTTTAATTAAAAAAAAAAAATACCATATAATCTTTTACAGAATATTTTATTTTCTCTTTCTTATGTTACACAAAAATATTATAACTGCCCATTACTTATAATAGTAGCAAAAATTCATTAAAATTGTATACCCACGAACAGGTCATGCGGCCTTCGTGGTGTAGTGGTCAAGACGCTTGATTCACGCACGGAAGGTTCCGGGTTCGATTCCCGGTGAGAACCCAAAAATTAAAATGTGATTTTTCTCAAGCCTGGGTGCTCTGTGATGTAATTCACCACTGTAATTAGGCCTCCTGGCCTGTTGTGGTGCAAAAAAAATAAATAAAAAATAAAAAAATTAATTGTGGGATTTTTTGTTAGGTATTTTTACTATTAATATGTATTTCATTGCTACGTAATTATGCTTTATTTTTTGAATTCTCTGTTTTACCTCTTATACGTATTGTAAAAAAAACATAAAAAAATAAAAATACTGTGTAAAGTTCCTGCGAACCAAATTTTGTAAAATTACCATTGAAAATATACGTAAAAATAGGATTTTTCGATAAAAAATGATAAAAACGCCATCTATGAATAATTTGTTTCTTATTTTCGCTTAAAATCATCTTAAGTTAAATGCTTGGTACGTCTTCGTTGAAAAAGGCAAAATGGGTTGCATTCCCAAAAGCAAATTTCACGAAGCTGAAAAAAATACACGCATAAAAAAAAGTTTGCTCGAATCGCGTTTAGTGTTATTAAAATGTTCAGACGACGAATAACATTCGGAACCTGTGGACGCGCCCGTCGAGTCGCTTCCAACGGCCCACCGGAAGGATGTGCGATGACGAGTGTAGCACTCGGTAGCCAATCACAGAACACTGCCGTGCACTACATACAACATAAATCGCATATTGTATTCTAATACTTACTACGGCTATATGAACCGAACTCAATTTGTTGCGACGGAGAGCGAAAACATTGTTGAGAAGGGGATATGGAAGTCTAGGCATTTAGAGGGCTTTTGACCTGTCGTTAGCTGGTTCAGAAAAATATTGAAAGGAGGGTGAGTGCCGGGAACCGTGTGAACGTTGTACTGAAATCTACTTTGGCAAACAAGTGTTTATCGCGGGAGACTAAACAAGCAGTTCACAATGGAATTCTAGTGTCAACTTAAATCTATAGGAGCGAAGTGTGGAATTGGAAAAATGATGATGAAAGTAGGTAAAATTCTGTCAAAATACGATCCATCAGGCGAAAGAACGCAAAAAAACACTCGTTTAGCAACACAAATGAACTGTTTTGTCTCATTTGTATCAACCGCCATTGATAAAAAGCAATGAAATTTAATTGCTCCAAAAATATTTCATAATTTTTAGGCAAATATAAAAGACTCAAAATGTAAAAGAAAATTTAAAATAAAAATAACTGCACATATAAAAGTGTAACGAGAAATTTTTTTTGAAAAATATATGTAGATAAAAAAACGAAGTACTTTATATAATTGGTACACATATTATTTATATTTTTATGTGTATTTGTTTTTATTATATATTAAACTTTATTATTAATGTTTAAGTCACATATATTCTCGACATTTATATATTTGTATAATAACGATTTTTAATTTCTTACATTTGATTAGCTAGGCATTTATAATTAAGAAGTTTTAGTTTTTTTTATTTGTTATTGTTATATTAGTATAGAACTACTTATGTTTTAAAAAAATAAAAAATCTACATCTTAAAACAGGTTGAGCCATGTCAGATGGAGACTATCATAAACAGAGAACACTCCGTTTTTATTTTCTATTTACTAGTTTTATAAAGATTCCCTGTTATTTAATATGTATACTAATTTTATGCAAAAAAATTACAAAATAAAATAAAATAAAAAAGAAATGTGTGGTAAAACGATGTATGATAGATGCACAAATGTCGGGATCCATGAACTGTGCAAGGCTGAGACTTGCATTATTGACAGAATCAAGAAATAAGTGCTGCGTTGGTTTGGACATGTAGAGCGAATGGACAGCGAAAGAACGGCTAAAAGGATCTACAGTGCGAATGTTGATGGATGCAGAAAACGAGGAAGACCAAGAAAGACAAAGCACGATCAAGTCCATCAAATACTTGAAGATGGACATGTCGAGAGTTTGAATAATCGGCGCGCGTGCATGAGAAGATGCATGAATGTAGAGGAAGCAAAGTCTGTATGCAAAGGCATTCTATCCTCTCTGCCTACCCCGACGGGGGACAGGCGTGATAGCTTGTTCGTTTTTTGTTAAATGGTTTTAAGTGGACACTTTACTCACTGTGTAACATTCACCATTCTGCCTATGTTTAAACATCCACATTTCCTCAACTCATCTTTCTATTTATTTTAAAAGTCTTGTGGATTTTTTCAGATTAGCAAATTGCAAAAACAAATTTTTTTAGCTGTTATGAACGGAATTTTTTTTTCTTCAGAAGTTTTCAGTTTTTTTTTTTTTTTTTAAATTACAATTATTGTTTTCAATGCCCCTATCACCGTCAGAACAACCTAATAAAAAATGTTTTTCTTCTCTGTTGCAATAAATTTACATCTGAATAACTCCCCAGGGAGGAAATCCAGCCTGTCTGCAAACATTTGTACATACTCAAAACATTGTTGGATACGAACAGAAGTTCATTCAAACTGATACAGTCAGTTTTCCTTATTTAAGAAATAATCAACCCTCGAACCATATTCATGAAACAAACAATACACGTACATTTAGGTGGGCCGATAATTTTTTTTCCACAATTTTGAAATGAAAGCGGTCTAAAAAGTTGCCTTTTAGAATACTCGGAATGCAAAAAATATTGAAAAAAAATTTGATACTACTTTTAACCCTCAACAAGAGCTTGAAGTTTTCGAAAAAGTAAAGTTTTTGTGCTAAACTGGCTCTCATTTTGTACTTAAGGAAGAAAATCAGTCTAATTATATTTTATAATGTGCTTTAAGCCTTATTAAACAGGGCTTGTTAATAAGTTGCGCTTTGTTTTGTAATAAATGGGTAGCATTGTTTTAATGGGTCATTATTTTCAACAATATTAACCAAGCGCTTAACGGAATCAGTTCCGCGGAGTGTAAACTTTTAGTTTCGGTAGTTTTAAAACGTGTTCGGATTTGTAATGTGATTAAGTTTACCGTTTTGTGATTAGTAATATCTTTACCATCAAAAAATAATTTTATCAATATGGATAATTAACGAAATTTTAAGACAGTTATAAACTTCAAACCTCGGTTGAGTTCCAAAAGTAATATGGGATATTTTTTTAAATAATTAACACTACTTCAAAATTGAATTATTTCTTCATCTGTCAGATTGAAATTTCGTTAGTGTGGCCAAGGTAGTAATTTTTTTTTACCCTACTTTGCTCATTTGATGCAATAACTAATGAAAATTTGACCTCGTATTAAACAACGCCGTGGGGGACATTTGAACGACATTATCTTTAAAACATAAAATATTATTTAATATGATATAAAAATATCCGTTTCATGTTAAATAAAATTTGTTTTATATTTGAAGTTCAAAGTTCATAAATTTAATAAATCTTATTAAATGACCCTTTACTTATCTACTCTTTTGTGTCAATCAATGTTTCTGCGTGTACAATAAAATTTTAGAGATATTAACAGATTGCTTTTTTTTACCT
The DNA here is from genome assembly GCF_059751315.1 of Micrasema longulum. Lineage (NCBI taxonomy): Eukaryota > Metazoa > Arthropoda > Insecta > Trichoptera > Brachycentridae > Micrasema > Micrasema longulum. The sequence goes on along the minus strand of NW_028277853.1, from coordinate 270,890 downwards.
TACATTTGTGTTATGACTATTTTTTTTCCCATCAAGCAAAATTTCGCGGTGACATCGCGAATGCGCGCGGCGAAAATAGGTCTTAGTGGAGGGATGATTAAACACAGTCCGATGTATTCAAATATGATTCTACGCTCCTTCTGGACTATTCTTAATTCTATGCACGTGATATAAAAAAACGCAGCAATATTTTCATAAATCCTTCGGTGTACTTATTTAGCATTGAATTTTACACGAATCTCAATATCATTATTTGCACACCTCACGTACACCGTTTTGCCTTCATAACAAACAATGAACCATACATTTGCCTAAGATATCGTATTTCGATAACATTTACACAACTTTCGTCCTTGTTGATCAAACTCTATTGTTTTACATTACAAGTTTTGAAATTTGATCTTGAATATTGAATTTGTAAAGCTAGAAATCTATCTAATACGTGGTACCTACATTAATTTATAACATATAGATTTAAGTACTACCTCAAACATGATTAAAATTTATATATAAAGCAGTAAATTTGTGGTTTTCCACGTTAAAGAAAATTATTGTTTACGTTGATTGTATTTACATAAGTGAAGCAAATATTAGCCAAATAATTATGTAAAAGCTGTTTAACAAATCACATTATTTAAAATAATCTTTAGCAAACGTGATATAAACAAAAAATTATTAATAAAATAAATAAAACAACTTTGTTGATGTTGATGATCATGATGATGAATTATATAAAACTATAATTATTCCTCTCATAGATTACTGGTTAACTGTATTATTTTTATCCAATGATTTAGGAAATTTATTTAAATTGAAAGTACACTAGAACTCTAATTATCTGAATCAATTGGGACCGGACCCCACATTTGGATAGTTAGATTATTTTTTTTATGAAAAACGGGTACATTTTAATTAATTAATCAGCGATTCGGATAGCCAGAGTTCGGATACTTTGAGTTCTACTCTACTTCAAAATAGAGCCATGAGAATAGTTCTTAAGAAAAGTAGATATTATAAAATAGATGAAATGTGAGAAGAACTCAATCGGATGCCAATATTAAAAAAAATGACACATTATCTGTTTGTCTTAATAATAAAAATTTAAACAATCGAATGCCTAAATATTTCATTTTTCAAAAAAAGAAACATTATTACTAGAAATGTGGCTGTCATTTTTATTTAAAAAAAAACAGAATCCCAGAATTGCGTTATATGCAGAGGTTTAAAAATGTGTGAAGAGATGCCTGAATGTATAAAGAATGAAAAGAGTTTGAATGAATTTAAAAAGAAATATTATGTTTAATGTAAGATGATGTCAACAGATATGTAATTATTATTCATATATTAGTTGTAATATAAACTAACTTAATAAAATAATTGAAAAAAAACACCTGCGGTTAAATGTTCACTTCTAAGGGAAAAAAACATAAATGTGTTAAGTATTTAATTCTCAGCATTAAATACTTAACATATTTATGCGGTGTCAGATAAATTCGATAAATTGGTATTTTAACAGATACCTCCCCGATATTGCTTGAAGTAGACAACTGGACGTCGCGTCGGACTGATTGTGCTTAGCTAAAATTGACAAAATCCAGGTATCGTCTTCCCGTTTTCCGCCCTCGAAAACTGAACCAATTTTGTTTTTTTTTAGAAAGACTGAGGTATTTAAAGTTCATTTTTTACAATTTTAATGAAGGTATATTTTGTTTGTGATATAATCCCAAAACTAAAAATACTTAATATTCAAACATTGAATTTAATTAGGTACCAAGATACTTGTATATGGTTGAATTCTAAAACATAGTTTTTCTGATTTGGTTGTAAATGTAATGCATTTATTTTAAGATAGTTGTACAAATAAAATTTGAACACCTAATTATACCTTACCTTATAAACAGTATATGTACAAAAATAAAACATACAATCCGGACGCTTTCCGATTGGTTGGAAAGGCTACACCGTCTCTTTGTTATACGACAGTGGATATTCATGATATTTTCATTGCAATGTTTGCAAAATATGAGATGAGGTTTGTAAGGCCAAATATTCATGATTTTTCCAATAAAGCGCGTGATTAGCAATCCTCGATAAAGGTACAATAAACATTTTTAAGGAAGAAACTGAGTTGTATTGAGAGGACAAGATGTTATTTTATTCGCATTATAAACGCGTAATGAATTAAGCTTTCAATTCAGAGGCATATCGACATTTCAATATTGGAAATGGTTACAAATCTCAGCACTCCCCTCGTTTATTCAAACGATTTGGATTCAATGGCGGCAAAATAAAATTACCCATTCAAATTCAAATAATTGAATACCGAATCGGACGTTTTCAGGGAATCGCACAGGTGGCTAGGAATCGACCAAGCTGAGCCGAACATTTTTATATTCATTTAATATTTTCAAATGGACAATTTTTATTTATTGAAAGAGGTTAACATGCACACACTAATTTCATTCTTATTTATGGAAAAAAAGCGAAAACAATTATGCATTCTATAGTATTTATTAATTTATTTATACATTTCGTATTAGACAAAATGGCACAAAAAACAGTGATTTTTTTTGTTGTACTAAGGGTAGGCTCAGTATATGAAGGGTCTGCAAGTCAAAAATATTATTATGCCTAATGTTCCAATCGGTTCCTATATGTGCAAATGCCTGTTTTAAAAATCGATTTGTTGCTGCAAATATGGCTAAAAAAATATTAAAATGATAGAAAAACGGTCAGTTAACGTTAATATAAAAATAAAATTAAAATATAATAGATTTATAAATGATTCAATGGAATTTCATTATATTTAGATACTAGCCTTAAAAATATGGATTCATTACTTTCAATATCTGTCAATCAAATCGTAATTGTCTTTTTTAACACTATTGGCATAGAATTAAGAATAGCTCAAAAGGAACGTAGAATCATATTAGAATACGTCGGACTGTGTCCAAAAATCCCCCTACTTTTCCCTGCTTTCACCACGCGCATGCGTGAAGTCACCGCGTAATGTTGCCAGATCGCGAAAAATATAACCATAACACAAATGTTAGATAATTATGTTTAAAAAAAACAATTTGTTAATTCCTTTAAAATTTTATTGTACACGCAGAAACATTGATTGACACAACAAAGTAGAAAAGTAAAGGGTCATTCAATATGAGGAATTGAATTAATGAACTTAAAACTTTTAAAAAAAACAAATTTTCATGTTAAATAATATTTGATGTTTTAAAAATAATGTCGGTCAAATGTTCACTACGGCATTGTTTAAACCGAGAGGTCCCATTTTCGTTTGTTCTCTCATTAGATGAGCAAAAAAAGCTAAAATTCCATTAAATCAATTAAAACTAATGTTCTTATTAATATAAAGTAACGTTTAAAAAATTACTACAGTGGAAACACTAACAAAATGTCCATTTTGTTTTCTACTACAATCTGACAGGTGGATTTTTTTTTTAAGTAATGCATTTGCTACTTACACATAAAATGTGATCCAAACCTGTTATTTTTTATCCTAGCAGCATTTCAACACTTTGAAACGACACAACACGGCATAGTTGAATTCAAATCGGGAGTTGCGTACCAAGCGACGTCTACAAAGAAACCAGTGGGTCAAAACGTAAACCTACTCGTTTAAGAGTAGTTTAGTCACCTTCTTTTTGATGCGCGTATGCGGATTCTGGACTATTCTTAATTCTATGGCTGTTGGTTTATCAGATTTCCAAACACACGGTATCAGGTTATTTTGTTTACGTCCGTTATATAGAAATGAGTGAATAATCATTAACTCATTCGTAATTTGCCGGTCATCGCTTTCCTCATCTTGTTAATCAAAATATATGTTTCTACATATATATGTTTGGATAATTTATATAGCGCCATTTTTGTGAAAATCATCTCAAGGGCGCTGTACAATAAATAAATATCCCAGCACGTGTTGCAGCTACAAAGCGCATGGACAGTAAGAAATATAGCCTCTTTTTACATTGATTTTTTAAAAATTTATTTAACAGTGAAGCTTAAAGTTTAAGTGATATTTTAAAAACGAAATAAAAAGCACATTTATAATAAAAGAAGTAAGATAACAACAAGTATTGCAGCTACTGAGCGCATGGACGGTTGAAATTCTATATGTTCCTTAGGCCTTATTTACTGTATAATAATAATAATAATTATTTACTAACCATAACACAACAACAACGATTTAGTTAGACGTGTTTTGACAGCTCCTGTCAAAATCCCTAATTACACAGTATAAAGTCTTTATTTGCAATATTAAACTTTAAAACCTCGTAAACAATAATACCAAGTGACCGTTTACAGTGACATAACCTAGTTTTGTTAGTCTCAGAGAAAGATTTTTATAATTAAAATATCTGTGCAACTACCTACAGTCCCCAGCAGTCCAGGTGACAATATTTACTTCACCTGCTAATTGACTGTGAGTACATATACTGCGCAGTATAGGGGAACCCAGCCAGTAAGTGACAATCTCCTATTATTTATACAAAATTAAAGTTTCAAAAAATATAAAATATGCAAGCAAACAATTTAATAAATAGCGCTCAGGTGGCTATTAATGCAATCACTAAAATCCTTATGGACCCGGCAAACAAATTTACAAAGGACCAAATTGCGAAAATTGTTCCTAAAACTAATGAAATATTGGGTGCTATAGGCATAATGTCTTCAGAAATGGCAGCTAAGAATGCTTGCCTTGAAGGTGAACTTAGTGCGTATAAAGCAATGGCATCTGCCACTCCTAAATCTGATAGCACGAGCATCTGTGAGGCGATAGCTGAAGTGACAGAGAGGAACGTGAGATCAAGTAATTTAATTATTCGTAACTTACCAGAAAGTACTGCACCAACTCAACTTATACAACTTACAGAAGATGAAAATGCCATTGAATCAATTCTCCTGGATTTAGATGCTTCGGTAACAAATAATATTAATAAAATATATCGGCTTGGGAAACCCAGGGATGGAGTACCCAGACCAATTAAAATAGAACTATCGAATCCTTCACTATCCAGGAGTATATTAAGCAAGCGCAGATTATTAAAAAATAATATAAGAATCTACTCAGACTTGAGCCCTCTTCAACAGATAGAATTGCAAGAATTGCGAGAGGAATTGGAATTACGTAAGATAAACGGTGAAGAAAATATCACAATCAAATACATAAACTCGACTCCGAGAATAACTCAAACTCTACCAAAAAACTAAGAAAGGTACCACTACACTTTTATTATCAAAATATCCGGGGCGTTCGTACAAAATTAAATGATTTAAGACTAATTTTACCAACACTTCATTACGATATATTTGTACTCACCGAAACATGGTTGGATCCAAGTATTAAATCTTCAGAACTAGGTTTCCCTTACCATAAAATTTATAGGTGTGATCGCTCACCTTCTACAAGTACTAAATCAAGAGGTGGGGGAGTATTGCTGGCGATTAATAAGAAATATTCATCAAAACACCTTAAAAATAATAATCTCATCTCAGAACAAATATTCGTTCAAGTGAGCACAGCTTTTGAAAAATTCATAATTGGATGTGTCTATTTTCCACCACTTACAGATTCAGAAAATTATCAGAGGCATTGTGAAGACATCGAGTTTTTGTGTTCAAAATACCCTAACAACAAACTAATTATATTTGGTGACTACAACCTTCCCAACTTGTCGTGGGGAAATAGTGAGAGTGGCTATATTCATAGTGAAAGTGAGAACGATCGGGCGCGACCAATACTGGACATGATTAACTTTTTAAATTTTTATCAACATAATTTTATTTATAACGTGAAAAATAAGTTGCTAGATTTAGTTTTGTCAAATTATGCTAACCTTAATGTTGAAAAGAGCGTTGATCCGATCTTGCCAATTGATGATTACCACCCTCCTCTTGAATTAACATTATATTTACACGAAACCTGTTCAAAACACACTGATATTTCTTTAAATTACAAAAAGGCTGATTTTGATTCAATTATTAATCAACTTTCTAAAACTGACTGGACTTTTTTAAATAATGATAATACAGAAATATCTATTTGCCATATGTATGACATAATTTTTAATTCTATAGATAAATTTGTCCCCAAGTATCAACTTAAAATAAACTATCCAAAGTGGTTTACCGCTGAACTTAAAATTTTACTAAATTCAAAAAAAGTACTACACAAAAAATTTAAGCAAAGTCGGAGTATTCATGATTATCAGGAATTTTCCAAAACAAGAAACGAATGTAAAACGCTTTCCAAGATATGCTTTAAATCGTATGTAAAAAGTATGGAAAATTCGGCGTTAAACTCAAACAATCTTTGGAACTACATAAAAAAATTAAACAATTCTCATTTCGAATATCCAAGTGCTATGCATCTAGATGGAAAATTAGTGAATGGCACTGAAAATATTGTAAACCTTTTTGCAAATTTCTTTAAGGAAGTGTATGATGAACCTATTCCAGATGATAAGATTCCAACCTTTACTTTTAATAAAACAATTACGCTTTCAAACTGTCAAATTAATATGTTGTCTTGTAAGAAGAGACTACTCTCTTTAGATGAAAATAAATCAGCAGGTCCTGATAATGTTCCGCCTATTTTTCTCAAAAAATGTGCCTCAGTTATAGCTGAACCTCTCACCACGTTTTTCAATAAACTATTGTCAATGGGATGTTTTCCCTCCAAATGGAAATCTAGCTATATAACTCCAATTTTTAAAAAGGGGGACGACTCAGATATTAAAAACTACCGTCCTATATGCATCCAATCAGTCATACCCAAACTTTTTGAGTCACTCATACTTGACCAAATTCAACATGATGTCTCAAATATAATAGACACTAAACAACACGGTTTTATAAAGGCGCGGTCAACTGCCACAAACCTAATGTTTTACCATAATTACATATCGGAAGCCTTTAATGATAAAAATCAAGTTGATAGTATATACACCGATTTTACTGAGGCGTTTGACAAAGTCTCTCACAAAATATTACTAAGTAAGCTGTATGGTTTGGGTTTTCGTGGAGCTATCCTTGATTGGTTTCGAGCCTATCTATCTGACAGGTATCTATATGTAAAAATCAAAAATGTAAAATCAGACTGTTTTTCTGCCTCTAGTGGTCTTCCACAAGGCAGTCACCTAGGGCTTGTTCTTTTTCTAATGTTCGTAAATGACATTACATCCTGTTTCCATGATGTCGAAGTTTTGCTTTTTGCGGACGATATTAAAATATTTAAAAAAATATCGGACATTAATCATTGTGAAACTCTGCAATCAAATATTAATAATTTGTATAATTGGTGTAAAAAAAATAATTTATTTCTTAATATTCAAAAATGCAAAATTATGACATTCTGCCGCAACAGGAATCCCATCGTTTTCACGTATAAAATAAATTCTTCACCTTTAGAAAAAGTTACAGAGATGACAGACTTAGGTATTCTTTTTGACGAAAAACTGAGTTTTATTAAACATATACAAAACATTACAAATAAGAGCATGAGAACCTTGGGATTTTTGCTGCGAACGATACGGGATTTTGAGTCTATAAACATAATGAAAACATTGTATATTGCCCTAGTGCGAAGTCAACTCGAGTATAACTCAGTTATATGGTCACCGCATTACAGGGTTCATGTTAAGGACATCGAAAGAGTTCAGCATAAATTTTTGCGTTTTATCAATTTTAAATTAAGTATACCGATTGAATACATAAATTACTCATACTTAAATGATTATTTAAACATCCAAACATTAGAAAACAGACGAAAATTAAATGACTTGCTTTTTTTGTTTAAAATAATAATGTCGATGTTCGATTGTTGTGAACTTATCAATTTGATTAATGTGCGAGTGCCTGGTCGAGTTACCCGATGTAATACTTTGTTCTACTGCGGTCCATCATCGACCAATTACAGCGCGAATTCGCCAGTAATGCGGATGCATGTACTCGCGAACCAATATGCTAACAACATCGATGTCTTTAGCGTGAGTCTTGTAAATTTTAAATATCAATGTATATGTTCCTTATCAAATAGAACTTAATATTCTGTTCATATTGTATTTTATAACATTATGTACCTAGCTGCTTTAAACCTTTAATTGTATTTCTTTAGCTTATTAAAAAAATAGAAATATATATATATTGCTTTAATTTTTTTAAAACCAACTTAACTTTAAAACACAGTTCTATATTTTATTACAGTATATTGTATTTTTTTTTTTTTTTAAATTTATGTTGTTAATACACTCATCTTTTTATTTTTATACCAACTATACTTCTTAACACTGTTCCTTTATTTTGTTCCTTTATTTTATTTCTTTATATTGTGTTTTTTTTTTAAATCTATGCTGTTTATATACTCATCTTCTTTTTTTATACCAACTTTACTTCTTAACACCGTTCTATCTTTTGCTGCTTTATATTGTATTTTTTAAATTTAATGTTGTTTATATACTTATATTTTGTAAAATTTTCATGTATGTAAAAGCCTTATGGGCGTGAAAAAATAATAAAATAAAAAAAAATAAAATAAAATAATAAAAATGTGATAAATACAAAAATAAAACAAAGGTATACATGGTTAAATAGCGGACTTATTGAAACTAGCAATTTCTTACTGCCTGACCAAAATCAAATTTTAAAAAAAATACTAAAAAAAAAAAGTTAAGAAAATACAAACAGTTGAAACATTATATATAAGATTATGGTGTCAATAGTTTATTAATAACATTAAATAATACTTATGTAGATATGGCAATTTTTCGTATTAAATTCTGTAATGCACTTTTTGCGGTGAACGCTGATACTAAAGATCACGTGGTGCTATGCTCCGCGCACCCGGAGCCCCTACGGGGAAAAGGAACAACTGGTCACGTGGTGGTAGAACTGACGGATGGCACAACCATCTTGTATTGCACAACAATGCAGTATAAACGTTGAAGTACTGCAGGTTTCCATTAATAACCCTCAAAGCCCGCTGACTCAAAAAAATACGTGCGAGGCGGAGTTGGGTCAGTTTTAGGCATATTTTGCGGGTTTTGTAATATTTTTCTATCATCGCAATATGATCTGAATCGTGGAAAGATGCGCGGTAAAGTTTTGTGCACAATCACTTGTAACACAAACGATAATTTACAATACTACTGGGTCTAATCGGACCCATCTCCGGTAGGTATGTGTAAATAAAATACTTTAATATTACTCTAACACAACACAATATATTTTAGCGACTCATTTCCTTCGATTGTCATTTACACAGTTACTATCTTATTTCTTCCTACCGTGAATTTAGTTAACCCTGATCACCAAAAAAATACGTATTGATAACCGTAACTGAAAAATCTACGCACCTGTTTAATTTTTATTATCTTGTTCCAATTCTGTTTTGGTATTTAATGACTCAATTATTTATTAACACCCTGTAAGAAATTGGCACTGTTGAATAACTTTAATTGCATAATTTAAAAAAATGCTTTGTTTGGTTAGTTTCTCATTGATTATTTTTTGTGTCTTTGTATATTAAAACTGTAAATTATAAAAAAATAAATGATTGCCGGAATTCCATTCATCCATGAGCTTTTCAGCTACAAAATCCCACAATTTCTAATGCCTACATAAATTATACTATCATAGAATATACGTATGTGACAAATTAAAAATTCTGGACAAGTATGTGTATTTAGGTGTAACCATTGATTGATTTGTAAGTGGCATATACACAAAACAAAAACATGAAAATGGTTGAGATCCGTAGATATTATGTATGTCTGCACTTGTGTGCGCATGGTTATATATATGTATATATGTCAATATGTGTATACTTGTACGTTTATATACTTTTTTGTCAGTTCTTTCCATTAATTTGTAAATTATTATTATGTATTAAAATGTAGTTGCCTAGTTCAGAACGGGGTATATAACCTTGTTAGCTGGGCCAAGAGTACAAAAAATATATATGATAAAATATCTAAATAAACAAAAATTAAAAAAAGAAGATGATCCGCCTACATCAATCAAGGTATCAGCTCTTTTGAATCGGGTTGAGGTCCCGTGGCTAATGCTGCAAACTCACGGATCAGAGGTCCGAGATTCGAACCCCACTCTACCCCAACTTGATTTTTATTTTCTAATAGTCAGTTATTTACAACTCGTTGAAAATGGCTACTAAAATTGAAATACTTAGGTGAATTATAAAAACGCTGAAATTTCTTCTTTATAAAAAAACTTCACAAACATCAACAGTCTTATGGAATTCAGATGTTCAAATATAGGCAGAATGGTGAATGTTACAGTGTGTAAAGTAGCCACATAAAAATAAGTAAACATTTGGTATTTTTTTTTTTTAAACTTTAATATGCGCATGTAAACACTAATAATAGACAGATTAAAATAAAACCAACAAAGTAAATTATCAGTTTAATTAATTCATTAATTTTTCACAAAACTTGATCAGCTCCCATCGAATCGAAAATATTCGTTCATGGTTCTGGTTTTATTTCACTCACAGAACTGTATTCTTCGTTCGCTTAGACACAGAACTATTTCGTTTTTTTTATTTGAAGGTTTTTAAAACATCTATAATGTGTATTATTTTAAGATGCTTAATTAAAAAATAAGATGTGTCTACTTCAGAAAATTTCTCATCCAAAAAACAATCAGTTAATCAAAATTTTTTGTTACAATTCGGCAACGTTATTACGTAGTCAATTTAAACGTAAACGTTTTAAAATAAAATAACAGAAAGATTTTTTTAGCGCTGAAATGGGTTTCATAGCCCATTGTGGGTCGGGACTAGGGACCTCGTCGCGCCTGTAGACAATATGGGTGACGTCAGTCCGGAGGAAGGGGCGGAAATAGTCGTCAAATCATAGGGGTGGGCGAGTCAAATGGTAGGATAGCGGGAACAGACGGAAATGTCGTGAGCTGAATTGCCTTCACATACGTTCATTATAAATATGTAGATCAGATAAGTACCTGCGACGTAACGGGATAACCACCTCAACCCGAAATAATGTCATTCTACGAGTGGCATTAATTTAGTTTACTCGCCATTATTTTTAGTAAGATTAGTCCGTGATAATTCCGTGTCCACTCCCTAGTTGGAGCATATGCTAACCACAAAGAGCCTCCATGCATCTCTATCGACTGCCAACTCCTTTGCGTCCTCCGACGAAAAGTCAGCAGGGGGCGTTTAGGACGTCGAGAACCTGATGCCTTTTAAAGTAGACAAGCGTGCGTGATAATGGCTGTCAGAAGGCATCCGCAGTATATGGCCTAGCCAACCGTATTGCCTCCGCTTGACGACAGTTGTCACCAGAGTTTGCTGAGTCCGTTCTCTTATTACTTCGTTCCTCACAAAGTCAAACAATAATTTAAATTATGTTAAATATAACAAATGTAAAAGAAAAGAAATGAAAAAAATGTATATAATAATAATGTCAAATATCTGCTTCTCTCAAAATTTCTATGATTTTTGACCTTAATTTACATACATTGTCACAAAAAATATCAACCTCGGTAAATCTATTGTTATATTGGTCGCATATTCTAGATATTGTAGATTCTTTCAAATAGTTTGTTGACGCGTTTTCTGCGTAAAACAGAAGATTTTGTCTTGTCGGTCTAGATGGCACACGGAATGGAAGTCTTTTAAGTAGGTTAGAAGAATCAATTTTATTATTTATTTATTAATATTTCTTTATTTATTTATTCATTCAAAATTACACTAGTTTAAATATTAATGAACTTATTAAGGCTTTTTAGGCTATGCCCGTGTCAAGCCACAATAAATAACACTAAAAATACATACTAAAATTAATTAGATCAAATTATAATGACATAGAATAACAATCTAGAAAAAAAAGGTAAATGTAATAAATAATCAAATTCCAAAGAATACAATGACAAAAATATAATCAGAAATAATTTATAAATTACAAATTATGTATACAAATTAAGTATCACACATACAAAAAAATGGTATCATTAAAATCAACAAAATAATAGTAAAATATAGTAGTATTAAAAAAAAAAAAATAAGAGTATCATTTAAATCAACAGAAAAAGAATATATACATAAAAGCATAATTGAAATGATAATTGAGATATGTTTTCTAGAAACTCACTCAATACTATAGTAAGAAATATAAGAAATAGGAGCAATAAATCATTTGCCAAATAATAGTACGTTTTGAATTAAATTATACAAAAATAATTTGTATGAAAATAACTGGTCTAACATTATTCTTCGATTTGTAAGAGAGTTTATTCCATGATACTGCATACATTTAGCATGGTAAGAAAATTCAATGTTTAACCGGTAGTCGACCTGTTAAAAAAATTGTTGGACTCTTTCAAGTCTACTAATACCTACATTCTAGAAAGATGACAAAATAGAAGTACAGTATTCTAAAGATCTATTTGTAAAGATTTTCGTATGTCTCTGCATGTTTAAATGGTTTGGATACCCGCACAATAAGTCCGACCATTTTCAATGTTTTTTTCAGGACTGATTCAATATCAATATGAGATTCAATATCAATCAATATGAATATTAACATTAATTTCGTATTAATAATAACGCCTAAGTCGCAAATTTGACAATCTGTCATAGAAGTCGGGGTGTTATTGAAAAAGTAAGGAAAGCTGATCGTCGTTTGTTTGCACGAAATACAAAATGAGTGGCATTTACTTATGTTTAATTCTAGTCAATTTTGATTACAACATTGAAAAAATCTGTCGAGATCTTCTTGCATGTTCATCAGCAAAGGAGATGAATTAACAATATTAAAAACATTTGTTTATGTCATAAGTACATGCATTAAATAGTAGATTGTTGAATGGTAAACAAGGAAAGTAGTAAAACATATTTTTTTAACATAATAATATTAATGAATACCAAAATAAATAATAATAAAAAACGTAAATATTATAAAAATAAAAATACTACGGGAAGACTATCATTTAAATTATATAAAATCACAAACATACAAATTTGTTTCAGTTCTCTGCTCCAAAGCCTGTGATTTATGATAAACAAGGAAAGTGATCAACCCATTTTTCAACCTAAGAATTTTAATGAATACCGTAATAGATAGTAATAAAATACGTACATTTTATAAAAATAATTGACAGTCTCAATTCGTGAAGATGTTTATCCTTTGACTCGGACAAAGGTATTTTGATGATCTTGGAATATTGTTAAATGAATTGTAAAACGTAAATATAGAAATCATGCATAATGTTTCACCCCGAACGACTGCTAGCAACTAAGTGGAGGGTGTGGAAGGGTTGGGGGTGTTAGTAATTTTAGTTGTAAAATTAGTCAACTACCATGTAAGGCTGGTTGATCAAGCTAAAATGTTCGGTGTTGTCACATAAAGTGATTTTTTATGTGCATGATTTCTGTTGCCGAAACATTTAAGATTTTTTTTTTCAAATACTTCTCACAAAAGTCTTATTTAAGATGATAGAGCTGGAAAAAACTGAATCGATTGGTACAATCAACTCAATTTTATTTATTTTTTCAAAACATAAGCTCAATATCGATTCCTAGCGCAAAACATTTATTTAAAAAGATATTTTGATATAAGAATATTTCATAGTCCCTAAGCGAAGCGTAGTTTCATGAAACAAAATTGATCGAGGTATGGTGTGGTTGGTAGAAATGCAGTGCCCTGAGAGCTATTAGCTGCGGATAAGGCAACGATGATGATAATGATGTAATTACTTATATTTACATTTAGGTTACTAATTAAAAATATTTGGTGCACTTCCACTTATTTGTTTGAACAATTAGCGCTTTCACCCTCTAATTTGCGTCTTCAGACTTAGTAAATAGTTCAGATTACAATGAAATTCCATAAAGAGTTGTCAACAAATATTTAAAATCAGATGATGATAATACTTATTATATGTATTATTAAAACATTAAAATAAGATACGTATTTGAGGAAAAACCCAATTAGCAAACAAAGTACAAACTAGAAAAATACAAAAAAAAAATACAAAAATTCACTGGGTGCAAAGAAATATTCTCAAGTATATTATGTTGTAGTTAAAATTACACCAAGTCAAATTAACAACAAAACGAAGCTGCGTAGTACCTACATACATAATACTTTCTAACGTTTCAGAAGTAAGAAAATCCCAACGGCTTTATGTATGTATAGATGAACCGATGAAATGGAATGGGTAGAGCTTGTGAACGGAAGTTGCTAAATCTGATTCAAGCCTCCTTACCAGCGGAAGGGTGCTAGTTCCGGTCACGGGTACACTCGAACACTGGAAGTGACATTATGACATGACAGATCTGATATCTCCCGAGATAACGTTGGAAAGTCTAAGGAACTTAAATAGCCCGATATGTAAGTTACTTAGACTTTCCGATCATTTACTTATATTGAAATTTATAGAGGGAAAACATTTTCAAGAAGATATTTTTTATGATGTCTAGGTTTTGACAGAGCTTATGACATATCATTGGCTGGCTTGAGTGGCCACATTCCATGTGTAGTGAAATCCAACCCTGTCTACTAACATTTGGACACAATCAAAATATCGTTGATTTCGATTGTATTTTTCTACTGATATTTTTCGACGGAACTGGATTTATTTATTATTTTAAATACTGATTTAAACTTTAGTACTTAAAACAATAAATTAGAATTCGCAATCTCTATATAACCCGCGTAAAGCGATATTCTTACACATGATACATCTCAACATTACATCGCTCAAAAACTCGTATTTCATAGTTTAATTCATAGACTTTTACGAGTATGTACTTTGAATGAAAATAACTTTGAAATTGAATTAAACACCATAAAATAATAGTCATCCAATAATTGATCGATCAATTAGAAAAAAAACAGAAAAAAACTAGATGCATCATCTTAATCAAGAATTTATTATAAAATATATGAAAAATGCATAAAAAATGGGCAAAGCTCTCATACCTTGGAGGTTGCAATAATTTAATTATTAGCAAAATAGCTAACAGAGATAAGTGTTCTATCACATTATGTAATGATTCAGATTTGATTGAAAGATGAACGAAAATTGTTAAGTAATAACAAAGATAAAAGGATACTAACTCAGGCTCATATCAAATATGCTGATGATCATGCGAGGCGAACGTTAAAAAGATCGTAAATAACTAGAATTAACGAATACGAAATAAAAATCAGCAGAGTAATTTTATATGGAAATATATCAAAATATACAAATTTGTAGGCCGATATCTCTCAACCTCAACCAAAATGAAGAAATCGCATGGGAATTTGGAATTGAACTTCTCAGTCTAATATGGTCATTTGAATAAATCCTGCATTTTCATTTTCACTACCCTAAATTTTGTGCGGATATTTGATAAACCTATCGGAATATTTTGTTTGGTGCGGGTAGCAACATTTTAAGTAAAACATTTAAGTTTGTAAGTGAAAATTCTTGATGGAAGTTTATTGTAATTTTTACAGAAAATAAAAGACTAGTGATACTTTAATCCACAAATTAGGAATATCCAGCGACCGGTTTCATCCCTTTTGTGACATCTTCAAAACTGGTATCTTCACTAAGAAATTTAGTGTATTTATATAAAATAGGGGTAAGGATAGAGAATTCAAAATTATATGAGAGTAAAGTATGTTAAATTATTTTTGTCTTAAGGATCATTAACAAAGTGTTTCAGAATAACTAATGAGTTGATATAATGATATTTCTAATGAGTTTAAGTATTGTATATATTGTTTTTCAGAAATCGTAATTGACAGAAATCAGACTCACAAAAAATAGGACCATATTGATGTGCCATATATGTGTTTTTAAAAATATTTTTTCTGATTATTTTTTATATTTCTAATCCTATATTTGTGGTGATTAACTCATGTGTCTGAGTCATATAATTGCGCGTCCCATCTCAACACAGGACTTTTAGTCCCATGGAGTTGGGATTTATCGTCTCAAAAAATGTACAATAACCTTATGTATGTAAATAAATAAATAAATTAAAAATAATAAAAATATAATACTTAAACTCATTGGAAATATCATTATATCAACTCATTGGTTAACCTGAAACATTTTGTTATTGATCCTTTAGAAAAAAATAATGTAATTTATTTTACTCTGATAGAATTTTGAATTCTCTATCCTTACCTCTGCTTTGTATAAATACATTGACTTCCTCAATAAATATACCAGTCTAGAAGATGTCGCGAAAGTGATGAAACCGGTCCCTGGATATTCTAAATTTGTGGAATAAAGTATCACTTGTCTTTTGTTTTCTATAATAAATATTTTTAGTGACAAATTTATCCTTATTACCAACATTTTGATTGCTCAGAAATCTCACATTTCTGTTGGATACATCTGAATATTTTCTGTGGTTTTAGTAGCATTATTTTGAAAGACATATTCTTCACTATAATATTTTGATTACTCTCTAATCAATATTTTTTCGTGTATATTTAATATTATATCTAAATATTGTATGTGGTTTTGGTGGCCTTATTTAAAATTATAGGTTTTAATCATTTTTACATTTGGATTGCTTACTTATTTAACTTTTTGTGTGGATATTTGGTAGACAAATAAATATATTTTGTGGTTTTGGTAGCATTATTTTGAGTGAATGATTCTTCAACATAACGAATGGATTGTTACGAAGACAAGAAAAAAAATACAAAGCCTAAGATGCCGATATTTTTGGGTGTCTAAGATACTACGAGTAATTAACTGCGGCCCGGGGGGCGATCAAATGAGGCCTTTTTTAAAGTAATTTCATCAAACGGTTTTCGCAATCAAAATTGTGTCAGTGATGTCACTGTCTCTACTCTGTCTTCATTATTCACTCAAGGCATAGCCGTTTTGTATTTTCCAAACAATATAGTAAGAAAGGCGTTATATTAAAGAGGAAGGAGGAGCTTAATGATTGTCGACAGGACAAGGAAGAAAGGCCTGCTGAAATTATTTATCGGGGACTAAAATACTAAACGTTGTAGCTAGAGAACATCCGAGGATGTGCGATACGCCATCATAATCATCTGATTTGTTTTTTAGTTTTTTTGCTTAATTATTAATAAAAATAATCACTTGTAGCACATCTCAATATATACGTATTAATAAACTAAAATTATTAGACCAAAAACTACGGTACAGAGACATAACATTCAACAATATTTAGAGCAAACTCAAGCATGTTGCTCTATTCCAAACGAACTCCATCTCTTAACATGAGTTTTTACCATAGAGTTAAGAAAAGTCTAGAAACCGCACACGCGCATCAAACAGAAGGCGACTCACCTATTCATAATTAAGTACGTTTACGTTTTGACCCATTAGTTTCTTTGTAGACGTCGCTCAGTACGCTACTCCTGATTTGAATTCAACTATGCCGTGTTGTGTCCTTTTAAAATGAAGAAATACTACTAGGATCTTAAAGAAACAGGATGCAATCACACTTTATTTGTAATTAGCAAACGAATATTTAAGTAGCAAATGCACTACTTCAAAATTGAATTATTTTTCCATCAGTCAGATTGTCAAAGAAACAAAATGAACATTTCGTTAGTGTTGCAAGGGTAGTATTTTTTTTTACCCTACTTTGCTCATCTAATGAGAGAATTAATGAAAATTGGATCTCGGATTAAACAACTCTGTGGTGGACATTTGACCGACATTATTTTCAAAACATCAAATATTATTTAACATGATATAAAAATATCCGTTTTATGTACAATGAAATTTGTTTTATATTTTAAGTTTAAAGTTCATTAATTCAATTACTCTTATTAAATGACCCTTTAGTTATCTACTCTGTTGTGTCAATCAATATTTCAGCGTGCACAATACAATTTTAGAGAAATTAACAGATCGCCTTTTTTTACCTTACATGTTTTTTTTTTCTTATCAAGCAACATTACGCTGCCACCTCACGAATGCGCACGGTGAAAGAAGGGCATGGTGGGGTAATTATTGGACACAATCCGATAAATTCAATTATGATTCTACGCTCCTTCTGGTCTGTTCTTAATTCTATGCTAGAGCGTTTTGAATCAATCAGACGTGCTTCCGCTGCAACGACATTTTTGACAAGAGCCGCGTTCAAGTAGCGACCTGTTTGACCGACTTTAACGCGGGTTGCCACTCTTTGAAATAAATAAACCGAATATTATTTTGCTATGCTACCTACTTAGTCGGTAACAGGATCACATATTAGTATTATTTTCTATTTGAACATGTTTTGTAACTTGAATTATATAAAAAAAACTTTTAATTTATTGAATGATTAGAAGAAATTGCCATTTTGCAATAAGCCCGTCAATGTACAATTTACATTATATGAAAAATGTTAAATTAAAAAAATGATCAGCCTTAGGTTTCAGGTACCATTGCAGGAACCTTGGTAACCAATTGAATATTTTCGATCAGATAAAAATAATTTCGAGGGGATGACTAACGCAGGTTAATACGATTACGTCAAAACATCCAGATGAAAGTAGGTACGAATATTTTTTATAAAGAGTTAAAATTCTTGTGAAGACGTCTTCTTATCATAAACAGAAAAGTTGAACTGTTTAGGTCATGTAATGTTATATTTCGTTTCTCTCGGAGTACGGAAAACAGGGTCGTCAGCGCCGCTTTTGCGGAATAAAAGTTAGTGTTTTTGTTTCGCAAAATGGCAGAGGAGTCGGTTGGATATTATGTATAATGGCGCGGAAACTTTTATGACGTATGGTGACAGGAACTTTTAATAATAGCACATCCCATCCCCCGCTGTGGTCGCGCGATATATTAGCGCGCGGGGGTGGGTCGGGTGGGCCCGGCGATACCACCTGTAACTACCCCTCGGCAGACAATATCAGTAGACACATAATACCGCTGACGCATAGAACCACTGTTATTGCCACTCGGTCGTGGTTAATGAAGATTGTACATCACGGGCAAAGACATTTATATCTTGTACACGTTTTTTAAATATATTTTTTTTATACACAGGTGTGGTGAATCATAAATGATATGATACACTGTTCATAATGAAGATGCTTGGAATGATAAAACATTTGCGTGTAATATAGGCAAATAAGCAGTGCCTACCCTACTAGATTCAGGTTTAGTGCAATACGACGTTCATTGGCAAACAATAAAAGTAAACACATGGAAGATAAAATATTTTTTAAAAAAGTATTTGACACTCACCAGAATTACAAAAAAATAATCCTAGCAGCTTCACTAAATACCTATTAAAATACCTGTTCATAAGTTACATTTATAATATAAATATATATACTCTAAAATAACATATAATAATAACAATAATAGTACCACATTGTAATAAAAATAAAGAAATAACAAAAATAAAATACTTTAAACATTTATGAACAAGTTGAAAATTTAAAATTTTATATTTCATATTATTTTATAAAGAAATCAATAAAATAAAATGAAATATAAAATTTAAAAAATACTTGAGAAAAAAAAATTAAATAGAATAAAAATTAATGAACTTATTTTTTAAAATTGGCAACTAACAGTCTAAATTCCAAAAAATAAAAATACTAAAAACCTAAGTTTTCAAAAATTTACATGGAGTGCCGCGCGGTGTAGCGCAGCTTTGGTGATGTTTTTTTAATCCAAAATAATGAAATTCATATTTCGTATCACTTTGCCGCGCCACGCAGTGAAGCGCAGTGGCGCTGTATTTTTTTTTTATTTTATAAAAAAAAATATATACATACTTAATAACAGGGAATTTATATAAAACCAATTAATGTAAAATGAAAACGGAGTGTCCTCTGTTTGTGATAGTTTCCATCTAACATGGCTCAGCCTGTTCTAAGATGGAGATTTTTTATCATTAGAGCATAAGTAGTCCTATACTAATAAAACAATAACATAAAAAATAAAAACTAAAACTACTTAATTATAAATGCCTAGCTAATCAAATATAAGAATTTAAAAATCGTTATTATACAAGTATAAAGTATATATATGTGCCAAGAATACATGTTACTTAAACATAAATAATATGGTATAATATATATTAAAAAACAAATATAAAGCAATGAAATACATAAAAATATAAATAATATGTGTACCAATTATATAAAAGTACTACGAATTTTGATTTACATATATTTTTCAAAAAAATCTTTCGCTACACTATTTATATGTGCAGTTATTTTCATTTAATTTTTCGAGTTTTACTTTTTGAGTCTCTTATATTTGGCAATAAATCATTAAATATTTTTGGAGCAATTACATTGAATTGCTTTTTACCAAAGGATGTTGATACAAATGGGACAATACAGTTAATTTGTGTTGCTGAACGAGTGTTTATAGTGCTGCTAGATCTTAACTCAAATGGCAGATCTTTTACAGTTAAAAAAATGTGTTTTCACGTTCATTTTACTTCGGCAGACAATGCGTTAGTATCGGTAATTTTTTGGCAGTTTTTTGAATTAGAAAAAACAAACGAGCACACAAATACCATCTTGTGATTTCTTCAATAATTGATTAGAAAACATGCTCTGAGGTCAAATGTCTAATTGATTCTTTCGTACTATCGAGAATATTGTCTATTGTTCATTTTGCCAAAATACTCGTAAATGGAAATGAAAAATTTGTAAAATTTTTTACAAGAAAAGGAAATTTGCGTTTATTAGAGGAACAAAAAAAATGACTGCTACACGTAAAATACTAGGATGATTACAACTGGCTAATGAAGTGTGCGCCTGGACATAAACCGTTTGTATTGTTTCCCCTTTTTTTTTCTAACCTAAAAACAGCTAAGAATGACAGCACAAAGTAGGTATTTTAGCATCAACTTCAAGCAAACAACATACGAGTTCATAACATTTGTGAAGTGCGAAGGAAATTGTTATGTAAGATTTACATACAAAATGTAGCACTTTATTTTTCGTACTGCCTACCCTGCTTAAAAACTTTGTGAATGCAACTGCCTACGTTTTCTAATAAAAACAAACTTAATATTATTTTTAGATTCAGTTTTTTCATAAGAATTTCTTGGTGGAATTGCATTTTATTAATAATAATACGAATATGTATTAGTTCTTGACTTCAACTTTTCTGTTTTATTATATACATTCAAATAAAACATAAACTCATACAATTGTTGTCACTTTATACGGAAATGATTTTAATTGAAACTCTTTTATTCTCATTATTATATAAAATCATGATTAACAAACCTTGCTTGCATTTGCATATAACAAAGACATTTGTTTAGTCTCCCACCAGTCTGACAATGTCGGTCACTGGTAAAAAATATAAATAAAAGTGGATATAAAACCATATAAGTATTTTTATTAATAAAATTAATATTAATAATTGAATCGGCATTCATTTCGTCACATTACATTTTAAATTATTGTGAAAATAAAACTGTGTAAATTAATATTAGTGAATTGTGTAGGACTAATAACAAAGTTTTATTTTCATAGTACTTTAATAAGATCTTACTGTTCACTGGACCGTTGGGCACGTGCAAACCACGAGCCCACTGCGTGAAATCGCATGATTGGCCCATTTCACACCACGGCAAAAATCTACACGGCATGGTCAAATACAATTCGGCGGATCGATATTTATTGTTGTACAATTCTTTATTTATTTAGTGCCTGGCAAACGCAATGACCAGTACACTATGAGATCGACTAATCACCCGTCGATTTCTTTTTTACGGATTTTTATCTAGGAGTACTCGCTAAATTTAAATAATGATTTTGGTAAAATTAAAATTAGAAAAAATCACTAAAGTCTCTTTTGATAAGTTTTACAATTTTATTATTTTCGGGTAATGGTCACGTGGCTTGCGGAGTCACGGATCAGAGGTCCGAGGTTCGACCCTACTCTACTCCAAATTGATTTCTATTTTCTAATAGTGAGTTATTTGCAACTAGTTGAAAATGGTCACCAAAATTGATGTATTTGGGCAAATTACAGGGACCCTTATATTTAAAAAAAAAAAATAATAAGTTAATTGCGGCGTTTTCATTGATGTTTTTTATTTAAGTCATAAACTAAAGAGTTTTATAAAATAAAAACAAAAATATTAGTATTGTCAAAGTAAGTACTAACGAATTTAATAAATATCAATACAATTTAATTTTACCGTGCCGTTTCGATAAGGATGATATGTGTGAAATGGGCTTTTCTCCGTCGGGTATCATGCAGCCGGTTTGTTTATATGGAAATTTTTGTAATAATGAACAGATTTTAGTTAGTAAAAAAACATATACATATAGTACACACACTGCTGTTTACTTTTTTTTAAAGATGGATAAATACCGAATTTTTCAACGACAAAACGTTTATTCAATAAACAATATTTATTAAGATCATCAGTAAATAAATTAACACAAAACTACTAAAATAATAATACACACATGTCTTTGCAAAAAATTCTCTTTAGTAAGTACGACGCTAGATTTAAAGATAGCTACTAGGGTATCAGAAGCGACGGTGGGTGGCTAATAAATCATTCATTCAATCCACATTTGTAGCGACGGTCCGCACTGGGAGAGATACCTCCCAAAGCCATTTGTCATCCTGGTAGTGCTAACTCTTCATGCCCCGATCACGAGGGGCACAAACTATGTCTTTTTGCTAACAATTTGAAGAATTTATTGTCTATAAACTGAAAAGGACGAAATGAACATTGTTCTAAATAGATATCTTGATTTAGATAAAAGGCCTTTTTCAGGCAACCTTTTTTTGCGCAGGAATATTACGCAGCAATTTAGCGAAAAAGAAACCTACCATTAACTGTGTTGAAGGCAAAAAATACTCACAGTTTAAGAAGTTTTGAGATCAAAGTTTTCATTTTAATCGTTAGCTTCTCAATTTCAAAATCAGCGTTTAACAATCAGATGGCGAGTTGTGGTCTAGTAAGTAGAGCCGTGAGCTCTGGAGCAAGAGGTCCGAGGTTCGAATCCCGCCTACCCACAACAAGTTTTCCATTTACTTACACGGTTATTTACATATAAAGAAAAATGTAGTAAAAATTGAAATATTTCGTTGAATCATTAGAACCAAAATATTTACAGAGATAAATAAATAAATTTACCATATTAAATGAAAATTAAATTAACTTCATAAAGTCGGCCCGACGCGCGACGGGGAGAAATACGAAAATAATACCAAAATAAAGGGAGAAAATTTAATCGGTTGCACCACTATCATGATGATCTAGCGATTTGTACGTACATATGAATGACGTCTCATTCTACCTATTTGCATTTGCTGAATGTAAGATGCGAAATAACTTAAATAAAAATAACTTTTAAAAAAGCAATATAGAAAAACGACATCTCTCGCCGACGCCATAGCAATATTTTTCTAATGGATATAACTGGGATTTAGCAGTCAAATTGGTAAAAAAAATTACAAACGTGGTTCGATAGTAATTTACTCCCATTAAACTTTTAAAAAAACATACATTGAATTGGGTTTGAGGTCTCGTGGCTTGTGTGGCGGACTTACGGATCGGATGTCAGAGTTTCGAACGGCACTTTACCCTGACATGATTTCAATGTTCTAATAGTGAGTTATTAATATTAAATTAGGATAATTTATATATCGCCATTTTCGTGAAAATCACCCTAAGGGTGCTGTATAAAAATAAATAAATACAGAGCGCATGGACGGTTGTGATTTTAGTTCCTCGTCTCCAATTACAATCATAACATATTGAAGATAGTTTACAGCACGTTTTGCAGCTACATAGCACATAGACAGGAACTTATATGTAATGTTATAAAAAGTAAAATACATGTCTTGTTTTATATACAAAAAAATACAATATAAAATTTTTAACTTTTGATCTAAAAATCAAATTGAGTCATTTAAATCGTTAGTTTTTACTTGAGAATATTTGCTGGGATCCTAATTCGAGTCGACGGGGAGTAGCGAGTAGAAAGCAGGAAGAGGGAACCAAGAACCAGGAACCAGGAACCCCTTCCCGCATTGTGTGTACTGAAAGAACCTTACTCAAGTTATGTCCTCACTGCTCGTGGCAGCCGACCGGGGCCGGGGGAGGAGATAAAGACACTGATATATATTTATTACCGCACCCCCAGCTGAGGTACGCATTTTAAATCGAAACATTACTTTGATTTTCCAGCTTCTTTAAAAATGTACGATTAAACACTCTGCAAATGCGCGCAAACAAATGAAGGATACACGGCGAAACCTGTCGTATTGATAAATAATGAATTTTTCGGGAAGGCAGAAATAATCATTATAACCTCGTTTGTTTTACACTCAGTACGTACTTATTCAAAAATAGTTTTAAATGTATATAAAATACATTTTTAGGCCCTATCTAACAAAAAAATAATTATGAAAAAAAAACACTATTTCCAGGTAATATAAAAACTAAATTGGTTGCAACAGAGAGGAAAACAATTTCCGAGAAGAGGACATGGAAGTCATTTACCGGGCTTATGACCTGTCACTGTTTCCTGACTTGAAAATAGCTGTTTTTAGATGTAATTTTTAGAAGTAAAAATAATATAATATCGTTTCTTCACTTGAAAACTGTTACTTTTTAGATGTAATTTTAAGAGGTAAAAACCTAATATTTGTATGACATGATTTGCAAAATTCGTCAGTAAGTAAATAGTATTTAAGAGTTAGCCTTTTTTTTTTAAATATAATTTACAGCGCCCTTGAAGTGATATTCACGAAAACGGCGCTGTAAAAATTGACGTAATTTATCATTATTATTATTAATGGCTGGTTTAAGTGGCCACTCTACGCATTTTCCATTCTGCCTATGTTTAAACATCCATTTTTCTTTTACACCCAGTTTATTTTTTTAAATATTTATTTTTACACCACAAGAGACCAGAAGGCTCAATTACAGTGGTGAATTTGACAAAACACCGAGGCTTGAGAAAAATCACATTTAATTTTTGTGTTCTCGCCGGGAATCGAACCCGGAACTTTCCGTGAGTGAGTCAAGTGTCTTGACCACTACACCATGGAGTCCGCCATCTAAGTAAAACCCATAGAATAATATTTAAAAAAAATATATATGCATGCTTTGACTTTCCATTATGCTGTATCGAAACTTAACACAGGGCTTTTATAATAATAATAATAATTATGGATAACTTATATAGCTCCATTTTCGTAATAAAATACCTCAAGAGCGCTTTACAAAGTGATTATATAAATATATAAATTTAATTTTAACTTCAACTTTTTAATTTAAGAAAAATAATGTACTTTTTTATATTACTTTTTCACCACATGCTAAGAACCTTTTTGTCTCATTAAGTTAGAGATACGTTATTTTTTTGTAACATGAATCATTATATAAATAAACAAAATAAAAAGGAGAAAATTAAAAAGTTCTACAATATTTTTAATCTGTCCATGTGTTTGTAGACAAAAGCATAAGTTAAAGATTTAAAAAAGGATTCCTTTCTTCATATACAAGGGATTATGTTTTTAAAATTTTAAAAGCTATTATATTATTAATATTTAAAGCATTAACTTTAACTGGTCAAACATTTTACTGAATGTTGTTAAATATTTGTATTTAACAACTTACTGACTTTTCTATGTCTACCGGTTTCGAGACGAACCCGTCTTTTCGTCAAGACACCAATCAAACCAACGTGCAAAACCCCACCATAGACCTTCACCATAGTTGTTGCACAAAATATATAACCAACACGATATGCATTTTAATAAGCACATGCACTGATAGGACAAATATGCACTGATTAAATTATAAAAATATTCTCTGTTGTAGGAGAAATAGTTGAAAAAATGTAGAGGGGATGGAGGGAGGGGTGAGTTTACTAGGTTTAGGGTGACCATTACAGTTAAACATCGTATAAAAGACTATATGTAATTTAAAAAAAATATATTGTTAAGTGTCCTTGGCACGGGAAACCCCAGTGAGGTCACATTATTTTTATTACTAATTATTGTTTGTAAGCAAAAAATATGAATAAATAAAAATAAATAAAATATGGAAAGGTTGTTTGATTATTGATCATAGAAACATTATTTTTTAAAGCTTTCCTAATGTGAAATATTGCTACCATATGTACTTTTAACCCTTTATTATTTGTATGTAAGATTTTTATTAAGTGAAGTATTTTTATTACAGTCATGATTTAAATTGATTAGGTGATTTGCGAATTTGGAGAAATTATTATTATGAAGACACATCATATGTTAAATATTAAAACTATTACTTTGATTTTAAAAAAACCCGCCTAAACTGCACAGAGTAAAAATAATATCTGTTTTCATGTGAAACGTTCAAAAAGATTATGCGATAAAATATACATTTTCTTAGATACCGGACAAAACGAAGTCCATGGCATAAACTTTGATCTAATAGGTAAGGTTTGGGTCTTAATCACAGACAAGATGTGAAACATAAAGGGTAACGTAGTTAGTATGGGGAATGATTTCATTGATAGCTACGAGCTACCGCTAGCTCTAAACTTACGAAATAGTACATACTAGTGAAAGGGAAGCTTCTTGCTACCTTTTGAAGACCTTTGATCAGACGATAACTACAGAGATGTTAATTTTAATTAAACACGCTTTGGCGGAGATACTAAAAATTCATTTAACCATCGACATTACGATATTCGAGCAAATTTCTAATCGAGATCTCTCAAAAGCTTAGAGGCGCTTTCGTCGGCTTTAAAATATCAAATTAATACGCAAGATGGTTTCAAAAGATCTTTATCAAAATTTATGAAACTCCTATAACCGACATACCCATAAAAACGAGATATATATAACGAAATAACTATAGGGATTATAAAAAAAAAATTAGATTTGTTTTTTATTTTATTTTAACTATTACTGAACCGACATTAATAATACTAATTTGAACTGAGGTAACACTGCTCTGGAATAAAGAATAAAATATTTCAATGTTATCAGCACTTTTATGACTATTATTTGATAATTAAATAGCAAACATAACATATAGTTTCGTTAATTTGCAAGTTATAATGAATTCTTAAAAAACATTAAATATATTAGAAAGAACAGATATTATCACTTAAAATAATATTTAGTTAGCATCGCAAAATTATATTTTATATCTACCGGCTTATAATATCACGCACTATAAAAACCGATAAAAATATACAAAATGGAATTATTCTATTGATTAGAATAATTCATTGTATTTTCAAAATCATTATGGATATTGTGGATAAATGTTTTTATATACAACTTTAAAAGTTTTTTATTTTATTTAAATGTCACTAGAACATGCATGTTTGGCATTGATGATTGTGACGTCAAGATTCGTAAAGATGTTCTAAAAAAAAGTTGAAAATTTACATAAATCGTGACGTATTAGGGACATGGCCAATGCAATGACAGTTTTTTCGGGAATCAAACATTACAAATTTAAAAATAGTTTTTATGCTTCTATTAAGAGGTGAAAATTATTATTTTTTACTCGACAGTATTTCATTGGCACCCGTTTCTTTAAAATTGTAAAAAAAAGGTAATAGATGAATCCATCTTCGAGGCAAATTTGCTGTGGTACGATTTCAGTACTCCTTGTATTAGTTATATTTATTAAAATTAACCGTATAAAAAAAACGGCAGCGTGGAATACTTTTTCTTTAAAAAAAAAAAAAAAATGTTTGTATGTTTATCGAAAACTTTAATCACACGGCAGGAAAACATACTCCGCAATAGAGAAGCGAAATAGATTATTATACCTGTAAAAATTGTAGGGCAAGTATAATAGCCAAGTAGTTCAAACTTTTAATGGCTTTTTTCATGGACCCTTTCCTTGTTAAGGATAACTTGAGCGAAGTTCTAAGAGCCCCCTTGCTCTAGGAGACCTATTTAAGTACTTCTTGTTTAGTTTTTGCAATATATAGAACCCAATTTACTGAGAAAACTGCGATTGTTTATCGCGCTTCCCGACTGTCATGCCCTTCTTGGGGTAAAACGAATTATGAAACTGAATTTAAAAATCTTTTTTTTCTTCATTTTTATTCAGGTCGGAAGTTTCGGGCGACAACGCGTCATATTAGAGTAAAAGTCTCCCTCTTATGTAAAAGTTGGTAATATGAGCGGGCCCTCGGTTATTTTTTCGCAAATTGAAAAGCAACCAGGAAGATTGAAATAGAAAATAAACAACGATTTTGAGGACGCGACGCGTCGTACGCAGACGAAAATGGAATGACATAACTTTTAATAGCCTAAATGGAATATTTTTAATAATATAAATTGAATCTGTGCCAGTGGAAAAAATGTTTTTCTTGACGAATGTTAAACAGCAGAATGTGTTTTTGCTACAAATTGTTACGGTGCATGAATTTTTCTTGCATGTAATTTATTTTGAAAATAAAAGTAATAGCAAAATTTTCGTAATACGGAAATAGCACATACTAAGAGTACCGATAAAAATATATAAAATGGATTTTAAAAAAATATATATTTTCAACATCAACATGGATATTGTGGAGAAATGTTTTCATGCATAACTTTAAACATAAATTATTTAAAAATATGTCGCTACAAAAACGCGACGTGTTTGGCCTTGATAATTGTGACTCCAAGATTCTTGATTATGTTATATTCAAATTTGAACAGTAATAAACAAAGTAAAACTAATGTATTATGTAATAATATAGGTACTAATATAGGTAGTAATAAAAAAAAATTTTTACTCGACAGTATTTTGTAGACCCTTATTAATTAAAAACTGTAAAAAAATCCTGATATTTTTCTTTTCAATCCTTTGTAGGATTCCATTTTCTTCCGGATTTGTTTTTACTTTTGAAGTTTGTTGAAAAGAAAATAAAAATTAATCAATAAAAAAATTGATTGCTTGTTTTAATTTATCCTTAAACTCATGGCTAAGAAGCTTACATGAAAAATAAAGATACAGAATGTACGGATGAAAAGAAATATAAATAATATGAAAAAAAAAAATTAAGAATGAAAAAAACTTGACGGAATAAGCGTAAGTATTATACAAATAAACATCATTTCATACCAAATCATCATTTCTTTGGATGCGATGTAGAGTAGATTCAAAATTAGGTACAAATAATTAACACTTTCTAGTATCGCGATTTGGTATGCGAATGTCAACCCTATTTAATATATATCTGATTGACAAGTAATTTATATAATAATATAATATCGTTTTTGAATCTTCTATTTTCCAGAGTTGTTAATATTGGTAAGAGGTCGTAAAACACGAACACGTGTAATAAAACACATGTAGTAAAATATAGATAAAAAACAAATGGAAATACTAGAAACCCAATTATTATATTTAAAAACATACACTTAAAAAAACTGTTTAGTCTGGTTTGAGCAGACTAATTAGACATTTAATTTACTTAAACATATTCTGTGAATTTTTATCTAAAAATATTACACGTAATATAGCCCTCTGTATCATTACGAATCTTAATAGTTCAATGTGGGTAAATGAAATGTAATATGTGGACCATTACCGGTGGTAGTCAAATGAACACTTGGGTTGGCAATCTTCCAGCATTCTTCATTATATCAACGGGTTTCCTTCTCGGTGCTCATTTTGCTTTCTCGCGAACTGCGGCTCACTAAGTTGACGTCTACGTTGTATCGAGGGGATTATCGTGGCTCCCGGGCCCCAGGTTACATATGCGGCGGTCGGATGAGGAGGTGGCCAGACTAGCACCCCTCGGTGGACAGAGGGTTCCTCTGCTGGTGCTGATGAAGGCGTTTGGCGTACCGTTACTGTCCTCGCAAGAGTCGTCCGGGTAGAGTTCGAAACCGAAGAGGCAGTAGTGAAACATTTTACGCTCTGTGGAACGGGTGTGGAACAGTTTCGGTACCAAGTTGCGCCCTTCCCAGGCGAGATATAGCAAAATATGTGATTATGCACGGCATAACTCTCAATTGTGAAATACTCACGAGTGAAATACAGAGACAGGAGAATTATATCTGCACTATATAAAAATGAAGCTGCTGTAATTACATATGGAAATGACATAAAAGAAGCCAAAATAAGACAGGGAGTCAGACAGGGATGCTCGCTGTCTCCAATATTATTTGATGGATATACACAGTGCGCAATCAATGAAATCAGGGAAAACATGAGTCATATACAGGGTGTTAAAATACACGGAGAAAAGGTAGACATGATAAGATTTGCCGATGACATCGCCCTGATTGCTAAATGTGAAGAAGAACTCACTGCGGCTCTGACATCCATGGAAAATGTATTAAATAACAAATTTAATATGAAAATAAACAGGAGCAAAACCAAAGAAATGACTGTGGCTCGTAATGAGCAACGAATGAATATAGTAATGTCAGGAGCAACTCTGAAAAACGAGAAAAAGTTTGTGTACCTTGGAAGCAGGATCACCTGGGATGGGAGAACAAAAAGAGAAGTTGACTGCCGCATACACCAAGCGAGGCTTGTGTTTAACAAAAAATCCAAGATTTTTGAGTCAAATAATATCAATTGAAACTCCGCAAGTAACTTGCCAAGACAAATTTATGGAGAATATTGATTTACGGTTGTGAAACATAGTGCCTTACCGAAAGAGATAAAAAAAAACTAGAGGCCCTCGAGATGTGGTGCTACAAAAAAAAATTAGGAATTTGGTGGAGAGACTACATCACTAATGACGAGGTTCTCAACAGAATCGAAGAAGGAAGGCACATAATCAAAACCATCTCAGAGAGGCGAGCCCGATGGATCGGCCACGTTATGCGCCATGAGGGTCTCCTGTATGACATCGTAGAGGAAATGGCTGAGTGGACAAACTATAGAGGGCGCCCCTCACTGGAATATTTTGAGCAAGTGTGTGAAGATTTAAACTGCGACTCATATGTCGAGCTGAAGTGGGCTGCACAAAATAGAGACCAATGGAGGACGAGATGCAAGACTTTGCTCCAAACCAATCCCCAGGATTGAGACTGCGAAGAAGAAGAACTCTTAATCAATAGCAGGATAGATGGGACATGGCTTTTATGATGCAGTCTTTTTTACCTTTCATTAGACATAGGATGTGCAAGAAGTTCTCGATATTTGAATTTTTTTGGGATTTCCAAATTATTTATTTTTATGCCTTTCTATGTAACAGAATGTTATAATTTAATTGTATGCTAATTTAAATAATAATTTGTATATATAATGTGTGGTTAGGTCGTTTGAAAATATGTCACAGCGTTAGTAAATTTCTATACCTGTCTCCTTTTCTTTCGCCAAATTCAATCCTGTCCCTTTTGCACCTGTATGAAGTTCAGAAAAAGTATTCAATTTTGTATTTGTCACCTGGAGTCAGTGCCCGCTTGGAACTCAATAGAAATACACGTTTATTGCCAAATTGATTTCGGTATAAACGCATCGCTTAAAAATAAAATATAATTAATAATAAAACCAAAATAAATTATTGTGATAAGGAAGATACCATCAGTGTGGAGTTTTGCCGCTGTTTTCCAGAGGAACGAAAATCTTCAAAAGGTCAGTCCATTTCAATCCAATCCTAATAATTCCATTTTGCGCTGTGACATTACATTTTTTTATACCTACTGTCGGGAACCAGTTTACGCATCGCCAATGTGATTAGCGAATTTGAAAAAGTTATTACTAAAAAGACCGCGGCGGCTCTCGTCAACTCTTATTTTTGAATTTCTTTCGGTTTGAGCTATATAGAAAAAAAAACTTTAAATAATAATTAATTGTCTATTTATTTAATAATAGCCTTTAAAACTTTTGTATCGTGGTTAATATTTATAATATGTATTCAAACACATACTACTAAATAAAAATAAATAACACAAAGGTGAAAGTTAATTCTTAATTAAATTCGCAATTATTGATTACTTCCCAGGACACGGTCTAGATCATCTCGTGTATGTTTATAATATGTAACTCGTGTGTAGCGTAAAAACGTACAGTGCTTCATTCCTTTTTTATTTGAAATGTTATTCTACAAAGTATTTACATGCAGACATTTCATGTTCGCTCTCTAATTGGAGCACATGGTGCCCACAAAGAGCCTCCGGGCATCCCTGTTGGCTGTAAGCTCCCGCGTGTCCTCCCAAGACAGGTTCGCGTCTCGGAGTTTTGACGTAAACTGCCGACGAACAGTCAGCAAAGGACGTCCAGGACGTCAAAATCCTAATGCTTTGTAAAGTAGGCGATCGTGGTTAAGGCATCCGCAGTACATGGCTCATACAACCGTATCGCCTCTGCTTGATGAGAGTTGTCAGGGGAGTTTTCTGGGTTCGTTTTCCTTTTTCCTCATTCCTTCCAGAATCAAACCCCACAAAGTATTTACTTAGTTGATGCTGTCAATTTTTTGAGATCAAACATTTTTAATTTTTAAAATTATTTGGTTTTACTACTGGGTATGTATCTAAATGAAATTAATTAATAATATATCCACCGTGACAAACGTAGGTAAATATGTTTTTTTATGTTTCTATTTTCTATAATATTATATATGCACTAAATGTAAAAAATAAAATAAAAACAAAAACAAATAAAAAAAGTCAAAAAAATTAATAATATTGATGTTTTTTCTTGATATTTCTTGATAAAACTCCATAGTTAATGATTATAATAAAATTATAAATAAAATTATAAATAAACTTATCAATGAAACTTTTTGGTTAAGTTTTACTTTTTATTATTTTGACGAACGAGTGCTTTCGCCTAAGTAGGTATCTTTAAGACTGGCTCGATGGTCAAAATAATAAAAAAATAAAACTAAACTAAGAAGTTTCATTGATAAGTTTATTTATAATTTTATTTATAATTTTATCATAACCATCAAAAGAATTAACTTAATTATAATTAACGGCTAGTTATTAGTCCATTGACTTTTTTTATATTTTTTTTATCCAATTTTGAAATTATTGTATCCAAAAATTTTGTTTTAATTTTATATCCAATTTCCCGAAGAACTGAAGTTCCTTACTTTGCGCAAAGTTAGTACGTACTGCTGGTAGATGCAGCAAACATAGACACGTGTGACAGGTGCGGTAGCCAGGCACATTAAGGGCCAACTCTGTAACCAGAGCCGGCCAATCAAGACGTCTAATAAGTATATCATGTAGGATCCCCATATCTTATACCAGACGACGATCCTCCGGACCAAGAATATGATGTTTATCACAGGAAGTTTAAGTTGAGGTAAGTATTTAAATTTGCATCTTCAATTTATTAAGATGTCGCAGGAATGTCTGCTGAAATTTTTCAAGTACCTTGTAAGCAACATTTTTAGAAGACATATTCGAGCAGACTGCAAACGTTGGCACAGTAAAGAAATTTGATGCTTCTAATATCACTAAAAGCTTGACAAGTGCGGATAAGTTTCTGTATGGTCGGCTTACTATATTATCAATGTGGTCAGTATTGATGGGTCAGTTTTTTGTCTGGTATCACACCTAGATCACGAACAGTTTCAACATGTTGTATAGTTAAGTTAGCTATAAAATATTGATTTGGTACAAGTTTAGAACTACGATAGAAAAAAAAACTTTCTCTACCTGGGGATTTGTAGCTAGTACACATTTCGTCAAATAACTTTAATATCTTTATAGGCCTAATAAATTATTGCTTAAAATTTTCGGTATTCCTCCATTATACATTTACGTATCGGTTAAAATATTTTTTTTTCAAATAATTAATGCTAGTTGTAACAGAAAAATCATTTAGTCGAAAATCGAAAATAAATTACCAATACACTAGCAATGTGTCGCATGTTGCGGAGTAGGTAGTTAAATAGTAATCTTTATGTATAATTGTCTAACACGCTTTCGATAACTCAGGTATATTGGCGAGCGACAAAGAGAATTTCACACGTAACGCGCGTGAACAGAAAATTTTGTAGTTCTTTTCCCAGGCGCCAGTTAGTGAGTCAATAGCTCTTCGACTTTCGTCAGAGGCAATTCTTTCGCCCGCGCTACGAGCATGAGCTTATGGGTTTTTCATGTTTTTGGCACCTTTTATTGCACTCTTTTTTTGCATGTGTAATGATTACACATAACCATAACGCGTGGGGGACGGCAAGATAAAGGTAAATAAGTATTTTTCTAAATTTTTTACACTTACATTTTTTTGTCAAAGTTATCTATTAAGCGGAAAAGATCATCTTGAATACTATTGCAGTCGCTAGTATCTTTAATGATTAAAAAAGATATATCCTTTGTAGACAATCAAAAATTATGGAGCACTGGAAAAATTTCATCAAAATTGTGTATTTAAAAAAGCCTCGATACATATTTACAATTTCTTACATATAATTTAGTAGGTAAGTATATTGTTTTTTCCTATTTCCAGGCGGGATAAATAATACGGATCTGTTTGTGAAATAGAACCAAAAACCAGGACGTGTGCTACTGACTCGATGGCTACATTCAGATATAAATTCTGAAAAAGAAACAAATTGAGATCACTTGTGGTGTTTTTGTTTTTTTTTTCTGAAAGGCAGTGAAAACCTACAAACTCTGGTCGAGTGAAGACTAGTACGCTTCGTTGTATACAGATAAGCGCGGTAGCCTACCATACTTTACGATCAATGTGAAAATATATATTTTTAGAAATTAGAAATTATTGACGGTCTACGATTGAACCACCAATGGAGTCCTCAATCGCATAGATTTGGGTTTGATAATAATATTTAATTTTATTAAAAGTACAATAACTTACTTTTATTTAAAGGTGTGTATCGCAGTGATGATTTGAGACAAGGAAACAAAGATATTTACCTGAAAAGAAATAAAAAACATTAAAATAAAGTAATTAATTTTACAGGCGTTTATCAGGAAAAGATAGAATCGAATACTTGATGGCAGTAATGAAGGCAAATAAAGAACAAATAAAATTTTGATTCAGTTTCAGATAGTTAATATTCTATGAAATAATTAAGCAATATGTATATTTTTGAATGATCCCGTGTAAGTTGGATTCGTACCGACGTTTCGGCTTCTATAGCAGGAGCAATCTTTGTTTATTTAAATGGTGGACATATTGCCTTAAAGCAAAATAATATGGTCTAATATAATATAATATTCATATAATATATATTCATATAACGCGGATTGAATCGGTGCAACGTAAATTTTTAAAATCGTTTATATTTAGAATGGGATCAAATACTTTCATAATTAACGATTATGATCGTTTGGAGTACTTTCATATCTTCAGTTTGGATTTCAGAATGATTTTGGCGAGATTGATGTTCTTGCATCAATTAATATCAAACTGTATAGATGCGCATGATATTCTTGCTCCGATTAACCTTAATGTACCTCACCGTAACTTGCGTACCAATGCTGTATTTGCTGTAGGAAATTATAAAACCAACATCTAATTATTTTCCCCTCTGCCAAGGATTTTCAGAACAATAAACAAAATCTAATTAAACGGTACTATTGATGTGTTCCAACAGCAAGGGCAAGCATTCAAGAAGCAAGTGGTGTTGTCACTCCTGACTCGCGATGATACACTTGCCATGTCCGCCTAGATTATGCCATAATTATACCTTTGTGAATTTAAAAAGACTTTAAGATTGTTAAGATTAAGTGTAATTATATAATATATAGTCAATAATGCTAATAAGGGTTTTCATAAGCCTGTTGATTGGCTTAAAAAAAAATATTTAAAAAAGGCAATTTCTTCCTACCAACCCAAACCGTTCAATTTGAGAAAATCAGTGGTATATGAACATATTGTAAATATATTATAATATTTTCTACTCTTGTCATTTTAAGAAATAAAAATAGAATATATATCTACAGTAAACTATGAAAAGAGGGGGTAAACACGGAGGAGAAAGGAAAAAGTAAAATATTCAGGAAGTGACATTTCACACGTGATTTAAATGTAAATACAGAAAAGGCGTCTTTGACATTAGTGGAAAGATTATTTTATAACCAAGCAGCTACTGAAGTGGAAGAGGAGGAAAAAAAATGGTCGGTCAGCTCGTTCATCTGGAATGCAAAGTTTTCTTAGATATTCCGGAGCAGAGTTGCGCAGTGAATTCTACGTAAGCGAACAGAGTTTATATTCCACCTTTTGTGGAAAACGTAGCCAGTCTAATTTCCAAGTAGTGAAGTGATATGACTGAACTAAGAGATGCTGAAAATAAGTCGCTCTTCGCTATTTAATACAGACTGCAGGAGAGTCATTTTAATAAATGGTCGACATGCGTAAATACCATTACAATAATTAAATTAAAATAAAATTTGACTAGTTGTCAAGATTGCTATATTTATTTATTTGAAAATTCAGGTACAAAGAATAATTACTTTGGCGGACTTATTGCCAAAAACAATATCTTCCAGCTATCCATAAAACAGACTGGTCAAAAGAACAGATTGGTCAAAATTTTGTACTAAAAAAACTAAAATGTATATATTAAAAGATACACACATAAGAGGATTGGCCTACTACTCGGTCAAAGTGTACAAACTACTTCCATCTATAAGGACAATTAGTAGGTACTCACAATATAAAATTGCTATTAAAAATTGATAGTGGAGGTGGGTTGCGCACGGATCGATGAGTGGATCAAGCCAAATAAGTAAAATGTGAGTACTGTTTATGAAATTTGGTCTATTGGTCTATATACATTGGTTATATTTTTATGATTATTTTAGTTTATATTGCTTATTATGTTAATGATAATTAGGTTTATTACATTAATTACGTTTTTTTTTATTTATTATTATGTTAACTTTGTTAAATAACTCATTTGAGGCATGTTTCACTTTTTGTAAAATTTTTCCCTCGGCACGGGACACCCCAGTGAGGGAACATTATTCTGTATAAAAAAAAGAACACAAATAATGTGAAAGTATAAATAAATGTAAATTTCAAAAATAAAATATTAAAAAAATATATTTTTTTAATATTTTACTACTCTACAAATATATTTTTTTATTTTAAAGAAACAAACAGACGACAATGATATAATAACATTTAAAAACAAAATACAGCTTTAAAGATGATGATGAAATATGATGTTAACATCTAAATATTATGTTAAATCCTAATACATGGATGTTAAGTAGATGTTGGATACATACATGAATATATAATGACCAACATTTGAAGTAAATATAATGTTTTAGTAACATTCAAATTACTCGTGAAATGTCACTAACCGAATATTTGAGTTTTTCCTTTCTTCTCCCTTTTTCCTTTCCTCTTTACTCCCTCCTCTT
Source organism: Micrasema longulum (assembly GCF_059751315.1). Lineage (NCBI taxonomy): Eukaryota > Metazoa > Arthropoda > Insecta > Trichoptera > Brachycentridae > Micrasema > Micrasema longulum. The sequence continues at coordinate 233,654 of NW_028277853.1, read as the reverse complement.
TTCATAGTATAATGAAGATGTTTAATCAAATTTATTGTTTTCAAAAATATAAATGTACATTAATGTTTAGTTCTGTAATGAAAATACTGTGATATACCAACGATTATGTTCATACATTACTGACTTTCTTAAATTGTAGGAACGAAATATGCCGGCCCTTAAGCATAAGTATGTAAACTGTACATCAAGTGTTTAAATAAATAAATATAATAAATTCGAATACTCATGAAATCAGTTTTCGATTAATAAAAATCAAGGGATTCTATTTCCTGAAAATGTAACTGAAAAATTCTCGTTAACGAGTCGTTACGAGACTATACCGGACATGTAAACGGAAACAATTTCCGGTTGGTTCGGGATTCGGAAAATGTAGTTCTATCAAATCTTATAAAATTGCAGTGGAAGGTAAGTAGAACGATAAATACAATCAGGACAATAATTTTGGCTGAAACCAATTCAAAATATTTTTACATTATACACTTTAATATAAATAGGTAATTAAGAGAAAACGCAGTTTTACTTTTTTTCATACAAACTTATTCCCATATTTTTGTGGCGCCAGCAGGCAGCACGTCACGCACGCGGAACGTGTTCGGTGAGCCGACAAGAGCCGAACATAGACGAAAGGAATTACACTAGGCCGACCGAATAACCGAAAACGAAGGAGGTCTCCCCGAATCGTCCACCGAACCGCACGCACTTCGTGCAGCACCTGAATCGCTTCGTCATCCACGTTTTATCTAAATACCTAGTTTTTAGTATTTCGTATTCCACATTAATTAAATAGTCATTAATCAACTCTTGTATTGATTCAGTGTAATAAACATCGTACAAACCGTGAGTACTCTCTTTCACTTACTATCGCACCTTACATATACCATTTCAACATAAGGGTTCCCGTCCGTGACCGAGAAGTTAAGGTTACTCTTACGAGGTTTCTTTTGCGGAGCGTGACACGCGGACGTTAATCTTTATCAATTTGGTGGAGCACGCTGACGGAAAGCCTACCGGCAGTCCCTGAGCGTGCTAACATAACTGCTGCGCCAAAAGTCCCTAGCCACCACACACCAAATTTTCTCCCAGGATTAGCAAAAGTGGTGATTTTTTACACATTAAATATCTTTAATATTGGCGCGTCCTTATTTTTTTTGTTATTTTGAAAAATTGTTTAATATGGGAACAAAAACCTTCGAAAAACCTTTAAAACTTTATTTAATGTTTTCAAAGGGTTTTTCATTTTATTTTTATTACATTATATTTTTTAAATTGTCGAGAACCTCTGAACTCTGAGCACGAGACAATGTGTATTACACCTAAGGCATTCAATACATCGCATCAAATCAAGAATTTATGATTTTAGAAATTTCTAATTTACTACATTTTCTTTTTTTCTTTTTTACCCAAGTATCTCAAATATAATAAAACGCATATTTATGATACTACGATGGATAAAAAAAGTGTGTAAAATTATATTGTTCTTGTAATTTTTCATAATTTTGTAATAGAACACAAATACATTTAATATATTTATGTCCATGTTTGTAAAATATATTACTAAAATATGTTGGAATTTGAAATAAATAAATTTGTTAATTTTTTTTACAGTTTTAAAATGTATGGGGATTCTTTGTTACAGGTCCTGACTAGCTAAATATAAATTACATGCCTTGGGAATAAGAGATCCATTACTCTCATTTATTAAATCGTATCTAACTGGTAGGACAAAAATGTTCAGATAAATAACTATTTATCAACCAGTATTGATGTTACATTGGGTGTATCTCAGGGTGCTCATTTGGCACCCTTGCTTTTCAATTTGTTTATTAATGATGTTGCTAAATCATTCTCTTACTCACGTTTTTGGCTCTTCGCGGACGACAACAAAATTCTCAAAATAATTCAAACTTTACAAGACTGCTTTCTTCTTCAATCAGGATTAACTCTTTTAACCGATGGTGTAAAGTCAATAAATTAGAACTGAATATTAAAAAATGCAAAATAATGTCATTTCATAGAACAAAACAACCAATTTCCTTCGAGTACCTATTAGAAAACTCCAAAATTGATGTAGTCAAGTCGATCAGAGATTTTGGAGTTGTTTTGAACTATAAACTGACATACAATGAGCATATAGATAATACAGTAAATAAATCACTGAAATTACTTGGCTTCATTAACAGAATATCCTCTGATTTTACTCATGTCCGTACAATCAAAACTCTTTATTGCTCAACTGTTCGCCCTCTTCTAGAATATGCCTCCGTGGTCTGGTCTCCATTCTATGTCAATCGCATAAATCACATTAAATCAGTACAACATCGCTTGCTTCGAAAAATAGCGTGGATGCTCGGACTAGAGAGAGATAATTATTCTTATGCTGAAATAGAGTCAATGTTAAATATTTCTAGTCTACAAAAACGTAGAACTAATATTGACTCCATATATATGTTCGGCATACTAAATGGTATAATCGATGTTCCATCATTACTGGGACAAGTAAAATTCAATATTCCGACTCGTAGATTGAGAAACAATGAAGTACTGTTCATCGATCAGCATAGAACAAACTATGGCCTAAATTCTCCAATGACCCGTCTTTGTCGTATTGTTAACTCAAGACAAGATCTGGACTTTTTTGGTTAAAGTTTACAACGATTTAAACGAGCACTAAATAAATAGTCCAGATCTTGTCTCGATGTCCCTTATGTTTGTTAATGCTTCTTTCTTTTTTTAAAAATGTTTTAAACTATTCTTTTATTGTAATATTTAAACCTTATAAATTGTATACATGGACAATGTCCGTTAATAAATAAATAAATAAATAAATAGCTATAAAATTCCTGTGCTTAGGCAGGACCTTCTTTTTTACATGCGTTTTTTTTATTAAATGATGACTAAAAGATTTAAATAGTTATAGAAAAATTATCAAAATTTCAATAAAGACACTGGATCAAAAGGACTTCATGTTGAAAATAATAAATTAAAATTAGACAACTTAGAAGTCTTAGAAGTTAAAAAAGCGATTCATAGTAAGAAAAAAATCATTAATAACCAATTTTTTTTTTAGTCCTCTCCCGTCTAGCTTCGAAAATATTGATCAAATTACCACCCTTGTAAGGAAAAAAAAACTTAATTTTTTGGGTCTATATTTAGTATTTAGTTAACATGATAAAAATAAAATAGGAATTAATATATTAGTTACGTAAACCTTGACAAAGAAGCTTGTTTGCTTTGAAACCGGTCAGTGGAAAATAAATAAAAAAAATAGTGGTTAAAAACCACTTACTATTTAATGATGCACACTTCTGAACACTTACTCCCACACTAATTCACATAAACACACATCTACACTTACTCTCATGCAAATACACATAAACACATCCTTTTGTTGTAACACAATTAATTAATATGTATGATTTTTATTTAGAAAATTTGCGGGTCTGTCTTTAAACTGTATTTTTTTTAAAAATGTTATTATATCATTGTCGACTGTTTTTTTCTTTAAAATAAATAAATAAAATTCCCTTATTTAAGGTATTGTCCATCCCTGGTGTAATTTGTTAATCTTAAAGACTCCTGAGGGGGTGAAAACCAGTCTTTGTCTTCGAACATTTGGACAAACTCTAATATTGTAAGGATTGTTTTATTTATCGCGAGACAAGATACTCGTTTGTATGAAGATTAACAAGGCCAATAGCCGAGTTGAACAATTGATAATGTATTGAATACTTGATGAGAGCCAGAACAGTTGCTCGCAGCCTCGCCTGATGCTGGGAACGTGTTCAGAATGAAATTCTGCCATGATACCAAAATGAATTTGCCTTCAAAGTGTTCCACGAGGAGTACTTATACACGATCCGCAATTTGCGGAAAAGGAAAATATTTGTAACTGAAAATCGTAATCGTATTTTAAAAAAATAAATAAAACAAAATTGAACAAAGCGAAACTGACTCATTGTTTAATATAAATATCTTTTATACAAAAATAACAACAAACGGTCACGCCGTTTCTCCGTAGAGATAAGCAGAGTGTATAGAGACAGACTCATACATTCAGACATCGATTCCTCTGCAGTCATAATAATAATAATTTGACAGATTTAAATAGCGCCATTTTTGTGAAAAATCATCTCAAGGGCGCTTTATAATTGTACACGTAAACTCACATTCTAATAAGCTAAAGTGGCGTATTATATTTTCTGATTTGAAATTGAGGGTCCGATAAACTAATGAAGTGACATTTTTGTTGGAATCTGAACGAACTGGGACTGTGGATGATTCTTAAGTTTGTGAAGGCAATTGGTTCCAGGCAGACAAATCTCAAAATTTGTAAACCTGTCATACATAGTTTTACCATACACTCGCCTGAAAGATTGCATTTCGACAGCATCCGTGATTATCCGATTCCATACCTTACTCCCATACATAAGTGTAAGTCAATAATTAAGTTGATTATTACTTAATAAAAATGTAAAAGGTCTGTTGGTTTTCGTATAAAAGAAAGTTTCAAAAGATTTGATAAGAATAATAATTGATGATAATTAAACAAAACTTTAGGAATATGAAGCATTCTAAAGATTCTAAAATAAATATTTTTAATAAAACCCTGCTAAAAATGAAATTCCACATAAATTTTATTTATCATGTTTAGTAGAAGTAATATATCATAAAATTATAATTTATAGTTTTTTTCTACAGCTCACGTATATACTTCTATCAGGAGTTTGATGATTTAAGCCGGAATTTCACAAAAAAATCAAATTAATATTATATTAAGTTCTAAAAAAATATCATACGTATAATTAAACGCAATTATTATTTCGTTAACACACAACGAAACTGGAGGTAATATTTCTTCGAATGAAATTCAAGCTTTGTTATTTAATTTAAATTTTAAATGATTGTCAAACTATTTTTATGTATGTTTGCCATGTTATGTACTTATTCATTCGATTTATTTTATTATTGATAACATTCTTGATAGAATTCGATTGAAATTGTAAAACCATATTCATCTTCATCGGGGGACACTTCTCAGGCTGGTACACCCCGGGACCCGGTACAGAGAAGGGACGAAGTCCTGTGTTAAGCCCAAAACTCCACGCCGTTCTGTAACTGGTCCGTGTTGTGTTATTTTCTTGATTTGATATGCCGGACCTGGGCCAAGTAATTTAAACCCTAACCCCCCCTTCACTCCAAAAGACTACTAGGGGTTTGAAGTTACAGATAATTTAGTGCCGAAAGAACACTTTTTTGGGTTTTTTTGTTTTTTATTTATTGCTTTATTAGCATTTTTTACATTTTTCACCTCCCTCACCAAACATGTCTGCGCAGAGTCACAGCACTTTGGACAATGAGCAACAAATTGATGATACTTGGTACTCTTTCACTTATTTATTTACCAATTAGCGATTTCACTCTCTAAAGGGCATCTTCAGACTGATAAATTTTATACATGGTATTTTTAAAAAATTACCTCGTATTAAATCAATACGTTTTTAACAATCGAATGAATTGCTTTATGTATGTAACTTTTGTTTTCCAATTTATGTCGTTAAATTTTTAATCGAACCTGATTTGATCAGATTGTAGACAGTAACCAAAAAAAATATATGAAAAAGTCTTCTACGTTTTTGGGTCAAAGGAGACATTACCGTCGCCGTCGCTTTGGCGCAACGCCATGAGGAATGAGGAGATGATCGACGCCGGACGACGTCTCGACACTATATTAATTAGCGTCGTCGGGCGGTATCGTAAAGGTTCTACATAACATGAAGCTAAATAAGTATGTTTTTTAAATATTTTGTAAATAACAAAAGCAACTATGAAGTTAACGTTAAACATATATGTATCTTTAAAAAGTTTTATAAATAGGAGTAAAATGTTTTTAAGTACCAGTTAAATATATTTGTTTTTTTATCTTTTCACAGAAAAGTGGTTATTGTATGCATAACCGGTCATCATACGCTGAGTTCAGTTTCAGACTTGTAATTAATATATGTTTTAATCCGGTGAGTACGTTAAAAACAGATTTTTATAATTTTTGTATTTTGAAAATGAATAAACACAAAAATATGTTGGTAACCACAGAAATTAAAAGATATACCGATATATTTAGTGTTGGTAATAAATAAAATATTCTGCTAGACAGATTTGGAGATGGACGTCTTCATCCCCCTATTCATGAACACGAATTTGTAACAACGGAAAGAAATAATATCATTGTTAATATTCCTCCCTTTATCACATTTGGACAAAGGTCCAAGGATTATTTTTCTGTCAAATTGTTTAATATGTTTACACATAAAATTAAATTAACTGATAAAAATAAATATGGTAAAAGAAAAATCAAAATCTAGCTGAACAATATTAAGAAAGAATATATAAAAAAAGTATTTGAATGACATGTGAAATATATTTAAAAAATAAAAAATGGCACTAAACAGTCCTCCATTGAACAAGTTTCTCCCTAACAGGAGGACCCTTAAATTTTTATTTTAAAAAAATGTTTAATGTAGTATATTATTAGTTGTGTGGAAGAATGTTGTTAAGGGTTCATTAGAATGGTATGTTGGTGAATAATCATTTATCAGTTTTATAACTTTATTTTGTGTTTTTAATGTGCTTTAAGCGATGTTTACATTGCTGTTTAATACGTGAAACGATATTATTTTTCTCATACTTGGTTCTACTTGGTTCTATACGTATATAATTTTATTCCACGTTTATTTATAAATGTTTACCAGTGACCGGGTTTCGTCGCGACGGACATCGTCAGACTGATCTGATATAACCGATTAGGTTAGCACAATACCTTTATTTTACGAATGAAGTTTGGCACTTAGGAAGTAAAACTTAACTTAGGAATTTTATTGATACGTTTTTATCAAAATCATTAACTATGGGGTTTATCTATGTCTAAAATTAATGTTCGGACTTTTTGAGTTCTACATTCCACAATTAAACCGTAACCTCACTCCACCTGGATACAATATGTGTAATGCGGCATTATTAGTTAGACAACATCATTATTCTCGATACATCAGAATGATATTTTGGTTGGTACGTTGCCGCGGGATACGTCTAAACATGACTTGGGAATTAGGAACAGGCAATATTCAATAACAATGGCTAACACGAACACACATTATCAAAGCACATACCAATTAAACGGGGTGTTTCATAAAAATACACGAGTTGAAGAGACAATAAATAATCAACGCAGAAATTAACTCAAAATATTAATTTCAGCCCTACGAGTTACACAATAAAATATTACAATAGAGATGGAGAACATTTACTTGAAAAGATAATGGATGTGCAGGTATTACAGGGCCAGTGATCTCTCATTGGCTGGATTTAATGCCTACTTTACACTCTGAGTAAAATTCGAAAATCCATATTTTTAAAATAAACTTTATTTTAATTTTATAAATTCATTGCCTAAATAAGTACACACATTTTAACCAGAGAATCTGTATAAAACTAGTAAATGAGAAAATTAATGCGGAGCGTTTTCTGGTAAGGATAGTTTCAATCTGACATGGCTCAGCCTGTTCTAAGATGGAGATTTTTAATGTTTTAAAGTACAAGTAGTACTATACTAGAATAACAATAAAAAATAAAAAAATAAAACTCTTTATCATCACCATCATTCTCTTTACACGCCCAATGCTGCATAAGGCACTGCATCGATACACCAACCGCAGGATATCTTAAACATGTTTGTTATATGAAGTAAAGGTGATTAATTTTACGTTTCAGGTACCAGTCTAGGGACTGTGAAATATTCTAGTGTAAAAAAAACCCTTTTCAATAATGTTTCATATCAACCATGTCGGGAATCGAACGCGCTGACCATTACGACACGAAACCGACAGTATTAAAACTAATAAATTCTAAATGCATAGCTAATTAAATATAAGAATTTTATAAATATTATTATATAAACGTTTCGGCCTCGTGGTGTAGTAGTCTGCGCGTTTTTCTGCCTTTTGTTTGTCGTTTGTCTGTCTGATTTAAAACGGTACTTTAACACTTAAATATTTCATAATCCCTGGACTAGCATCTGAAGCGAAAGACTGATCATCTTTCCTTCTTGTAAAAAAAAAAAATTAAGATACGCTGCGATTGAAATATTATTTAAAGGCGTGTTTTTACACTAGAATACTTCATAGTCCCTAGACTGGTACCGGAAGCGTAAGACTGATCACATTACCTTCATGTTATAAAAAATATCAAGATACGCTGCCAGTGGTGTACTAATGCAGTGCCCTATGCACCATTAGGTGCGGACGTGGGAATGATGAAGATGTAAATAAATAATATAGTAGAAAAATAATGCTAACATATGACCTGTCATTGGCTGGTTTAAGTGGCCACTTTACATACTGTGTAACATTTACCATTCTATCTATATTTAAATAACTATATTCCTTCGATTTTTTTATCTTTTGACGTTTGTGAAGTCAAAGAAGTAAAACCTTTATTGTTGCGGGTGAGACTTCACAAACGTCAATAGATGGAAGAATTGAAGGAATATCGATGTTAAAATATAGGTGGAATGGTTAATGTTAAACAGTGTGTAAACCAAATGACAGGTCGTAAGCCCTGGGGATACCTAGACTCCTACATTCCCTTCGTTAAAATGTTCTTCATATCTGTTGTAATATGATAATATTGACAGCTCCTTAGAGGGTTGAATCCAGTCCTTGTCTAAAAATAATTTGATAAACTTAAAACATTGTTGGCAAAATAATGCAATATATTGGAATGTAAATAATATGCGTAACAACGAAATAAAGTGAAGTAAAAATCTCTCGTTACGCTATTTATATGTGCAGTTATTTTTATTTTGAAATTTGTTTTAAACTTTGAGTCCTGTTTATTTGGCATTAACTCTTGTGTGGCTGAGATGTCACACTAGTCGACATAGGATACAAGAATTGATATACCTGTCATTTTTTTTAAATGATGAATTCGTATTTTTTATAATCTTCAAATGGACATTTTTACACCGGGTTTGGAAAGTAAAATTTGTATGACTATGCTGGATGTTAATAAGAAAAATATTTATCAGTGTCCGCTAATTCAGCAACACATCTTACAGATACCTTATACAAGAGAGAGCACGAAGATAGAAGTCGTGGCAAGGAAGACAGAGACGCTGTTCTAAGGTGGATGTTGTCTTAAACAGATTCAGTCTTTAGTCGGTTGATGACAGTGATGGGAAACGTAGTAAGCGGCCTTCGTGGTGTAGTGGTCAAGACGCTTGACTCACGCACGAGAGGTTCCGGGTTCGATTACGGTGAGAACACAAAAATTAAAATGTGATTTTTCTCAAGCCTGGGTGCTCTGTGATGTAATTCACCACTGTGTTTAGGCCTCCTGGCCTGTTGTGGTGCAAAAAAAAAATGTTAAAAAAAACGTACGCGCGTAACATGAGCGGCGTATTTGGAATTTCAAAATTATTTTGCTATAACAGGGCTAAATTATATGTTTTTTCGGATAAATTATGCAAAAGGAACTATTAAACAGTTTGTTTCCATGTTTTTTTTTCAAATGTCTGAACTTTAGAATATTCCGTCATTTAATAGTGGTAACACGATGTTACATCACCGCACGCAAAAGGATTATTTGCCACAGTCCAACTTAGTAGGGAATCTAGAAAACTTGTGTTTGAAGCACTAACTTTGTGGTTAAACATTGTCAGGACACACTACACCAACATGCAAGTACTACAATACACTCTCACCTTTGCTATTACCGTAGTATACATAATATTTACATGCACTGTTGGTGTAGTGAGTATATTGATGAAGAAACGGGTACGTCTCGAAACCGGTAGACTGTAGGTGATTTAGAAGGGTCCCAAATTATTGTGGGTGAGATTCATGTGATAAAGTTTTCAGCTCATTTACTTCACAAAAGTCAACAGATAGAAGAGTTGAGGAAATGTGGATGTTCAAACATGGGCAGAATGGGGAATGTTACACAGTGTGTAAAGTGGCCACTTAAACCAGCCAATGACAGGTCATAAGCCCTGTAAATGCCTAGACTTCCATATTCCCTTCTCAAAAATGTTTTCCCTCTCTGTTGAAAATAAATTGCAATACGATATACGAAATTGAGAATTATAAAACAGTTATCGGTTTGTTTATTGACAAAAAACGTTACTTTTTTATATGAGTGAAACCGATATGAAGACCTATGGTCTTTAAAACGGTTTCAGGTATGTGGACGAATGTACTTTCACTTTTACTTGGTTCCGATTTTATACGAAAGAGTTATTTACAAGTTCAAAATGGTCTTGAATTGATTATTTTTCAATAAATTATAAACAAAATACAATCGCAAGCTTCCGGTATAAATAATAAATGTGATCTTATTAGCAAAGAGCGTATATTATTGACTGTACATTATATAGATACTTGTTCCTTTATTGATTACCTGGGGTTGAATTTTTCTGTCCGTAAAATTTTATAACAATGTTAAGAGACATTCCAATAGCCTAACGAAAATACAAACGAAAGATACAATTAAAATTTATGGCAACAGAAAGGTAAATCATTTGTGAGTAGGGAATACGGAGCTCTAGGGATTTACAGAGTTTACGACCTGTCATTGGTTGGTTTATGCGAGGACTTTACACACTGTGTAACATTTACCATTCTGCCTATATTTACTACTACTACCATCACGCCATTTTCCCCTAGGGGTAGGCAGAGAGAAGGACCGTCACACACGTCTATCCTGGCATATATTCTTCTCTTCTTCCACATTAATACATCTTATCATACATGCCCTTCGGTTTTGTCTGCTTTTGACATGACCAGACTTAAGATTTTGGTTTATCTGGTCAAACCACGTCTTCCTTGGTCGTTCTCGTCTCACGTTACCGTTAATTTTTGCCATATATAATTGTTTTACCATTCTTTCGTCGTCCATTCGTTCTACGTGACCAAACCATCTCAGAGACCCTTTATTAATATTTATAAAGTATAACTTGACTCAGACTTACACTCTCACATAATTTCATCATTCGAAACCCTGTCATACCTTGAGTTTCCACACATTCGTTTAAGAGATCGCATTTCAACCGCGTTCACTCGGCTTTCATCCTTCTTCTGCCAGTTTAATGTTTCACTTCCATACATAAGTGTTGGGACTAAAACTCCGTTGTGCACTGCCAGTTTAGCTTCGATCGATATATTTTTATTAACAATTACTGTGCTTAGTACTCCGTTCATTTTGTTGACCCCATTCACTCACCTTTTAACGTATTTTTCTAGTCTTCCATTTTTTGAAAACATGCTTCTCAGATACACAAATTCTTGTACCCGTTCAAGACATTCGTTGGATACATTTGTAGGATTTAGGTTGTTGAGGGTTGGTTGGAGTTCCTACCCCAGTTAGGTATTGACAGAGAAGACATGAGGTTGCTGTTTTATGCGTATTTATTACATGGCGAATAAGATACAGCATTTGGTTGTGTAGCGCGAGCGTAGCGGCGATGATGGGTTGAAGAGACTGCAATTACATTCTGAAACTGAGTGACGTCGTCAAGCTGGACTGACTGACTGAACTGAACTTGTTGGGCTTACTGACTTGAATGGCTGACTGGCATTGAGTCCTATGCTCTCTTTATAGACGATGTTCCTTTGAAGTTCATTTCTTCATGGTAAAGACGATGTGAATGTACTGCAAAACGATGCCCCCCGATTTCATGTGCAATACTTATTGAGTTGCATTATACGTAAGTATTGGATTCGATAGAAAATGATGACATTGCATCGTCGGTCATTAGTCTACTTCAGGTAGACTAATTTAACACGTGTGTGCCATCGATTATGGACCTTACACGTGCAGTCAGCAACCTCACTTCCCCTTTTAATTGCCTATTTTTAAACATCCATTTATCCTCAACTCTTCCATCTATTGAGTTTTGTGATGTAAATGAGCTGAAACCTTTAAGATGTGGGTAAGATTCATCTGGCTGTATATGAAATACACATCAATCAAAATTATAATTGTCAATTTCTTAAGAGATACGAAAAGAAGTAAAATTATTTCTGAAACGCAGCCGTCCGGTTTTCTATCTCGGTATCTACCTCGCCAGCACCTGTTACCGCGCACGCCATGATCGCGGACCCCGACTGCACTCGTAATACCGAGGCTAATGCGAGTGTATTGTTTTAATGGGCGTTAACTCGTTCGGATAGGATTTAATCTTATCAGAAGTAAACACAATAGACTCGGCGCAACATGAGCGAGGCGGAGTGGAGCTGTGCTGGCGGCGTTCGGATAGGATAAATGCTCCGCATTATTATTCGGTCGAATATTCGCTATGACCAGTCAATTAGTATGCATCTGACAGCATTTGAATCCTATTCGTAGATGACGTTAGCTCACAATCTAATAACCCACTCAAGCATTTAAGAGACATAGTTTTAGTGGTTCAAATTAAAAATATAATAACGCATGTACTTCGTGTAAAATCACAAAAAAATACACAAAATTAATACGTGGGTTTGTTATTTAACATGGAAAATATTGCTTCAAATAGTAATTTTAGATTCTTCTTTTTTACAAAATGTATATTCAAAGCACTCATTTTGTGGTAATTTTATAAAAAAAAATATATTTTGTATTTTGTATTTTTTTTGCACCACAACATGCCAGGAAGCCCAATTACAGTGGTGAATTACATCACAGAACACCCAGGCTTGAGAAAAATCACATTTAATTTTTTTTGTGTTCTCACCGGGAATCGAACCCGGAACCTTCCGTGTGTGAGTCAAGCGTCTTGACTACTACACCACAGAGGCCGCCGATATATAAAACAACTCTGTTTTTAAAACAATATTTGAGTTTGTAGACAAAAAAACTGGATTGCACCCCTCGGGAGTAATTGTAGCATAATGACTCTCTGATCCAAGAAGAAGTTTAAAAATTGGAAAATTGATTTCAGGCGTTGCCTAGTATGTGAAACAATTCAGTCAGATTAACCTTTTCCCAACAATTAAGGTTTCAGCTCTTTAGCTTAACTAAAATCAACAAATGAAAGAATTGAAGAAACTTCGATGTTCAAACATAGGTAAAATTGTTAATGTTACACACAGTATGTAAAGTGGGCACTTAAACTAGACAATGACAGGTCATGAGCCCTGTAAATGCCTAGACTTCTCTAATCCCTTCTTTAAGGTATTGTCCATCATTTTTTTTATTTGTTAATCTATTTTTAACAATTTTTTTTTTACCAACCGGTTTCAAAGCTACACAACCTTCTTTTTCAAGGTATAATGAACTAAATCATATGTTTTGTATTTATTTATTTTTTTATATTCACTATTAATCAAAAATATAACTCTTACTTTTAAATGTAAAAAAACTCGGATTAATTGTTTTGATATTTGTATTTTTTGTAAGATTGAGATGGATATAAAAATATGAGTGCTTGGATATACTGAATTAAATGTGGTGGATGAAATACATATCAAACGAAAATATATATACATGCTAATACAAAATACCTCTCAGAACTGTGTATTACTCTTTTCTGGTCAGTGGCAACCTATGGTATAGTGGGCTGGGGAGGTTGCGCCGCGTCTATCATGAACCCCCTAATAAACATACAAAAATTCATACTAAGAGTGATGCTGCGTTGTCCTCCCACTTTCCCATCTGAGACATTGTTCCAATTTATGAAAGTTCTGGACATATTATGTCAATTTTTTTAAAAGAGTCAATGACAAATTTTTGGTCATGCGGCTACAAGAGTAGATCCCAGCAGAATGCTCGTACGAGGTTTTCCTGTAATTTGAATTATTGAATTCCAAAAAACTCAGAGGAATTTCGAAGGAGTGTGCAAGTCTGGATTTTGTCTAAGAAAATAGATTATTGCAGGAGACTGCTGCGAGATATTTAATATACTAATATACTATAAAGCGTGTTATTCAGATGCTCTTGAAATATACGTATATTTATGTAATAATATGTAATTCTTATTTTTGCTATTTTTTAATTATGTATATGCTTTTACTTTCCATTATGTTGTATCCCAACTCAACACAGGGTTCTTGGCCTCATAGAGTTTGGGATACGTTATTATTATATTTTTTGTGTATTTGCATGAATAAATAAATTTAAAAAATATAATTAGTCTAGGGAAATTCGACCATATAACCGAGTATCGCACGCAACTACGCTAGTTTAGTACCAGACAAAGAAAAATAAGTTTTTACATCCCGTTACTACTTCAAAATGTTTTTTTTAAATCCCTCTTTTTATCTGAAAGACCTGTTCCAACCTTTGTTTTTATTTTTTTTTAATTTTTAATTTTTGTTTATTTAAAAAAACAACAGCAATTCAAAAAAATATACACAAAATTACAAAAAAACATAAAATAAAGCCATATCAGTTTTCCACATAAATATAATTATAAAAATCCAGTTCAGTTAGATATAATTCATAGAAGTGCATATGTGCGAGTTTTTTTTTGTGTGAGGATGCGTGTGTAAAAAAGTGGAGTGTGGTTTTAGTAGGTATGTGAATATGTGTGCGATTGTATATGGGTGTGAGGGTAGGTTTAGGGACAGGGCAAGTGTGTGTTTGATATGAGTGAATAGAAACAACTTAAATTTATAATGTAAATATATATGTATATATTTATTTTTATTTTTTTCAATAAAGAAACGTAATTTTTTTCATCTAATAGTTTTTTAATTTTGGTTTTAAAAGTGAGTTTACTGCAGTTAAATACGTGTTATTATGTTATTTAATAATAAAATATAATTACGCGTCAAGCGAATCAGAGGAGAGTTCTGTGCATAGTTGGTGCGAACTATTTATCACATTATGAACTATCTATCTCTTCGTTTTTCGAGAGAACCCTTTCAATACCCATTTACCGCTCTATTATTTTTGCCTCCTCTTTCACGGTGGTGGATACTCGATAATAGCGAAATCTACTCTCTAATATCATAGACGCCACTTCATTTTTACACGTGAATCACGGTTAAAATGTTACTGTTTGAATATTTGATATTTTCATTTTCTTTCCACTTTAACCTCCTCCTCTCATCACAGTTTTGTAAATTTGACTTACATTAGATCTCGTTTTGTATATTAAAGTAGTTTTTTTAATTGAATAAATTCTATAACACAATATGTTCAAACAAGTATATTATCCCAATTAAACGGTTTAAGTAAATAGGATTAAATTGCCTTTAAGTAAATAAGCCACCTTTATAAGTATGTAAATTGTAAACATGTATTTTAGGTGTATAAATAAATAAATCTTCAATAAATAATACAAACACAATTATGAAGTTTTCATGATTGAAATTATAAAAAAAAACGTTATACCTATGACTTTTAAATATAATATAATAAAACCAATTTTATATACGAACCCGAAAAATTAAGTGAATATCAGCTTAAATTTACTTACTTTTGATAAGTTTTAATTTTAACCAACAATATTTTGTTAACTTCCAAATGTTTGTAGACAAGGTCAAATTTCACTCTCGAGTATAAAAAATATCAAAATTGAAAATTGTTTTCAGGCGGTCCCTAGATTGGTGAAATAATTTACCCGGACTAATCTCACCCACATGGACCTAATCTCACCCGAATCAAAATTGTATAATTGCAACTCAGTATTATGAAAACATTTAATTTTATGGAAACGCTATCGTAATGACGAGTTATGTATATTTACAGGTGATCGCAAACTCAAATTATTGCCTTTTTCATCAATATGGTAAATTCGAGAAAAGGTATCAATGATGGATAGCAAGATGCGGAATTCCGAATACTCTTCTAGTGGATCGAAAAGACTGTCGACGAACAAATACAGTCCGCCTTCTTCTGGCGAGTTTTCTGTTGTTTCCCCGTCACTAAAGCGAATGCAAAGAAACTCCTAAAGTAGGCCACAGCCGAAACATCTCACCCGATCGTATTAACATATCAACTTTAAAAAGATTTTATAAAAGTGAGTCGAAATTCTTAGAAATAAGCAAATAACCTGCTATCCTTTTGAAGTAAATAAAAATATTTTACATTACAAGCAAGGTAAACATTCATGCAACTCGTGTATTATCTTTATGTATACAGTAGGTTTATTCAGTAGACACTATTTATAATTAAATTCCATTATACAAATTAAAAAAGAAGCATAAATAAAAGAATTTAAGATAATTTAAGATAAATAAGTCACTCAGATACCAAAATAATATTAAAATCAATCAATTCCACAGAAATTATGGTCAAAAAAGCTTTGTCTTCAAAGGTGTCCAAAATAACAATAATTTCCCCAGTGAACTAAAAACTGTTACAAATTACATATCAATAAATGAATTTAAAGTAAATCTGAATTTTTTTTTGACCAAGTGTAAAAACTGCATTCAATTTTAATTAGTATGAATGTATTATGTCCTAAAAGTTTTTTTTTTCTCATGCACTCGTATATTCAAAACTACATAAATTCTAATAAATAAACAACAATCCAACAGTGTAAGTCATTATTAAAGCACAAGAATTAGTCTCTTTTTTTGGAGAGTTACAGTTATAAAATTTACTAGATTTACAAAAGTAGATTTGTACTGAATAAAAAAAAACATATACCATTTATGAAATGTATTAATAAAAAAATAAAAAAATCTATGTCCTCTTTAACGGCTGGATCGATTTAGATGAAATTTTTTGTGTGTGTTTGAGGGGTCCCCCGATGGTTGAGATTCATAATTGGACCCGGTAGGTGACGCTGCAATTTTGATGTTGCTTTGGGCAACAGCAAATCACACACTGATGAAACGAAAATATTGAAATGTCCAACTTAATGTCAAATGTCACTTAGTACATAGTTAATCAAAAATTAGAATATGGAAAACATGTTTGCTGAACCAGTTAATAGCAGGCAAGCCATATAATATATATATATATATATATATATATATACATATATACTTATTGCAAAAACTTTAAAACAATTTCTTAACCTTGTTACAATGATACCACTGTATTAAAAATAAAACAATTTAGTTTTTTCGTGAAAGAGAAATAAATTAGATATTTTTTACATTGATAACGAAATTTCGAGAATCAATTAATTTGTAAGAATGTTTTGACGGTATCGTAATTCTGGCCGCCTTAAGCTAAAGACAGTTTGCGGATGACATATCTGTCTAAAGATTAGATGGACTGTCAAGAAGGCAGCGAAATATCTCTGAGGCATTTTTTCCAAGTTTGTAGCATTTTAAGATAAAACGATTATGATCATCAAAATTAATATTTAAAGTACTAAGTTTGTGATTTTCAACAAGTATTATTTCTACATTTATATTATGAAAACAATTTGCCTTATACGATAGCGTGATATTTGCAAGATAATTAATTTTGTGTTAAATCGGCCAAATAAATTAATTATTCCGAACGGTTTTAAAACTTTTGTGCTTCTTATATTGAAATTATGAATGTTTAAAGCAAAAACATCAACAGATGAAAGAATCGAAGTAATATAGATGTTCAAATATAGGCAGAATGGTGAATATTACACAGTGTGTAAAGTGGCCACTTAAACCAGTCAATGACAGGTCATAAGCCCTGTAGATGCCTAGACTTCCATATTGCCTTCTTTAAAATGTTCTTCATCTCTGTTGTAATATGTTAATGTTAACAGCTCCCCAGGGAGTTGAATCCAGTTCTTGTCTACAAAAATTTGGACAAACTCAAAATATTGTTTATATATTTTAAGGTAAGATAATAAAATCAAGAAAGAGTTTCTGAGAGAGTTTGGTCATGTAGAACGAATAGATGACGGAAGAATGGTAAAACAACTATTTATGGCGAAAATGAATGGTAACGTGAAACGAAGACGACCAAGGAAGACGTGGCATGATCAGATAAAGCTAAATCATAAGTCTGGTCATCTCAAAAGCAGGCAAAACCGAAGGGCATGTATAACAGGATGTATGAATGTGGAAGAAGCTAGAAATGTATGCCAGGATAGACGTGTGTGGAGGTCGATTCTTTCTGCGTACCCCTACAAGGAAATGGCGTGATGGTACTTGTTGGAGAAATCGATAATTAGTAACAATGTTGTAAGAATAGGATAGCAATATTCAAAAAAATGTATGGGGATTAAAGCGGGCGCTTTAAGTATTATTAATATTATTAATATTAATAATGATCAAGAAAGCACATCTGTCTACTTCAAATCTTCATAAATATGTACTCAAATAATTCCGCTATAACAATTTAATTATATTCCAATATAAATGTTCTAATCGTTAAGTAGTCAATTTAATCAATTTAATCAACTCGAATCAACGATACTCGGTTTTGAATACCTCCCATCAAACCCAATAGGGAATACATATTTTGAATGCGCATAGATAAGTGCATTCAATACGTCATTACTTAGATATTCGCCTCGCTGAGGGGCAGATATTAGTTTTGCGGAGAAATTGAGGGACATGTAATTAATTAAGTCCATGTTACCAAGATTGAACGTACAGCAAATTCTATGAAAACATGATCAAAGTTCTGTTTAAAACAAAAGTAATTGAAGTGTTCCCGTTAGCAAACTTAGTTAAAAACTTATAGATTTCCTTAGAATTGAGTTTAAGAGATAACGCTATCGTCCAATATTTATATTGGATGACAGTGACATTTAAAAAACCAAATTCTAGCTTCATTTTAAAAAAAGGGACAGGCGCCGTGGCGCAGTTGGTTAGACGGCCAACTGTGAAACTGGCGTCGCGGGTTCGATTCCCGCCAGTTGCAAGAAAAAAATCCAAGAAAGATTTTTTTGTCAATTGGTCTGGGTGTTGTAGTGTAAGTTTCATTACTTCCTTCCATATCCCCTTTATCTCACCTGCTGATAAGCCTCAATTTAGAGGCTTAGCGGGTTATTCCCATAATTTTTTTAAACTTATAATAGGGTTTTTTACCTAAAAACATCAGCGCAAACATAAATCATATTTATACAAATAGAAATACAAAACACTATTCAATAATAATAAAAAACAGATGGAATCTGGTTGTGGTCCCGTGGCTAGTGTTACAATTTCAAGGATCAGAAGTCTGAGGTTCGAACCCCACTCTGCCCCTACTTGATATCCATTTTCTAATAGTAAATTATTTACAACTCGTTGAAAATGGCCGTCAAAATTGAAATATTTGTGTAAATTATAAGAACGCCTAATATTTATTCTTTAAAATAAAAAAATAAAAAAACTATTTAAGTTTTTAGTTGATACTTTAGAATACATGACTTGATTATTTATCAATAGGAACATGTGGATATCGATAAGAAGGAGTTTGTCAATCTATTTAAATTTCGAGTCATTCGTCATACTTTTATTTGCTTATTACATCTATCTTGATATTTTGGTATTTTGTCATTATTTATTTTTGTATTATTGAATTAAGTACTCACTATTTTACTCATTTAGCATATTATTTATAAGACAAATTTCTTACTATAGGATAATAAATTTGATTATAAATTTCGTCAATTTTCATAGCGCCGTTTTCTCGAGTAATCACTTCAGGGTGAGTTTATAGAACCCATATCCCAATTATTATCATTTCAATTGTGTTGTTGTATTGGAATTATATTATTGATTATTTTTACTTTGTTTTACACATGTTATTATAATTCAATCAATTTTAAAATGTATTTTTATTAATAATTATCATGACTTAACACGGGCACTATCTAAAAAGCCTTAATAAGTTCATGAATATGTAAACGAATTTAATTTTGAATGTATAAAGAAATAAATATTAAACAGTTTAAAATCATCACTGCACTGTATCGATTTGCAGGCCGCTGCGTTTGGGTAATTGGTAAACTTAATTAATAATTAACAGTATGATAATAGCTGTAAAACAAAAATAATAAGTCTGGTCTGGTGAAAAGTACCCGGTCAGCACCATGCGATAGAACTGCTGAAAGGGTGCTGGCAAAGGTTTGGTTTTGATCTCATGAAACTGAGCCGAAACCAAGTGAGGCTCACTAGAAAATTAAATAAATAACGTGTAATGGAATGAACTTTTCGATGACGCAGACAATGAAACACTTACTTTACACATTTATGTGAATATGCTTTACATCACAAATAAAACCGCATCCTCGGGGACCGTTGTGATTGTTTAACCTGAAGATCCTCCTACCAGATTAATACTTCGGCCATCCGGCTTGGAAGAAATTTATTCATAGCCATAAGAATAAGAACGCACGAGAATTGGCGTACAGGGATCCATCACAATAGATATACACTGACGTCATGATCATATAGCACTGAAAATCAGGGGCGAATCGTCAAAATAAGCGATTATGCACAGCTGACCATAATATTTGACTTTCGATAATTAACAATTAAAAAAGCGGATAATATTAAGTACCTAGGCATTATAATTGATAGTAATTTGAAGTGGAAAGTACAAATAGCCACTATGGTCAAAATAATTAGGAAACTTATTTATGTATTCATTAGACTAAGAAATATTTTATCTCTAAAACTTATAAAAACCGTCTATTATGCTTTAATACAGTCAATTCTGCAGTATGGAATTATAGGCTGGGGAGGAGTTTATAGGACAAACTTAAAATCACTCTCTATTATTCAAAAAAAGATTGCAAAAATAATTCTTAAAAAGCCCAGAACTTACCCATCAAAACTAGTATTCGAAGAACTTAATATACCAACAATTGAAGAAATTTTTAATAAAGCCTCTATCTTACAAACTTTTAAAGAAAAAACAATTGGAGTGCAAAATTCAAGTAACTCTAGATTTTCTAATAATATAATTTTGCACAGATGTAAAACAACAGCAGCGTTAAACCATTATACGTACATAGGTAAAAAAAACTTTAATAAACTTCCGGAAAACTTAAAATCTATAAAAAATATATCAAACTTTCAAAACTAAAATTAAAAATCATTTAAGACTCACCCCTTCCTAGACTCCATACCAAAGAATGTTTATTTTTTATTTTTAATTTACCTTGTTTATTTTTAATTTTAATTTTAATTTACTTTGTTTTAATTTACTTTGTTTATAAAAAAAACAAAAATGTGAAACGAACTCCCTCTCTAAACACAAGTATCTACTTTATTAGAGAGGTAGAAACGTTATACATAAGATGTTCTGTACATTTACCTATTTTGTATTTCAAAAATGTATTTTGTAAAAAAAAAATAATCAAAATAAAAAAAAAAAATTTAAAAAAATGTTATATAGATAATATGTTTATGTGAAAATAAATTAAATAATTGTTTTTTTATAAGAATGAATCACCACCGTTTACATCTTCCTACAAAAAATATCTATGAGAGGCGCCCAGCGCCCAACCCGTTTTCAGTGAACGATGAAACTACCCGATTACCTCAGATTATTGTTCCATACAAAAAAGTACACTATATTTTACACCTTTAACCCGAGTCAGCTTTTTTAGTAGGTACTAAAACAAGCTTGCAGATTACAAATATTGTTTGAAGATTCTCTGTGTGGAGACTACTATTTCGAACATTATTTCCGAAAGACAATTTTTCTTTGATAGGATACCGTTATTATGTATCACATAGGACATGTGGCGTTCGCACTGGCTGTTTTTGACATTATGCATTTAAATGGAAATCGGCCAGTGCTCAGTGTTGATAGTTGCTGCTGAATGGCATTGTAGTATTTGTTAACAAACTTTTGTACAAGTATTGTTAATACTTTTTTAATAAAATGTGTAGAATATACATAGTTACGTATATCGCGTGGTTAACAATAATTCTTGTTTGAGTTGATTTTCACAGAACCAAAAAAAAATAGTCATTTATAATTATATTAAATGTTTGTATACAACCACTTTCCGACTTTTTGTCAGTTTTAATATAGTCGAAACGTACCCGTCTCTTCGTCAGTTTTAATACAGTCCTTTATACGATGTTCCACTGTAATGGTCACCCTAAACTTAAGCTCATTCCCTCCCTCGATCTCCTCTACCTTTTTTCAACTATTTCTCAAACAACATAGCATATTTTAATAATTTAATTATTGCATGTTTGTCCTAATCAGTGCATGCGCTTATTAAAAAATGCATGTCGTGTTGGTTTTATATTTTTATGCAACAACTATAGTGAAGTAGTATAATGGGTTTAGCATGTTGGTTTAATTAGTATCTTGACGAAGAGACGGGTGCTTCTCGAAACCGATAGGCGTAGAAAAGTCGGTAAGTAGTTATATACAAATATTTAATAACATTTAGTCAAATGTTTGACCCCAAAGTTAGTGCTTTAAATATTAATAATATAAAAGTTACAATTTTGATAACATAATCTTTTGTATATGAAAAAAGGAATCCATTTTAAAATCTTTAACTTATGCTTTTGTCTACAAACACATGGACAGATTTAAAATATTGTATTGTTTTAAAATTTTCTACTTTTTATTTTATTTATTTATATAAAGATTCATGTTACAAAAAATCACGTATCTCTAACTTGATGAGCCCAAAAGCCCTGTGTTGGTTGCGATATTATAGACTTATGTGTAGGTACAAATAATTAATATTTTTTTGTAGTTTACCCATAAAATAAATCACGGCTCGCTACTGACTGACACGCATCTACAAAAACAAGATCTGGTTGGTCTATTTAGAACACGAAAAATTATAAAAACCTAATATTTCAAAGCAACGTAACATATTACGTTATTCAATAGTTTTAATAGGAATAATAATGAAATGTTATGTAGGTTCGCTTTACATCGCGTTTCAACCAAACAGTAACTGGTTAGGAACACAAAAATAAAATCCCGGATCTAATGGTAGAAGCAGGGGTCAAGGACTGTGACGGCGGCCAATGTTCCCCCACTTGCATGTATGGAGTATTCATATAAAATAATACGTTCTCGTTTATGTACGTACATTGCCACTAACATCCACACATCCTAACGCAGCAATAGGGTTGTCAAAACACCGCGGTTCGCTCGTAAATCTCATGTCGTACATAATCATAAGCTAGGCCGTAAAAATATCACAGTTTCACACAATACATGCCTTCGTAAAATGAGCGAACCGAAACAAAATTAAATAAAACGAACAAGTATTGGTAGCTAAACTTTTCAGCTGTTTCCATCCATCACACTATTTTTGGAATTTAAACAATAAACTTCGTGTATTTATTATTTTTTAAATGACCTCTTAGGGTACCAATATTGATAAATTTATCGTAAAAGAATTTAGAAAAAGTTTTGCGATTATTTATTTTGTAAAACATTTAAGTTTGTAAGTGAAAATTCTTGATGGAAGTTCATTGTAATTTATTATATAAATAAAACACGAGTGATACTTTAATCCACAAATTTGGAGACCAGTCTCGAAGATGTCGCGAAAGCGATGAAACCGGTCACTGGATATTCCAAATTTGTGGATTAAAGTATCACTCGTGTTTTATTTATATAATATTTATTTTGTAATTATTTTTTTTATTTCATTTCATTTTTCATTTTATTTTATTTCATTGGAAAGCCAACAGATATTTATACATTTAAAAGAATCAATTATACCATAAATACATATCATAAAGTCCAATTAGAGGCTTCCACATAAAATTGTTATTGTAAATGTTGTCACATAAAAATTATACATACCATAAAATAACTAATCATACAAAACTTATAATATTACTAGAAATGTAAATGAATATTGGTCACACAGTTGCACATTACAATAAATAATACAACTATAGTTGACCATACAGTGTTCATTTATTATGTGCCTACATACAGAACTGCACATAACCTGCATAATATAGGCTGCGGATTCAAGGCGCAACATCATAACTTGAATTATTTTTGGAAATTTCACTTTTAAAGGAAGTTAAAGATATGTTATTATTATCAATACAATTTAATTTTTGATTACACATATGGCAGGTTCTATTTACAAATGAATTTTGAAAAGATTTAGTTTTACATTTAGAAATTTTAAAAAGAGATTGGTTTCTGGTCTGCGTTACTGGGACTCTAAAATTAATAAGTGACAGAATCTTAGGGCAATCTATCATGTTATTCAAAGTTTCATACATAAAAGTGGCATCAGCCATGTTCCTTCGAGTTTGGAGAGTTTGGAGTTTAGGTAAGTTTATAGACTCATTTGGACCTGTATTCTGAGTCAACCGTCTAAAATTGCAATAATATCCAACACTTTATGTACATATACAATTTATATACATGTAACGGCGGGCATATTGCCTTAAGGCAATTTCTTCCTACCTTCTCAAACCGTTCAGTTTGAGAAAAGTTCACGGACATATTAAATCTTACGATTTTTAACAAAACTAAAAACGAAGATTAAATAAATAAAAAAATATTAAAAAAATTATCACTTTACTATGAAGAGAGGATAAAGGATGGGAAGGAAAGAAGAAGGATAAAGAAACAACTGAAATATTTCGATAGTGACATTTCAATCTAACATTAGTGGGTTCATTAGTTAAATAAATTATTCCACAATCGAGCAGCAACTACTGTGAAAGAGGAGGCAAGAAAATTAGAGCGATGAAAGGGTATTCAATGGGTTCTCTCGTTACTAGAACGAAGAGATAGTCCGTGTTGTGATAGAGGTTGGAAGAGCTCTCTCAGATAAACAAGCGAAGTAGGATTATTTAAAAATCCTCAGATTATTCACTCTCTAGTGGATAGACAAGATTCAGAATATCACCCCAGGTGCGTTTACTAACTGCGAACCTGATTTGGCAAGACGCACAGAAGTTGGAAGCCGACAGAGGTCTAAAAGCTCTTTGTGGAAACTATATGAAAATGATGCTATTCGTAATGATTTGAAACGATCTCTCAAATAAATTTAAATGCAACTAACTTATTTACGCTGATGACTTACACTCAAATGTTAAATCATAAGAATATTTCGAAAAAATACAATAAAATCCAGATATATGTGCTTAAATATAAAAACATATCAACCAATTTTTTTTTTTCAAATGGGAGTTGCTAATTTTTTCCTTGCTATAATGTACAAGGCTTATATTCGCTGCAAACGGTATGTTACTTCTAACTATTCTGACTATAGTGTGAGTATCGGGTGAGGTGATCGGCTGTGGCCTTGTTAAGGAACTTCTCCGCATTTGCTTTGAGAAAAGGAAACCACAGAAAACTCATTCAGAAGAAGCCGGACTAATGACAGACATCAACCGACCTTCCGTTCCACAATTATGTTTACAATATCAACAATTTAGCAAATTTACTCCACTAAAAGCAAAAATACAATTAATTATTCCCGCTCAATTATCACTTTCCAGCGTGTCACTAAAGAGGGTTAAGTCTATTAAGGATATTGGCTTAATTTTCGATTCAGAATTAACCTTCCGCGATAATATTGAACATATAAGATACAAAGCAAACAGAAAGGTTAACTCCCTTTCTAACAAGTATATTTTATAACACACGTTGTTAATTATTTACAACTCGTTGAAAATGGGCCGCAAAATAGAAATGTTTGGGTAAAGCATAAAACAAGACACTTGACATGTACACGACATAAATATCCGCAGAAAAATAATGTCTTTTATTTTTCAGTTTAGTTAAACAGGCGTATTATTTATTTTTAATAAAATAAAAACCGAGGCATCCTTGGTACTGTGCTGCAGCGTGAGAATGAATACATTAACTCGAGTTCATATTTTTCCTACCTGAGTACAGTTTGTTTCCGTTCTGGGATAAACTTTTGCGATTCTGTTTATTTTAAAATATTAGTTTAGCCGTGAACACCTGAAATGGTTTGATAAATCACCACTAATGAGTGAACAGTTTTTTTTCATATCTCCTATAATTACTGATAGTAAAATTATAGGACATCGTACAGGCATAAATTAATTTAGCATTGGGATTAACGTTAGTAAATATAAATACAAAACCACGTACCGACTTTTTTATGTCTACCGGTTTCGAGACGTACCCGTCTCTTTGTCAGGACACTCCCTACACCAACATGCATGTACTAAAATACGCGTTCACCTATACCATCGCCAAAGTACACATAGTATTTTCGAAAAAATACATAAATCACACGCAGAGTTAAAGAGGATGTAAACACCACCATATCCGAAGATGCACTAAAATAAAGTTAATAATATTTGGCAATATGTTGCAGAATGTGTGGGGATGGGGTTTAGGAAGTTTTAGGGTACGTCTTGATACCGGTAGACATAAAAAAGTCGGTAAGTAGTTGTGTACGAATATTTACAAACATCAATCCTAAATGCTTAATTATTTTATGCCTGTACGATCTCCTATAATTTAACCATCACTAATAATGGGAGATAAAAATTGTACACAAAGTAAATGCTTTGAACATAAGTAATATAAAATTTAGGCGATTAATTTTCTGTTGCTTCTATTCATTGTCCTCCTGTCCTAACGCTCCACTACACCATTGTTTTCAACGCTAATTGAGCATGCTCCTATCTTCGTTCGTTCCACATTCTCAAAGTACCCTCTTGAAACAGTATTTCATATTTGCTGAAATTCACCAAATAAAAAAAATTGAAAACTGCAAAATATATGTGGTTTATTTTATTTTCAATTATGTTAATTTTTTTAAGTGTGTTAAAATGTTTACAGACATGTTTGACTTCCTTCCTAGGGAGTTATTTAGATCTAAATTTCAAGTAAATTAAGTGTCTAATTAGTCTACTCCAATGAGACTAAACTAATTTTATAAAAGTTCGAAATATTATAATAATGTTTTGAGTATGTCAAAATGTTTGCAGACTGGCTAAATTTCCTCCCTAGGGAGTTAGTTAAATCTTAATTTGTTGCAACAGAGAGGGAAAACATTTTTGAGAAGGGAATAATATGGAAGTCTAGGCATGCAGCCAATGACAGGTATAAGTCCTGTAAATGCCTAGACTTCCATATTACAAATCTATTTTATTTACACCCGATGATACTTAAGGTATTGGTTCGCAAATCACAGGGAATCGGCGACTATATGTTGCATACAAAAGTGTAACATAATTAGTCTCACGTTTTAGCTGCCATTACCGAGGCCATGAAATATTTCTATTACCAAATATTTCACCTGGACCCCGCTGGGAACCAAACCCGGGACATCAGGCACTATGGGCAAGTGCACCAACCGGATTGCCACCGGGCGATTGCTATTCGCTATCGCATATCTGCTCGTTACCTTATTTCAGAATTTTTACTTAGAGTATCATCGAGCTAAAAAGACTCCTCCGGGGTTCAGGGTCTACTTTAAAGTTTTACAAAAAACCGTATTATTTATTGTTTACGCATTTCTTTTGTGGTATTTACATATAAATGATATAATTAATGAAATATATTTTTATTTTTATGCCACACGGGAGTTATGGATACTAACAATAATATTCTGAATACTGATAATAAAAATTATTAATATTGAACTCATGTGTAGCGAAAAAATACAAAGTATATTTTATATTTTTTATTTATTCTTTATTCACAACACATGTACATTTGTTTTTTATTTGGAACACAAGTTCTATTTTTACCAAAATATGACAACATTTTTTTATAGTCTAAGAACATTAAACAATTAAAAACGTTGTTTTGGATGTGTTCAAATGTTTGTAGTCAGGCTGGATTTCCTCCCTAGGGAGTTATTTAAATTTAAATTTGTAGCAACAGAGAGAGTAAACATTTTGAGAAGGGAATATTGAAGTCTAGGCATTAACAGGGCTTGTAAACTATCATCGGCTGGATTAAGTAGTCACTTTACTCACTGTATAACATTCACCATTCTGCTTATGTTAATATCACCTATATTATTAAGCATCCACATTTCATCAACTCTTCTATTCATTGATTTATGTCGTGAATCTCGAATTTAATTTATGAAAGCTTAATTGGTCTTTTTATGTTAAAAAATTGTTGTTTTTAAAACTTATTTTGAATGACTGTATGTTTTCTGAATAAAATTTAAAAAAATATATTTAAAAAAAAATTTAAAAAAAATCTCACCCACATGACAGAGGTTTTAGCTGTTTTATTTATATCGTTGGGTAATTTATATGGCGCCGGTTTTGTAAAAATCACCTCAAGGGCGCTGTACAATAAATAAAAATCCTGGCCCGTCTTGCAGCTACAGAGCGCATGGACGGTTGGGACTCTAGTTCCTCGTTTACACAGATTAGTATTAGATTTTTATTATTATTAAATTAGGAGCTTGATTACAGCAAGTCTTGCAGCTACAAAGCGCATGGGCGGTAAGAAATCTAGCTCCCATTTACACATTTTTAAAATTGCTGAAGAAATTTAGTGTATTAATGAAATTTAAAAAAATAAAATAAAAACAATAAAAACAAGTAAGATTACAACACGTCTTGCAGCTACTAAGCGCATGGACGATTGGAATTCTAGAGCCCATTTACAATATTTAGGTATTTTTATAGTTAATAACATTTACGTATGGAATCTAGATTACCAGTTGTCGTGCAGCTACAAAGCGCATGGCATTTTACTTCAGAGTTGGAGAAATATGGATGTTTAAGCAAAGGCAGAATGGCGAAAGTTACACAGTGTGTAAAGTGGCCACTTAAACCAGCCGATGACAAATAGTGATTAAATTTTATTTGTACAACCATACCAAGAATGTGTATTTGACTACACGTTTTTATAGATTTTTCCGCTGTATGGTCGATAATCCTGAGAATATGATAAGCATTGGTTTGTATGTTCCTGATAATTACTTAAGACAGCGTCAGCATAGATTGTTTCATATTCCGAAATACAGGACCAACCTGCCCATGATTATGCCTGTTGGAAGGGCTACCGGTATGCTGAACAACATCCTTTTGGATATTGATCTGTTCCATGTATTCGAAGGGGTTTTCCGGAACAGGATTCTCCTACTACTTTGACGAGAGTCTCTTTCATGTATTTTTTTTATTTTTATCATATGTACGTCGTCTTTGTAATGTGTATTTTTTAAAATTAAATGAATTGAATTGAATTAAACTATCTAAAATAATTACATTGCATTACAATGACAAATCACAAGCCATACGAGTAGACTTCCATTATTTTCTTGACAAAATATTTTTCCTCTTTGTTGCAACAAATTTAAATTATAAACGCGCCTGATATTAAAATTTTTAGTGTATTTTTTGAATTTTTTTTTCTTATGAATACCCTTTTATGACATAAACTCATAATAACCGATCACGTTTCGTTAATCTTGAGACAGTTTTAATAATGGGCGAAAATGGGTGTGTAGTAGTTTTTTAAACTGTTTACAAAACAACAACTGGCGACTATAAATTTGCAAAAGCTCAGCAGCGATCATAACGGACTATTTTCATTTCATACCTCTAGACCAACTAGACTGTCTGATCTCTTCTATATTCCTTATATTAAAACTAATCATCGCAAACTTTACGCCATCCCTCGTATGTGTAAAACATAGAGCAATAATTTTAATAGTCTAAATAAATTTTATTTAATAACACTCCATATAATAGTCACAGAAGAGAACTAACAAGCTTGATTCAGAATAACAGAGAAGAGACGTTTTGTCTTTTTTTACTTTTTATTTCTCGACTTCAAGTCAAATGCAATTTGACAATCCCACTTTCCTTCGTTCATCCTCCACCACTCCTCATTACTTTCTTTCTTTTCCTTCCCACTATAATGTCTTCTTGTGTTGTCCCTGTTTCTTTTATTTTCATATTAGTCAACCAGTATAAACATTTATCCTGTTCATTGGTTTATGTTCTAAAAACATTAAATAAATACGAAATAAAGGAAAATCATCATTATAAGTATTTATTTAAATAAATAAAATACAATAAACAAAGTTATAAAACAAAAAAAAAACTAAATGAAATAAATTTATGAAATAAGCGATATAGGTTAAACAAATTTAACAAATTGTATATCTGGGTAGTATGTTTACTAGAGATGGAAATATGGACAAGGATATTGAAAGGAGGGTTAGTGCCGGTAACAGAGTTAATGGTGCCTTAAAGTCTGTCGTAGCAAATAAGTGTCTATCGCAAGAGGCTAAATTAGCAGTTCATAATGGAGTTCTGGTACCAACCCTAATTTATGGAAGCGAAGCATGGAGTTGGAAAAAAAGGGACGAAAGTAGACTGAATGCTGTTGAAATGCGATCCCTCAGGCGAATGTGCGGAAAAACAATGTATGATAGGTGCCCTAATGTCGAAATTAGAGCAGAATGCAAGGCTGAGTTAAGCATTATCGACAAAATTAAGAAAGGTCTTTTGCGATGGTTCGGTCATGTGGAGCGAATGAATGATGAAAGAACGGCTAAAAAGATTTATGATGCGAATGTGTCTGGTTGTAGAAGTCGAGGAAGGCCGAGAAAGACATGGCATGATCAAGTACAACAAATTCTTGAAAGTGGTCATGTGAAAAGTCGGAATAATCGACGTGAGTGCATGAGAAGATGTATGAATGTGAAGGAAGCAAAGGAAGTGTGCCAGGACAGAGTGGTGTGGCGTTCTATCCTCTCTGCCTACCCCTCTGGGGAAATGGCGTGATGGTCAGTTAGTTAAATTTAACAAATAAAACAAATGTAACTAATAAAAAAATGTTACAAATGGAATAAATGAAACAAATGAAACAAATTAAGTATATTAAATAAATGAAATAAACTATATAAACAAAATAAATTTAACAAATTAAAGAAATTAATTTAATACAACAAATAAAACAAATCGAATATATGAAACGAGTGAAATAAATTAGTCAAATAAAGCATATTAAATAAATTAAATAAACGAAATAAACGAAATAAATCAAATACATTAAAGAAATGAAATTAATGAAATAAATTGAACAAATTAAACAAATAAAACAAATTAAATTAATGAAATTATTTAAACAAATGAAGTGTATCAAATAAATAAAATATACGAAATAAATTTAAAAAAAGAAAACAATTAAATAAACAAAATAAATTAAATTAATAAATTAAAAGTATTGCTAAAGAAACAAAAGTAAAGTTCCCCTTTAGTAGCCAGATCGATTCGTTGGAAATCAGATTATCTTCTTGGCGATAATTCATTGGCTAGCAAAAAGTAAATATTTATATTCCAAGTCGCGTTTTGGGAATTATAAACCTAGTTTTAACTTTTCTTTTGGCAAAAACAACGAAATATTTGCGGTGTCACAACTTAAAAAGTAAAACATTATGCCTTTATATTACAAAGGCGATGGAGAACATTTCGTTTGTTTTAGTTCATTGATCAATAATGATTTTAACAATTGATTACAATTATTTTTTTATTACGTCGAGTTGAACATCGTAATAATTTCTGCTCCAAGTGATACATAAGGCACTGCATTTGGAAAGAAAATGCAGCGCAGACGTCTCTGTCTCTTCGTCAGGATACTAATTACACTATCATGCAACTGCCTCTATACCAGTAGCGAGCCGTGATTTATTTTATAGGTAATCTACGAAAAAATATTCTTTAATTTTTACAAACATATGTGAGTAATTTAATTATGAATGACATTTTTTTCTGCGGTTCTGTAAAAATCAACTCAAACGAGAACATTTATTTTTAATCACACGATACACGTAACTTTATTCTACACTATTTTCATACAATACTTGTACAAAAGTTTGTTAACAAATACCACAATGACATTCAGCAGCAACTATCAACACTGAGCACTGGCCAATTCCTTTTAAAATGCAAAATGTCAAAAACGGCCACTGCAAACGCCACATGTCCTATGTGATTCATAATAATATGTCAACGGTATCATATTAAATCAAAAAGTCCTTCGGAAATAATGTTCGAAATACTAGTTTTCAAATAGAGAATCTTAGAGAAATAGGGAAGAAAGATTACGAAATCTGCAAGCTTGTTTTAGTTCTAAAAAAGCAGACATGGGTTGAAGATGTAAAATATAGTGTACTTTTTTGTATGGAGTAATAAGCTGAGGTAATCGGCTAGTTTCGTCGTTCACTGAGGACGGGCTGGGCGCTGGGCGCACTTAATGGATATTTTTTTGTAAGAATATATATATATAAACAGTGGCGGTGATTTATAATAAATGACAATTATTTTATTTATTTTCGCCAAAGCATATTTACTACTACTACTACTACTACTACCATCACGCCATTTCCCCGTAGGGGTAGGCAGAGAGAATGGACCGCCACACACGTCTATCCTGGCATACACTCCTAGCCTCTTCCACATTCATACATCTTGTCATACATGCCCTTCGGTTCTGTCTGCTTTTGACATGACCAGACTTAAGATTTTGGTTTATCTGATCATGCCACGTCTTCCTTGGTCGTCCTCGTCTAACGTTGCCGTTCATTTTTGCCATATATACTTGTTTTACCATTCTCTCATCGTCCATTCGTTCTACGTGACCAAACCATCTCAGAGACCCTTTTTTAATCTTATCAATTATACTTGTCTCAGATTTACACTCTCTCCTGATTTCATCATTCGTAACCCTGTCATACATTGATTTCCCACACATTCGTCTAAGAGATCGCATTTCAACCGCGTTCACTCGGCTTTCATCCTTCCTCTGCCAGTTCCATGTTTCACTTCCATACATAAGTGTTGGGACTAAAACTCCGTTGTGCACTGCCAGTTTAGCTTCGATTGACATATTTTTATTAGAAATTACTGTGCTTAGTGCTCCGTTCATTTTGTTGCCCGCATTCACTCTTCTTTCAACATCTTTTTCTACTCTTCCATCTCTTGAAAACATGCTTCCTAGGTACACAAATTCTTCTACTTGCTCGAGACATTCGTTGTTTACATTTATTACGCAGTCAGTAACCTCACTATCCCTTTCAAATACCATCACTTTTGACTTACTTTCGTTCATCGCCAATTCGCTCTCCAGGCATACATCATACATTCTAGAGACTATTTGCTGCAAATCAGCCTTGCTGCTTGCTAACAGAACTGCATCGTCAGCATACAACAAGCAGCTTACTGAAAAATTATCCATTTTTGCTCCAATACCCATACATTCTATCTCTTTCATACAGTTGTCCATGTATAGATTAAACAACCATGGTGACATTACACATCCCTGTTTCACGCCTTTTGAGATCGCAAACCAAGATGTAAATCCCCCATTAACTCTTATACACGCTGAACTCTCCTCATAGAGAGACGATACTGCACGTATAAGTTTATTGTTTACTCCATACTTTTCCAACACGCCCCACAATTTCATTCTATCTACTTTATCATACGCTTTTTGCAAATCGACAAATGCGCAGAATAGTTTTTGACTTTTTGCCAAAAACTTCTCCGTTAGCATTCGCAGCGCAAAAATTTGATCCGTGCATCCACGTCCACTCATAAAGGCTCCTTGCACGTCCCACACTTTGTCTTTCGTCACCTTTCTTACTTTCTCGATTATAATTTTCCCATACAGTTTACCGACAGAACTCAGAAGACTGATGGCCCTATAGTTTCCACATTCCGCACGAGATCCCTTTCCCTTATATAAAGGCATGAAAACTGCCCTCCTCCAATCCAACGGCGTATGTCCTTCCTTTAGGCAGAGATTGAAAAGTCTGTGCAGCCATGTGCTCACGATCTGGCCACCACTCTTCAGATATTCCACAGCAACCTTATCATACCCAACGGATTTTCCGTTTTTCATACTTTTCAGCGCGCTCTTTATTTCTACCATGCTTATCTCACATGACCTATTATCACTCGTATCTTCCTCTGCACAACCAAGCTGTTGCTCAGGGACACTTTCAGTACTTTCGTATACTTCCATAAAGTATTCCATCCATCTCTCTTTCACTCCTTCGTCATTCGTTAGCATTCGTTAGCATATTTACTATAAAACATTATTATCGAAAGTCAAATTTAATGGTAAGCTGTGCATAATTTCTTTTTTAACGATTCGCCTATGCTCTATCCACCTTTAGCGTAGTAGTTACTGAATGCTTATGACCAAAAGAGATAAAAACTTGGTATTAGTATTTGAAAGGAAAATATTTAACAAGATATTTGAATTTTTTATACCAGTTCGTTAATTAAAATATACTAAAAATCAAAAATTGGAAAATGGTTTTCTGGTGTCTTAGTAGGTGAATTGGTTCAGCCGGGTGGATTTCACCCTCATAATATAGGTTTCAGCTCTTGTAGATGCAGATGAAAGAGTTCGGGAAATGTGGATGTTAAAACATTGGCAGAATGGTGAATGTTACACAGTGTGTAAAGTGGCTACTTAAATCTGAAAATGGCAAGTCATAAGCCCTGTAAATGCATAAATTTCCTTATCTTCTTCTAAAAAATATTAAGCCTCTCCGTTGTTATTAATTTAAATTAAAGTAACAGCCCTTTCTGCATTCATTTAGACATACTTAAAACATTTTTGATATCAATAAATTTATAAAATAACATAAACAAACAGCGGAGCAGTAAATCTACGAAGGTAGACTCCTCTACTTTATAGCAATTTAGAGTTAAAAAATGTTTTCAAAGTACCTACGCATTACTTTCGGTGGGTGGCTAGAACAGTTTAATTAAAAATACAGCTAGAGTCATTCACCTGTGATGAACGGCAAACAATTTAAATAAAATTACGCATAGTAATGTTTTAATTTCAATACATAATACGTTTTAATATTATTACAGAATTAACTGATAAAATTTCCTTGTTTCATTGAATTTATAATGTTAAACGAATAGGGAGAGTTCTCGTTCATTTATAATGACAACCTATTTTTCAATTAAAAATAACATTAAGCTAATTGTTTTTTAAAAATTAAAACCGCGTCTTTATGTTTATACAATAAGTACCTGGTATGTGGTCACGCGGATAAATAATGTTTATTTATTTATTTACGCTATATATAATACACATACAATTTATTTACATTTAACGGCTTACACAAACCGTTCTGATTGAGAAAACTGCAAGCACATGGACATATTCTAGGTATACAAAAGATAAAAGTATGCATATATGGGGTTTTATTCAAAATTTGAAACAAAGATAAATAAAAAATCTACACTTTACTATGAAAAGCGGAGAGGCGATGGGAAGGAAAGAAAAAGGAGAAAGGAACAACCGAAACATTTAGATAGTGATATTTCAAGATTGATTTAAATGTAAATGAAGAAAGGGCGTCTCTAACATTAGTGAGTAGATTATTGCACGATTAAACAGCTACTACTGTGAAAGAGAAAGCAAAAAAATAAGAGCGGTGAAGGGTATTCAAAGGGCTCTCTCGTTGCTAGCACGATGAAATAGTTTAATAATGTTACAGTTATGTGTGTGAAAAAGAACTTGAATCCCGGACGAGTGCTATCAAATCAATGGCTATTCAGGGCTAGTTATCTTAGAGAAAGAAAATCGAGTGGAGAAAAGTCAGCCTAGTAGTGTTGTGGCTAACGCGAGAAGGTACACGAGATACGCTGCATTCACTTCACCAATTCAGAGCCCTATGCGTCAGTAATGGCGAAATAATTCGATACTATGTTATTTTGCGAAAATCAACCAATGAAATCATTATTGATGAAATTAGAATATCCGAACACAGGTAGAATTGCTTATGACAGGTCGTAAGCCCTGTAAATGTCTAGATCTCCTATCTATATTGCAATCAATTTAATATTTTTATATGTATAATTCTTCTGTTCGTGTGATGTCACTGAACTCCTCCTAAACGGCTTGACGGCGCGGTTTGCAGAGAAATGTAGATCTTTGCGCTGCGCGTGTTCGTAGTCTTCAATCTAATATGTAAAATAGAAGTTAGAAGCATAAATGTTTTATTCATCGATCTTCCAGGGTTGCATTCGAGGAGAATGCATATACAAAAAATGGAAGGATGTTATTTTTGTGTTTAAAAAAGTTTGTTTTTGAATGTTTGGGAATATAAATAATTTTTAGTTTTGAAATTCAATCATAAACAAGTATCTAGGCACGTACTTATCAATGAAAAGTCTTTTTCCTTTTATCCGAACAGTTGTTGCACACTTTCATGACACAATCGAGAATGTTTCTTTTAATTTCATTTGGTTCCGAATTAAATGTAAAAATCGCTTCAAAATCCGGCTGGCGGTTAAAAAATTACTAAATTCGCGCTGGGCATGAGTTGAGTGTCGTAATTTTAGAGGGTAAAATGCAGTCTGACTTTTCTTCATTAACACGTAATTCCGTATTTTTTCCCTGGATTTTGGCACTAGAGCAGTGGTTTTTGCATAATTTTGATATGAGCACGACGAAGACTATTAGGCCCGGTTGTTTGATCATTAATAAAAGTGGGGTTATACTATAGTTAAATTTATTAACGAATTTGGTTTTACTATCGTTTTACTATCAATGCGTTATTTCACCGACGCGACGCTTTTACTTCAATTAAATATAACTACTGTTTTTTCAATTTCAAATCTCGAAAACGAATATTTTATTTTGTTCATTTTTTACACATTGTTACACTATGGAATGTGACTTTGCAAACGTCAAAAAAGCGAACAAATTAAACCACGTGACAACATGGGATAATTAAACGCAATAAATTAGCATCGGTAAACAGAATCTTACAATAATAATAAAGTTTGATAATTTTATATAATGAAATCCAGAGAACAATAAAAATATTATAATATCTTATTTGAAAACAATAATGATAAGAAAAAATAAAAAACAACAATAATGCGGTAATCTAAAAAGCTCTAAAATATTATAATGTAGGTATATAACTTCACAAACATTAACAGAGGAATGAATTGAAGGAATATAGATGTTCAAATATGGGCAGAATGGTGAATGTTACACAGTGTGTAAAGTGGCCACTTAAAGCAGCCAATGACAGGTCATAAGCCCTATAGATGCCTAGACTTCTATATTACCTTATCTTAAATGTTCTTCATTTCTGTTGTTATATGTTAATGTAGTATTTATTATATTCTTTATTGACACCACTATTTATAACTTAAACTGGATTATTTTTGAAAAGAAAAGCCACGAAATTGACCGTCCG
The DNA here is from genome assembly GCF_059751315.1 of Micrasema longulum. Taxonomy (NCBI): domain Eukaryota; kingdom Metazoa; phylum Arthropoda; class Insecta; order Trichoptera; family Brachycentridae; genus Micrasema; species Micrasema longulum. The sequence continues at coordinate 196,633 of NW_028277853.1, read as the reverse complement.
AGGTTTGGTGGAAAAATACTGTCAAATCGTTTTCGTTTTTTTGACAATAATTAAAAAATTTCATCATCAAACGAACTTTCTTATTTAGATTGATCATAATAAGTCATAGTCCATTCTGTATTCGGAAATAAAAGCAAAACTGAGAGACGTGAGTAAATAACGACAGCCGGTAAACGTCAAAAAATGACACCATCTTCATTATTCTACTGTTGACGTTTTACTCGGGTTGAAATTTTAACTAATGGTTAAAGAGTTTTACTATCCACCTTTAGTTACTATAGATGTAACAACCCATTTTGCCATTTCAAACTATTACTTCAGCGTGTTTACTATTACTAACGATCAAACAACCGGGCCTTAGACAATCGGCGCAGGATAACGAGGTATTGCACACTTTTTTTGGTTTTGCTTCGGGCAACAGCAAATCACACTATGACAAAACGAAAAGATTGAAATGTCAAACTCAATGTCAAATGTCACTAGTATATAGTTTTTCGAAAATTGTAATATCGTAAAAACGTTTGCTGAACCAGCCGATGCCAATGCAGGCAAGCCAATGTTCGGGCAGGACAACGCCTGTCGGGTCCGCTAGTACATTGTATATTGTAGAGTATATTGTATATTGTATATTGAATCGGCATTGACATCGTGGAATAACATGGTTATATATACAACGCTTTACTATGAAACCACTTGAATTTAATTTGGAGCATCTAAATTTATTATGTAAATGGATGGTTTACAACTAGATATTCTTGTAGATGCTCCAAAATAAATAAAGAATGGTCTCATAACAAAGTGCTTTAGTAAATTTAAACGTTTACCTTGTTTATTACATAAAAGCATCCCATATTTTAGTAAATACGTAGGTGTGTAATATTTATGTTCGGGCCTCGGTTAGTTATGTGTTTCGATGCAATCCTTCAGTTGTATTTGTTCTACCGTTGGTACATAAAATATGAGAGCAACTCTGCGTCCCTTCTTGGGGTTGATTTCTAGTTTTATTAAATGAGTGGCGCTTTGGTCTAAATTGCGGCTTAATCATATATTCCGGGAATAAAGCTTAACACAGCCTTCATTATTTATGTTTCAATGGAACAATTGTATGTTAAAGCCCGCATCACAAAGTCTAGGTACCAGCGAAACAAAACATAGAACCCTCTATGGAATTCGCTTTTTGAAATCATAATTAATACATAATGTAATCATTAAAAAAATATTAGATACCGTGGAAAACACTTTTAGGGTTGTAATTAATGTATTATCATCATCATCATCATTTCCTTTCCGCACCTAATGGTGCGTAGGGCACTGGATTGGTACACCAATTACAGCATATCTCGATCAATTTTGTTACATGAAGGTTATCAGTCTTACTTAGGTGATCAGACTATGAAATATTATAGTGTGAAAACACTCTTTTAAATAAATATTTCATACCAACCATGTCAGGAATCGAACCCGAGACCTCTTGCATGGTAGGCAAACGCGCTGATCATTACACCACGAGGCCGACGTATTATAATACGTAGTAAAGTATAGTAAAGTATATATGTGATTTACAATTAGTGAAGTATAGTATTACTGGTTGAATTGAATTTATTTTTGTACATATAATAACGTTAAATGTATTTCAATACTTGTGTAAATAGCTTTTGTTTCTTTAAGGAAGAAAATAGATTTTTCTGTTATTAAATCAAAACATTCTGAATTTATTCCTGTTGTCATTATGATGATATTTGATTTAAAGGCCTTCTTTTTTTATTTTGTTCCATGTATTTTACCGTTATAATAATAATAATATATTACATATCAAATAAATACATACAATTTATACATGTAAAAATGTTATTTTCAAGTTCTCAATAATCAAAGATTTTTTAAATATTAATTTTAAGAACATTAAGTTACTGTAAATTGGGCGGGATAACGACAAAAATGCCTGTAGAGAGGATAAGGAGGGGGGGGGGGGGAGATGTACATATTTATTATTATAATGTCTACTAAGTTACATAATACATTTTTAATGTAAATTTTAAGTCTGACAGAGTGATGTTTGTATAATCTATATTTTTAAATTTTGTATTGTACATTGAAAAAGTCCTACGAAAAAAAGCATTTTTAACATACGATGTTTTACTTATTGGTACATGAAACAGGTGGTACCGTCTACAAATCCTGGCTGGCACATGTATTGTTATTAAACCAAGCAGCTCTGTACAGTCAACCATTCCTGTCACAATTTTGTAAAGCAGTAGTTGGTCCGCACACACTCTGCGGTATTGTAGAGAAATGATTCCATGGAAGGTGGAGGCAGTGAGAGTAGATACATAAGAAATACCGGTTTTGTATTTAAGGTACTTTATAAATTTGTTTTGAATATTTTCTATTCTACTTATGTTTCATATTATAATGTTTTCTTTCTGTTTTGGATTGTATTAACTGATATTATGTTTTTTTTATGTACGGTCCTAAACAAGTTTTTTTAACTTGCGTATTTTGAATGTAAATACGCGAAAACAAAGCCTTTTCTTTGTCCACGAGAGCGTTTTGAATATTGCTTCTGGGAGAATCATATCTTTTTCATTAATTAATAAATAAAAACAATAAAAATGTGCTTCTAATACTTACTTATTCATTTATTGAAATCAAACAGTTTTTGAAAAAAATTCATGGCTTCAGAAAAAAAATTATGAAGTAAGACCAAATACAGATTTCAAATCTGTCTTTCTTCGTCATCCTTGTTTTCCGCGTCCATCAACATTCTCATCGCAAATCTTTTAAGCCGTTCTTTCGCTGTACATGTTCAAACCAACGCAGCACCCCTTTCTAGATTTATCTAGAAGTATACAAACTGAAAATAATTTTACGCGTTTAATTGTAATGAATACTTCGTTCCAACTCCATGGAATTTATCAGCAGCTGAAGTTTTTTAATTTGAATCGGATTGTGGTCCCGTGGCTAGTGTCGCAAACTCACGGATCAGAGATGCGAGGTTCAAATCCCACTCTAACCCAACTTGATCCATATTATCTAATGCTGAGTTACTCACGACTCGTTTAAAATTGCCCCTTAAAAGTTAAAACATTTGGGTTAATTATGAAAACGTGAAAGAACGCGTATGTTTTAAACCATCGAAAAGCTATTAATTAAGTACAATTGTGCGTTATTGACAGCTACGGGTTGTTTGGATAGACGCGTCCAGCTGTAGAGCTTGGACCAGAGCAGCGTCCAAACAAGATTGAAATCCCTATTTTTACAATGTAGATGGAATTATTTTTATCATCTCTCTTCCCCGTTTATTGTCATTGAGAGTGACGTTTACACACCCGACTTTAATTATCGTTCTATATCAAGGTTTTAGTGTTCCCGAATACGCCTTTTAAATTGTAATAAAATAATATATTGTTTCGACTTATTGTACTGAAGGCGTAACTTTCTTTAGTTTACCGAAATAAACAGGAAGACCTCATCCTAATGATGAATGTAACCAAAATGACTCTAGAGAAAAATAAATTTTTCTCGTCGTGAATTAAATTTGGACCTCTGCGCGCCACGCCAAAATACGCTGATATTTATACTGTATTAAATAACGCTAATACTAACCTGAAGTGTTTTTTTGGCACGAAAAATATTTTATCACAAATTCCTACCTACGTAAAGAAATATTTATGTATTTATTTAACACTTTATATACTTATACAATTTATATACATATAAAGGCGGGCATATTGCCTTAAGGTAATTTCTTCCTACCTACCCAAACCGTTCAATTTGAGAAAATTACAAGTACATGGACATAATATTGAATCGTACGACGGGTAAGCTTATTTGAAAGTCTGTTGGTGTTTTTTAGATAATTGTCGACCAACTGCAGGAAAACTCAACTCATCTGGGTCGTATTATTAAAAAGACTCAGATTATGTGCAAAAAATCCTGTCCTTACCCTGATCAGCCTCTCTATGATAATAGACAGAGGATTGTGAAAGTTGACAGCTTTAAATACTCGGAAGTTCACAAACCTGAGGATGGGAAGCATGCACAGAGAGCTCGCAACCCGCCTAGGAATTGCTGAAGCAACTTTTAACGTGGTGCGTGTTGTCTGGATCTCTAGTCTATACTCGGTCAAAAAAAAATGCTGATTATTCAACTCTTGTATAATGCCAGTAGTCCTATATGGGTGCAAATCTTGGCACCTTACCAAAGCTCAAAGCACCAAACTTCTGAGTTTTGAGAGTAAGTGCTTGAGAAGAATATTAGGTAAAAGGGGGTTTGATTTTATAACCAACATTGAAGCACGAGAACGGACGCTGCAGCCTCCTATAACGAGCGTCTTGAGGATGCGGCGGTGGATCTGGCTTGGACACGTGCTGCGCATGCCTCGAAATAACCAAAATCCAAGTTGCCTTTTCTTTAAACCTGCGGGTTCACGCAGTCCTGGAAGGCCGTCGATGACGATCTTTCGACTTTATTCGGCGGAACTAAGGGCCGCTGGATTGACGTGGGAGGAGGCGAAAGTGCTGGCTGGCGATAGGGTCTCCTGGAGGCAATTGGTAATGTCCCCATGCTTTTCTTAGGAGCGGATGTGGAAAAGAAGAAGAAGAAGCTTATTCTGTTGCTTAATCACAATGGGCGCACTTGTCGGTAATAGCCGACGCAAAAAAAACTCTCACGGCGATTGATTTTCATTTTAGTAATTCATTTGAAACATGGATAAAAATTTATCGATCGGGATTATATATTTTTTTTTATTGCCACACTTTAACCTGTTGTGTGGAAACACTGAATAACAAACATCATAATTTAAAATATTGACGTTTTGCGATCTGTGTTATCTCAAGTTTTGCATATTTTTGTATTATTTGGCAGCGTTGAATTATTATACTAATTAAAGAAAAAACTTAAGCAAAGTAAAATATATTTAAATTTATTTCAACAGAGAGGGAAAACATTTTGAGGAGGGAATATGGAAGTCTAGGCATTTACAGGGCTTATGACCTGTCATTGGCTGGTTCAAGTGGCCCCTTCTGTGTTTTCCCTCTCTGTTGAAATAAATTTAAATATAAACAACTCTCTAGGGAGGAAATCCAGCCAGTCTGCAAGCATTTGGACATAATTAAACATTGTTAAAATATATTTGTTTCATGAAGTTGCAGTTATTAGTGTAAAATTTATCATGGACTATATCGCTTACTCTAAAACCTTGCGTGCAGAAAAAAATTGGAAAAGATTCAGAATTAGCGGAATAAATTCAATATGAATCATCTTATTTAGTTCTTGTAACATTCAAAAAGTTAAATTTTATCGATCAGTTTGATTCAAGTTAACATTTTATTATGTCCACTTAATAATTCAACATTAAAAATACATTCGACAGAGAAGTAATTTTTGTTTTATCAATAAATGTGAAATTGTTAAAATGGAATAATAAAAGAATGAGAAAAATCAATATAATATTTTTTAACACAAAAATATTTTTTTAAATGCATATCGTAAAGTTAAACATTTTACTAAAACTATATTCGATTTACGATAATTTTAGTAATATGAGTGAGAAAAAGATACAGCGAAGTAATAAGAAATTGTTTGTGTTATAATTAGGCTAAATTGATTAACTCAATATCTTTGTTTAAAAAGAAAATTTATTAGTTAAAAGAATAATCTTCCAAAAAATTTAAATGCTAAAAGTAAAGTTTATATTTATTTTTAAATTGTTGAGAACTTAGACAAACCTGGTTAACAGCAAACCTTATTTTTGCTTTATACATTATAAGGGTGGTAAAAAAAGTCATACGTATCTATAGCAATTTTTAAATAATTATGTAATTATTGTATTTATTTATCTAATATATTTGTAACGTTATAAAAAATTTGCGATTAAAACTGTTTTGCGATAAAAAAGTTGTTTAAAAGTATTACCAGCGTAAAAATATATAAAAAAAGTTAAAAATAAAAATTATGTAAACCAGATGTCCACATATGCGCACTAAAGGACGCTTGAGGATAATTCACGTAACTAGTTGTGATAATTAATATTATTTTCTAACGACCGGCATGATGCTACTAGAATCTTCTACTAAAACGTCAGAAAAGTAAGTCAAACTTCAAAAGTCAAATTAATTTATTGGCAACCTGTCGAAATCGCATTGTCGTGTTTAGTCGATAAATTTTAATAATAACTTCGCTTCTTAACATTCCCTGAAGAAAAATTCGAGATATTCGGATTTCTAAAAACACTTTGTAGATCAGAATCGATTAGTCAGTCAAAAAAACTAATAATTCTTCGCTGTGCATTAGTGTGTTAGACGTGACATATTTATATATTTACACATCGCGTATCGTTTGCTATTTAAAAACGGAGTAAAAAAACTCGAAGGTGATAATATTTTGTAAACGATTAAAAGATCTCTCACAGTTGGCCAGTAGGGGTTATAAATCCAACTCTCGGCGAGTTTAAGTAGAAATTTTAAGATGAAATAAATAATTGCACGTTATTAGAGAGGTTGTTGAAATTTGCCAGCAGTCGGAATTGGCAAGTAATTGGTAAAGAATTCTTAATGCATAATGCATACTACGTAATTTATTATTGTACTGGAGAGCGTAGTCCTGCAGAGCGTGACAGCACAACTGGTGTTTTTTTTGTGGCGATTGTATTTTAGATTCGTAATAATGTCTCCAGTCTCACTAATATGACAATTTAAAAAAAAATATACATTTTTGTTCTATGATAATACACAAATTAATAATGAAACACCTCACACTTAACAATGCTTTCAGATTGTGAAAATTTACTTTCAAAATCAGTGTTCAGGTTACCAAACGTACGGAGCTTTTCGTGAAACCATCAATTTAATTTGTGACATGTTTAGCGAAAGTGTTGTTCCCAGAAATGGTTTTGTTAATTGGCCTCTACGATCCGATCCTGTGATTTGACGACATTGAATAATTTTCTATGGGGCTAAATGGTCTATGAAACCAACCAACAACAATTTTTCTTAAAGCACTCGAAGCCAGTATAACACTCACCATTTGGCAAACAGCGCCAGATTTGTTTTTGTCCAGAAAACTTCGCAATCCAATTGAATAGTCTAATTTTTACCGCGTGTAAGAAAACATAATTTGTATCCAATTTCCCGTAGCACTAAGTTTCATCGTTGCAACATTTTGATGGAGCCTGTATGTTTACTTTTTGGGTGAGTATAAAAAATCTCTGGACCAAGGAATAATAGAGGACGTTTTCATTTTTGGTACCGATTGTAATTTAGAAATCGCTCCTGTTATTATTCTGTTTAAATATATTTTTTTAATTAAAAATTGATTTATTAACCCTTACGGATTATTAAATTTATTTTACAAAAGTACATTTTTTTTTTATTCATGCTCTGTCATTGATAGTAATACTTTTTTACATCTTTTGAAAAGTTTGTCTGAGTCTTTTGTTTAGTTTTGTCTGATAGTTCATTGTATAATTTCAGTCTCTGATATATGATAACACAAACAAAAAAAAAAAAAAAACCATCACGCCGTTTCCCCGTAAGGGTAGGCAGAGAAGATAGAACGCCACAACACTCTATCTTTGCATACAGATCTCGCTTCCTCTACATTCATACATCTTCCCATGCACGCGCGCCGATTATTCCGACTTTTGACATGTCCATCTTTAAGTATTTGTTGGATTTGGTCATGCCATGTCTTTCTCGGTCTTCCTCTATTTCTGCATCCATCAACATTAGCATTGTAAATATTCTTAGCCGTTCTCTCGCTGTCCATTCGTTCTACATGTCCAAACATGTTGTATATGATATGTTTTTGATATTCGTGTATCGTATTGTTCACTACATTTTTTTCAAGCTTTATTTCTTCGTCTACAATTACATCAGTGGCTAATTTATGGATAAATTTTAATGATTATAGTTTTAAGAGTTCAGTTATATTTATTTAATTGCTTAGTTTGTTTAAAGAGTTCTCTAGTTGCAGTTGGATAGGGAAGGTCATATACTAACTTTTTTTTTTTATTTTGCTGTCTTTGTGGTCTGTTTATGTCATTTTGATTTCCTGTTCCCCATAGTATTTGTATTTACGTTTTTACATAGGCATCATTCATTAGAATTTTGTTCCTTTTTTGAACAAAATGATATATTTGTTTTATTATATTATTGTCTAAGAAACTCCTTGTATTACAGTATAGTCAAAAAAACGTGCATCTATTTTATGTTTATTTTTTGATAAAACAAGAAAAGAGTTTTATTCGAGTATATGTTGAGTATGCCGACATGAATTTACAAAATGTTTCGGTTGAGGAACTGCATATTTTTGTTATAATCATTTGTAGATTAAAGAAATGTACTAAGTACGTTTTTAAAAAAGAACCTATGTTTAATAGTCGAAAAAATTATAATATAGAGCAAAATAAAAAAAAAACCAGTCCTACACAGATATTAAAATTAAAAACCAAAGCAGCATGCAGATTTTTTCATTGCTGATATAAATAAAATAAAAGACTACTCCGTCTATTCACTATGACTAGAATTTCCAAAAAACAAACCAGCCGCGTGCTACCTGACAGAGGATAACGCATTTCACACGTGCCGTCCAAATTGCCTGGGCACGGTAAAATTAAGGTCGATTGACCTTTACTCTAGTATTTATTTAAAATTTATTCAGCTGCTTTTCTCAGGTAAAAATCCTCCATCCATCGAGTGAGAATTAGTTGGCCTCGTGGTGTACTGGTTTTTGTGTTGGCCTGCCTTTTTTTTTAATGATACTTTCAATACGCTTTAGCTTTTTTATATTTATGTTTGTATTTCATTAATATTTTTGCTAAATTAGGTGTACTTACTTATTACTTTTGTTGTAATTTATATTTGTATTTTCGGCCTCGTGGTATATTGGTCAGTGCGTTTGTCTACTATGCAAGATGCCTCGGGTGGTTCGATTCCCGCCACGGTTGATTTGAAATATTTATTTGAAGGAGGATTTTTACACTGGAATATTTCATAGTCCCTGGACTGTTACCTGAAGCGTAAGACTTATCATCTTGACTTCATGTTACAAAAATGATCAAGATACGCTGCGATTGGTATACCAATGCAGTGCCCTATGCACCATTAGGTGCGGAAAGGAAATGATGATGATAAATAAAACCTCCTTTTGTTATTTTATCGTGCTGTGTGGATTTTTGCCATGGCGTAAAATGGGCCAATCACATTGTATCACGCAGTGTGCAGTCCGGTCTCCATAAATGTGCTTCAGAGGTAAAAACACTGACTTAGAATAAAATTTAAAAGCACTTAGAGCAATTCGTATTCCCATTCATTAAGTATGCAGCGAAGCGCGTGGATTTCCGAGGAACGTCTGCAACCGGCAACCTGCAATTGGCAACCAGCGACCATATCAAATGGAGCGATTGCAGCCCATCCAGTTAATCTTTGGTGTATCAAAGTACGATCACATTACACCGTTGCTTCGAAGTATTCACAAGCTACGTTTTCCAGAAGGGTCGAGTACTAGCCGCGTCGGTTAATGCGCAAGGCAATGCATAACATAACTCGTCAATTCTTTAAGGAACTCTGGGTTCCGGACGAGCTGGCAAATAGGTGCCTCACTCTCCGCTCAGCCTCCTGTTCTGCTGCGGAGAAGGTGATTTGACCTTATTTACACAACTAGAGCTCCAAAATTGGCAAAAGGGCTTTTGTAATATCCGGACTTTGGGCGTGGAACGCTAGTTCGAAATTGTGCAACAGAATCGTTTTTCAGGAAAAAAATTTTTTAAATCGTTTTAATAACTTGAAAAGTGCTACTTTTTAAAAATACAAACATAATAATATAATATGTGTATTACATGATTTGTAAAATTTGTCTATGAACAGGCTTTTTTTTTTTTATGAAGTATAATATACAGCGCCCTCGAAGTGGTTACTCACGAAAACGGCGCTATAAAAATTGACGAAATTTATTATTTTTATAACAATAGATTCAAATAATACAAATGCAATTATGGTGAGTAATAGGTTTTCTTCCGGAAGCCTAAAGAATGAACAAATACAATACGCAAGTACTCATTTACTTTATTAATAAGCATTTAGTTATTAAAAAGTAACAGTAATAGTTACACAAATAAAACTGTTACTTAATAACAGCTTAGAGCAGCGTAGGCAAAAAAATGTAGAACAAGCAAATGCTGAAACAGTTTCACAAAAGTAACTGTTATTTAAGAACCGTTTCACTTTTTTATTTTCATTAGGTTTAGAGGGTACTTACGTTTATGTGACTTTTTTTTTTTTAATTATAAAGAAATATTTGAGTTCTTATGATTTAACTAAATATTTCATTTTGAGGGCTATTTTCAACAAGTTGTAAATAACTTACTAATAGAAAATGGGAATCAAGTTGGAGTAGAGTGGGATTCGAACCACTGACCTTTGGTCCGTGAGTCCGAGACACTAGCTACAGGACCACAACCCAAACCTTCAAACTGTTTATTTTAGAAACAGTTCATTTTAATATCCTGACTAGTTTCCTTCACAGTAATAGTAATGGTTTCAGCCATTTCCAAAGAATAACTGTTTTAAAATAAGCGTTTTGTAAAACTGTTTAGCTGTTTCGGAAGAATAAATATTTTATTTTAACTAATTTACAATTTACTGACGAAAATCCGTTGCCTATCTCTAAAAAAAAAAAACAAGAAAATTAAATTTACACCATTATCATTAAAACCTAATTTGCATCTGATGGTGCAAAGTGCATGCAGTGTATCTCGATCGTGCGCTGCAGGAAGATAGCGTGATCAGTCTTACGCCTTAGGTGCCAATCCTCGGTCAAGTATTTCATGTTGACCCGGGGAGAAATCAAACCCAGGACCTTCAGCATGGTGGGCGAACACTTCGACCACCACACTGTGAGGCGAAGATTCCTTCACTGGATTTCCTATTTAAGAATTCCTGAGAATAGTACTGGTCGAGTCGAACACACCCGTCCAGGATTCTGGTTCTCCCTCCGGGAGGACTCTCCCGGACACGTCCATAAAGGCGCAGACTTTTTTATATTGATTATTCCAAATACATATAGGGATGGGCGCTTCACAAAAATTACTCATACTTGTATCATGTAATACGGTAGAACTTCGTTTATCCGAACTCCAGTAATCCGGATAACCTTATCCAATGCCAAAATCCAGATCGTCATCAAGAAGTAATATTTTTTTTTGTCTTTTCGTATTTATTTATTTATTCGTACGAATATCAGAAAAATAATAACAAATCCCTAAAACTCTATGAGGTCAAGAGCCCCGTGTTGAGTTGGGATACAACATAACTTTGCTGGACATGTTTAAGTAAGTTTTTTTACGTGATTTAAATTCCCTGTATTATTTCAAAAGCAATAGAATGTTGCACTCATTAATCCGTATAATTGGTGTTTTACTGTATTTCGTTTTAAATTAATGGCCTGAGGTATTTTTTATTTATTTAAATTATTACATATTATACTGTATTAACCCCCAATATCACGAATTATTAACTCACTGGCGATGTAATTAGTTAAAGTAGAAAAAATAATGAAAATAAAACAATGTTAAAAGTTTCCTAAATCGTAGTGAACAGTTACATCCCAAGTAGGGAGGTGTCTGCTTTCTTTTAGACTCGTTTGGCCAAAACCGGGTACAATCCAACCCCTTTCAGGAAACATAATAGACAACATGTGAACAGCCAACAAGTCACCCAGTTTTGGAAATCTGATTAAAAGTGTTACATGCCATAAAGCCTGCAACTGCAATTTGTGTCCCAGAATTTAGTGGACTAGTTGCTTACTATAGTTTACGCCACAAATCTGTCTACGCATTTAAAAAATAAAAATGAAATTTAAGGTTTTTCCTTGATCTAAAGAAAGTCATTCAAATTGAGCCATAATTTATTATTCCGTGTTACAATATTACATATTTGAAATTGGCATAGTTTTTGACATAATAATTATCTTAATGAGTTATTGAACAAAGTGTGTACATTCCCTGTGAATAATAAAATCAGTCTAACTGTCAGGAAACCAATGTAAATGCCAAGAAACCGGCCAACCGTTGTGGATTTTCTTTATTCGCTACAGACGTCGTCAGAACATAAAATATTCAGTTTATGGGAAGAGTGCCTGTTTTGTGCATAGCTATTCTAACTATACCATAACATTATACGTAATGATCACAGCTAATTTATGTATATTCCGACGATTTAAAAAAAAAGCTATTTGTTCGTTATTTATTTGAAATCATCCAAAAGGATTGCCAAATTTTTAAAACTTGTAACAGACTACGATCTCTTGTTACCACTTTTTATAAATTATCTTTTATTTTGCCAAGATGTACTATAACTAAGGATTGTCTATTTTTCACTGGCTGAGTCCATAATAAGGTATGGGGTCATTCAACCAGAGCCAATTTCAAAATGATGTAGAATCTACAGTATTTTATTTAGAAAGTTGTACCACTAGAATTATTCAATCAGAGATAACAGAAGACTCCTTTACAACTCTGCCAGTACAAGGAATTTTGTGGTTCTGCATCATTTTAGATCAGTATAATTCGAATATTCTTTGATCTATCAAAATCATAATCACACTACTCGTTTTACTTATCTCTAAAATGAGAAATAAATATGGCCATAAAACATTAAATTTTATTGTACCTTACATTTAAAATTTAATTCCCACTGCTTTAGATTTAATAACACATGTAACAATAATAAAATTAGAGATTGGCTTCTCAATTAAGAGTTAAAGCGCTCAGCCTCCGTACCGGCTGGGCGTGAATTATAGTTTCTCTCTCCAATCGTAGCTTAAAATTTGAAATGAAATTGTAAACTGCCAAACAAACATTGTGTTAGTGTTTATAAGTGGTCGATGTGTAAACAAAAAGTGGAAAAAGAAGACTATTAATTTTTAATCATTATTTTGCGCTTTTTTCTTGCTAAAAAAATATGTGACAAGTAGTGAATAACGGAAACTTTCAAACAACAGTGCGCCTACTTTAAAATCATAGAAAAGTACATGAACCCATTGAAATCGTTTAAGAATGTATTAATTTGCGATGCGAATGTACCAAGATTTAACTATCTAGAATACTACCTCCCACGATGAATTACAACAGTGCTACCAAAAGTGAACTTATTGATAAATACTCAATAGATTTAAAATATTCTTTCCAATATGCTCGTACACACAAAATGATACGTCAATCCTCGAACCACTCTCATACACCCGTTTGTCTAATAATAATGTAAAAAATAAATAAAATTGAGCGGGAATTTCATTATCATTATAAAACGAAATAATACAGACTGAAATGGATACAAAGTCGTTGGAACAATAAACTTCTTTCCCCCCTTCGGCAACTACACGTGGACCGGACCATCTTCTAGGAATTTAGAATAAACATGTGTTTGCACATGTGCGATACTGCAACAGTGACTAGTGACTACCGAACATCTACGAGGGCTACCCTTCGGATATTTTTATCTGTTATGTCATCCATAGTGTTGAAGTGGTTTATCTGTTTAGTTTTTTATTGTTTACTTTTTAGCACGAACACCTTACAAATTGACTATTATGCTCAATGTTTGTTTTTGTAAATTTATTGATAATTTTAAGTTGCCAGAATTTCACTCGTCCATGCACTTTGTAGCTGCCAGACGATTAGTAATCTAGCTTCAATAGGTAAATGTTATCAACTATCAAATATACAAATTTAGTTAATGAGGTCTAGAATTCCAACCGTCCATGCGCTCGGTAGCTGCAAGACTTGTTGTTATCTAACTTCTATTTTTATAAATTTGTTTGTAATATTTTTTTTTTAAATATCACTAAATCTCTTAACTTGTAAATAGGGGCAAGATTTCTTATTATCTATGCGCTCTGTAGCTGCAAGACGTGCTGTAATCTAGCTCCTGTATATCATAATTGGAGACGAGGAACAATAATCCCAACCGTCCATGCGCTCTGTAGCTGCAAGACGTGGTGGGATATTTATTTACTGTACAGCGCCCTTGAGGTGATTTTCACAAAAACGGCGCTATATAAATTATCCAAATATATATAATATATATATATTGTCTAAAAATGATGTGATTTATATGTATATTGTTTCTTATTATGCCATAAGTATGTGTTTTTCTTATATATTTTTTTCTTTATCTTTGATTAAACGGATACAGTTTAACTACTGATCCTTTTTTAGACTGTAATTGTTCATGTAAAGATATTTATTCTAAAGTAGGATTAATATTTATGTAGGTAAATTTCACCAACAAGCTACGAAAAGTGGCTTGGTGAGTTTTTTGTGTTTATTAGATGTATTCGTTGTTTATGCATCTTTTATCCGTGTGTATTTTTAAATTATTATTTTTTTTTATTAGGTACAAAAGTCACAAAATTAAATATAAATATTCAAATCATGCAAAGCTTTTATAAAAAAATATAACTGAGTAAAGATACGTGAAATTTCAATAAATGTAAGTAAATATTTGAATCTAACCACTAGAAATTACTATCGTTTTTGAGACGCAGTCGTTTATATATTAACATGCAAGTCCCATTATGCAACTTCACCGTAGCATAAAACGAACGTGTTGATATGACACTTGCTATTAAAATCTATTTCTCAAGAGAACACTCGTAAATCTCTATTTGTTTGTGGTATCAAAAAAAAAAAAAATTAACGAGATTTACCACAAACTACTGTAATCTTCAAAAAAAGAGTAATATATACAGAAGAACGCGGCAGTAATTATGATGCTACAGTATTTTTCTCATATTTTAAATCAAATGAGCAAATACCACAAAAAGTACTGAGCACTATACTGCCATCCCAAGCTAAAGGGTGACATTTGATAAATAATTGTTATATTTCTTAACAACTTACTTTAATAAATACATATAAAATTAGAATGTTTTGATAAATATATGGTAAAATAATACCAAATACTTAAAATAAAAATTTGTTTAAGACATTTAAAATGTTTGTTACTGCTTCTTGCTTGGAATAGCTGTATAATATCAATGTAAAAGTTTGTTTATGCTCTTCTGAAAAACGGATAATTTAGACATACCACTGTGCGTTTTTGGGGATGCGATATGTATGTGGACATATATAAAATGAAAGAGTTAGTATAAAAAAATAAAAAAATTAAGGTGAAAAAACCAATATTATGAGTAATTTAAAAAACAACAGCTAAAAAAAACACTAACATTATACTAGGTACAATAACACTGCCGTGCGAAGTACCCTACCGGTGCAGTGAATCGAATAACAGTTAGTATTAGCATAACAATAAACGGAAGTAATTACCAACAGAATCGGTAGAAATTATTCAGAAGTTTCATGTAAAAACGTAGGTATGTAACAAACTTTGCTTGAAAAGTCAGTTTAAAGATACGATACACTTCCTAACTGAATATAAAATTAAAATTCATTGTAACAGAGGGGAAAAACATTTGAAAAGGGAATATGGAAGTCTAGGCATTGACAGGAGTTACGACATATCATTGGCTGATTTAAGTGACCATTTTACAATTTATCTAACATTCACCATTATTAACCATTATAAATATTACTCCTACTACTACAAACACGTCATTTACCAGTAGAGGTCGGCAAAGAGAATGGACCGTCACATACTTCTGTCCTGGCATGCATTCCTAGCTTCTTTCACATTCACACATCTTGTCATACATGCCCTTCGATATGTCTATTATTATTATGAATAACTTATATAGCGCCGCTTTCGTAATATAATACCTCAAGGGCGCTTTACATAGTGATTCTATAGATAAATAAATTTAATTGAAGCTTTACGACATGACCAGACTTAAGATTTTGGTTTATCTGTTCATGCCACGTCTTCCTCGGTCGTCCTCGTATCACGTTACCGTTCATTTTCGCCATATATACTTGTTTTACAATTCTTTTTTCGTCCATTCATTTTACATGACCAAACCATCTCAGAGACCTTTTCTTGATCTTATCAATTAAACTCGACTCAGGTTTACACTCTCGCCTGATTTCATCAATCGTAACCCTGTCATAAATTGATTTCCCACATATTCGTCAAAGGGATCGCATCTCAACCGCATTCACTCGGCTCTCATTTTTCCTCTGCCAGTTCCATGTTTCACTTCCATACAATAAGTGTTGGAACTAAAACTCCGTTGTCCACTACCAGTTTAGCTTTAATTGACATATTTTTATTAGCAATCACTATTCTTAGTGTGCCGTTTATTTTGTTGCTATAATGTAATAAATACTAACTTTGTTCAATTCATAATTTAATAGAACACCAATATAGAGTTTTAACTATTTGTCAAAATAAACCCTTGTTAATTAAATTAATATTGAAATCGAATTATTATATTAACTTTAAAGCTTTACCTCTACAAATATTTTAAAGGATGGGCTTTCGCAAAATACCTATAATGTACCTAATAAAATGCACTCAATATTCACCCTAATTCATTTTTAATCCCTTTACTTTTCTTGGTCTATATAAAAATTAACAAAACTTGTTAAACAACCCCATAAACTATTAGCAATATTATACACATAAATAACTAAACAGAAATTATTGTTAGTATACAAGAATACTTTGTAAACATTTAAGTCAGTTTGATAATTTCCGAACAAGACAAAACGGGTCACATGTATTTATAAAAAAAAAAGTCAAATTAAATCCAATAAAAATGTACATATCTCTGATAAGGAGTCAATTTGACTTTAATTAATCAAAATGGTTACCGTATGAAAATACTTACTCAGAGTTTCTTGAGGGAATATAAAAAAAAGATTTAGATACATTTATTTTAAGATGGGTATCCCTAGAGATCTAACGAACTAAAATTAACTAAATTGCTCGAACGTAAAACATCAACTGATCTAATGACTTTTTACAATATAATAAAAGTTTGATTTGATACCCCCGATTTATTGAAGTCGATGTATTTCTATATACTGCCTAGGTTGAGGAAAACATCTCTGTATTTTATTGTCAAAATTCTCATACGGTATCACAGTATAATATACTATTAACAGAATGCAAAAGACTGTTAATGAAATATGCCTCATATTTGGACGTATTTAATTTATCACTGATCAACTACAAAAACAAAGTTGTCAATATAATTGACAAAAAGAAAAATCAACTTCAATAGATCAGGTTAGAACTAGTTTATTTATTCATTTAAGTCAATGCGCCTTATCCACTTTTGTATTTATGTGATCTCTAAATATACGGTTATCATCCATCAGTACACCCAAATCTCTCGCGTTCATTGAACGATTAGCAATTTTCCCAGATAGTTGTTAGTCAAATCGTATACTTTTTTCTTCCTAGTATATGACATGAGAAGACATTTATCAGTATTCAATAAAAACTGATTTTCCTGGCAATAACGACATATTCTATCTAAGTCAACGAGAAGAACTTCGCAATCATTTATTAAAGACACGATTTTAAACACTTTATTGTCATCAGCGTAGAGAAACAATTTAGCGTTTTCAATGCATAAACCCATTTCATTGATATAAATAATAAAAAACAAGGGTCCAAGATGCGAGCCTTGAGGGACACCAGATGAAATAAGTTTTAATGATGAATTATATCCTTTAAGTGAGACCGATTGACTATATTGATTGAATAGTTATGATTTGTGTAATGTAGTTGGTTATTAGAGATCATCATATCTAAAACCGCTAAATATGAAATAAGTATGTTTTTGTTTATATATGTGTATGTAGTAATACCTCATATTGTATTACTATTTCATAAACACTATTTTATTAACAAGTCATTCAAATGGCAGAAATGCCGCGTATAAATAAATAATAAGTAGCAATCGTGTAAAAAGCAGTCGCCCGGAATTTCGATTCTATTTTGCACACATAACTGTATTATTTATCGACCTGGACTCGGTCAAAAAAGTTGACGTGGAAGATAAGTGAATAGAAAAAAACAAAATAAAAAATAGTTACAAACAAAATGCTAGTGCAGAGACCAGGGGATGCCGGTAAATTATTGCTTTAGGGCGAGGAATCCAACGGACCCATTTAAGGGCATGCAACACGTCACTCGCCCTTATCCGCCTCTACCGGCATTTCTGTTTATGACTGTTAGCGTGTCTATTTTATGTTTTATAGTAAACCCACCGCATTCTTCGTCTGTAAAATGAATTGTAAGTACCTAAATTATTTTATTTTCAGCGAAGTTGAAATAAAAATTACAGTTAATAAAAAATCATGCTATTATGATAATAAAAATTTGTATATAGTTTTATTATACTTTTACTTAAATTAAATCAATTCTCAATTAAAATTTAAACTGAAATAAAATATTGATTAAACTGCAGTTCCACCAAGAAATGTCAGTAGAAAAATTCAATCTTTTAAATTATGCTATTGTTTTAACTTTTTACATATTCCAAAACTATCGTATATTATTTCTGTCCAGGCGGATCACAAATACAATACTGTCAGTGAAATAGAACCTGAACTGTTTGGCCCGTTTGCCTACCATTCTTGAGGTCTTGAATTTGATTCCTGTATGGACGTGAAACACTCATTTCTAAAGGTTTCTTAAACTGCAATATTTCATTGTTTCTGGACTGGCACGTAAAGCGTAGGCCTGATCGCTTACCTTTATATAACAGATGATAAAAATATTTTATTTATTTTATTTGACTTTACATACATATACAATATATATATATTCATATAAGAGCGGGCATACTGCCTTAAGGCAATTTCTTCCTAACTACCCAAACTGTTCGGTTTGAGAAAATTATAAATACATGGACATATTGAATCTTAAATTTAAAAAAAATAAAATAATAATGATAAATTAAGGAATTAAAAATTAACACTATACAATGAAGAAAAAAAAGGGGATGCGAAGGATAGAAGAAGGATAAAGGAACAATTTAAATATTTAGATAGTGACATTTTAATCTTGACTTAAATGTAAATAAAGAACGGGCGTCTCTAACATTAGTGGGTAGATTATTCCACAGTCGAGCGGCTACTACAATGAAAGAAGAAGCAAGAAAATTAGAGCGATGACAGGGTATTAAAAGGGTTCTCTCGTAACTAGAACGAAGAGATAGTCCGTGTTGTGAAAGAGGTTGGATGAGCTCTCTCAGATAAAAAAGCGAAGTGCGATTATTTAAAATATTGTAAAGATGTGATAGAATGTGAGTGTTTCTTCTATGCTTAATACTGAACCAGTGTAGTTGCGTGCGATACTCGGTTATTTGGTCAAATTTGCGAATATTAAAGATAATATAATAAATACAAGTATTCTGCAATCGTTCTAACTTATCGAGTAATTCAAAGTAAGCATCTGGATAACATACATCCGAATAGTCAAGGAGTGGAAGAAGTAAGCTCTGGACTTCTGTTTGCTTAACATTAATTGGCAAAAAATTCTGTAATCTTTTAAATGAGTGCAAACTGCTGTAAAGTTTACGACTAACTTCGTTAACCTGATCGTGTGACCTTAAATCCTTATGAACTTAAATCCTTATGAACGTTTTTGACTGAAGTCATGAATGGAATTTCTGTACCATTTATTTGGAATAGAGGAAGTGTGGAAAAATTCACTTTAAAATACATTTGTTTACTACCAACAAGTACAATTTAGGTTTTTCTTGGATTTATGAGAAGTCTATGTTTTTTTGTCAATGAAGAGATATGCTCGAGTGCAAGTGACATTACTCTATGTGTTTCAACAATGTCTTTATTCTATGTGTTTCAACAACGCTTTGGTTCAAAAAAAATATTGACATATGCACCACTGGACGCGGAAAGGCGAATGATGATGAATTTAAGGTAATACCCCTATACAAGAAATCAAAAATAAAAATAAAATAGTGAATGGAAATAATTGTTTCACAAATTAATAGATAGAGGATATAAAGTGTTGAAAAACAAAGTCTTGTATTTGTTAGACCAGACATTAATATGTGTTTGTTGAACGTCAGAATTAACATTGACACATTATCACCACTGCTTTTTCCGGGACAGAACCTAAATATAAACCGCACATAAATGTATTAACATGTTAATATTAAAAATAACTGAAAACACATTCATCTAATTATTTTCAGTTTTATTTCATGTATTTTAAACTCCCAGCGGGTATTTGCATTTTTGAAAAAAATATTCATAAGTAGGTTTATTTTTGAAAACTGAGAAGTAATTAATTACACAAAATAAATAAACGCAAATGGAAATACAACCGCTAAAACAATAATGGGAAAATGGGAACAGGTAATGACTAAACGACACAATAAATTATTTAACTAAATGTTATTAAATATTTGTAAATAACCACTTACCGATTTTTCTTTGTCTACCGGTTTCGAGACATACCCGTCTCTTCGCCAGGACACCAATTAAACCAACAAGCAAACCGACATGCAAAACCCACTATACACCTTCATCATAGTTATTGCACAAAAATATAAAACCAACACGGTTTGCATTTTAATAAGCACATGCACTGATTGGGGCAAACATGCACTGATTAAATTTTGAAAATATTATATTGTTTGAGGATTAATGAAAAAAGTAGAGAGGATGAAGGGAGGGGATAAGCTTAATAGGTTTTATAGGGTGACCATTACAGTGGAACATCGTATAAAGGACTATATTGGAAGTTTGTTTGATTATTGATCAAAGGAACATTATTTTTTAAAGCTTTTTTTTATTATTTTTCTTTAAATTGTAAAGCAAGTGGTAGGTATATTTTTAATAAAAATAAAATGCATATTTATAAATGAAAAATTTTGAAATTGAATATACGTTTATGGTTGAATTCCAAAACATAAAATAACTCATTTTCAAATATAGAATTCATTTTGCAAATGTCAAACTCGGCTCTTTTTTAAAATTTCTTTTTTTATATAGTCTTTAAATAGTAAAAACATAATAATCGAATGTCCTTATATTAACTTAAAATTATAATTAAAAGATATACTAATTATCAACATTTCTAAACAATATACGCACACTTTTAAGAAGCCAACTCAAATAAGATTACTGTTTAAAAACTAACATATCTGCTAAACACATGTTTTTTTAACTTACATTTTAAGGAAATAATATTTTTTTGTTTTCTTATTTCTAATAGTATTTACTTTTAATATAACTGTACAGCTCAGTGCATCAACGAGTTTTGTGTATTTGTCTTATTACGAAATCGGGTTGTGGTCCTGTGGCTAGTGTCTCGGACTAACGGACCAAAGGTCCGTGGTTCAAATCCCACTCTATCCCAACTCGATTCCATTTTCTAATAGTGAGTTAATTCCAACTCGTTGAAAATGGCTCTCAAAATTAAATATTTGGGTAAATCATAAGAACGCATATATTTCTTTTTAAAAAAAAAAAAATGGCAGCCTTACTTTATTTTTATTTCTTGTTTCATATCCGTGTTCACATTGATTAGAAAAACCCTTTTAGTCAACTCTTCTGAGGTATACCCATTAATCATTTTGTGAACAAAAAACATTACATTAAAATATATCAGTTGACGTATTGTCACAATTTTTGTTTGTTTCAGCATCAACTTTATCCTAGTAAATCTATTCTTTCTTTAAATTACTCTTATAAGCCTATTCTGCAGAACAGTAAGTTTATTTTTTCCTCTGCTGTAGCCAAAAACAAAATATTAGTACAATAACTTATATGAGGCTTTATAATGGAATTATATATCATTCTGCACGAATATGCACTAACGTATTTTCTGATTTTTCCCATAAGAGAAACCTTCCTTGCTATCTTATTCGTCACATATGTCGTATTCTGGAAAAATTCCGTCTAGAATCTATAAAAATCCTCAAATATTTCATCTCTTTCACTTTCTTTAATATTCATTCATCCATCACCATTGTTGGTGAAATAGGGATTTTTTATTTTCTATGTTCATAAACTTACTTTTATTTGTATTAAGCTTAAGTTTATTCTTCTTCAACCATATTTCAACTCTTCAGGCTTTTCTCACCAACAAGGGTGAACTTATTCATTTTTTTTCAAAAATCTTTTTAGTGTCAGTTAATATTATTTAAGTATAACCAAAAATCCAATAAAAAATAAATAAATGGGATGAAATTAAAAGTAATGTAAGCAAAGAATCAGATTGGGATCCATAAAAAAGCGAATATTGTTTGTATTAAAAAACAACATCCACCAATTTATTTGTTTATGCATTCTCGTCGATTGCAACCCGGTAGGTCAATGAAAAAAATATAAATTCTTTAATTTATTTTTTTTACAGATTCGAATGAATTTTTTTGGAATAAACAATTATATAAATATGACGAAAATAACTGCAGTGATATTCTGTCCGATAAAAACACGGCGTCTTCCTCTCTGCGAATGCTAAATCAAGAAAAGTATGGTGAATGTATACTTTACAAACTTTCATTCAATTTTTCAGTTTTTCCAGAACGCTCTCGAGCCCTCCGTTCGCCCCCTCCTCGAATCCCGAGCCACTATATTCTGAACAGACGCCTCAAGCAATTATTTTGAAAACATAGAACGTAATTATATGTTAGCTTCGGGCTTTCTATTAATGCGCCGAACAAAAAGTGCCGACCCCTAATTAAAAATGTTTCAGGGCGGGTAAGGGAGTCAGTTCTGTGTGTGAAATAGAACGAATAGACGAGCGTTTTCGACTCGACGGCTACTCCCAGGTAAAAATCCCGTTAAAAGAAATCAAGAAGTATAAAGTTCACCGTTGATGACATCGAGTTATCCCTAGTCGATTTATGTCATCAGAATTTTTTTCGAGAGTAGTCATCGAGTCGAAAACACTCGTTCAGAGTTCGGGTTCTATTTCACATACATTTATAATTTTACATATAACTGTATTTTTATTTCTCACAACAAAATATCCAATAAATATAAATTATACATTACAACAGAGATAAACAACATTAAAGATAAGGTAATATAGAAGTCTAGAGATCTACAGGGCTTATGACCTGTCATTGGCTAGTTTAAGTGGCCACTTTACACACTGTGTAACATTCACCATTCTGCCCATATTTGAACATCTATATTCCTTAAATTTTTTCATCTATCGATGTTTGTGAAGTTAAGGAGCTGAAACTTTTATTTATACGGGTGAGATTCATCTAATTGAATTATTTCACCTACATACTAGGCAACGTCTGAAAATTACTTTTTTTCAATTTCTATCCTTCTTCATGGACCAGGTGGATTTATCTACAATATTATATCAATAAATATAACATTAAACTACGCAATTATATTTTTTTTTTTCGTTGAAATTATCTTATCTAAAGGAAAATCTAAAAGAAATCCACCTTGAAAGTAGTGGTTAGCGCGTTCTACGTTCTATGCTTTAAGCTCCGGGATTCCTGGCAAGTTCGACATGAAATATTACTTGAAAAGGTAGTTTTACACTAAAATATTTCATTGTCTATGAATTTGTACGTAAACTGATAACCTTTCCAGATTATTAACAGATAACAGATAACAGATTATCGAGATACGCTGCCCTCGGAGTATCAATCTATCGATAATCGATAATCTGTTATGATATATTACCGCGATAGATTATCGGCGGATAGAGAAAACTACTTTGAGTATGGAAAATTATGACTAACTAGCAGGCGAAAATTATCTGTCACGGACAACTGTGTGACAGAAAATTCGACCCTCCGTAATATGGTTTAAACTCCTGTGTGCGAGTATAAAGTTCAGACGCAATCAATCAATTCTAGAGTATTAACATTGAAAATTCTTATTGTTTGGATAATAAAAGTTTTTCCAACATGCAAGAAGACTCGAGTCCCATTTCTGACATGATTGACATGAAACATGTATTTATTTAAAAAGGTTTTTTTACACTTATATGTTTGTAAATTTGTACAAACCGCTTTAATTTAGAGTTAAACTTTGACCGGTTTCGAGGTTACTTCCTCATCGTTAATTCAAAGTTAGAATCAGAAAACGTATAATATGTCTCAGTAATAATAATTTTTCAGAATTCGCAAATCATCTTATATCCAAAAAATACATGATTTTAATCAAGAAATGGGATCAAAGAAATTTATCGAGAGTCGGCCTTATAATCTCTCAGTAGAATGCAGACGATTGTTAAGTGTATCGTTTTGGCAATGGTAAAAAGTCATATAAAAATCATGTTCAAGCGAGCTTGGATCGGGATTTATTGGAGTTTAAAATCACTTTGAAGTGGGAACTTTCTATCATAGAAGCCTATTTCAAGTATAAATGAGAACTATTTGAAATGTTAATGACGTAAGGAACGCGGACTATTTTTTTACGGTCATTTATTGGCTTGATTCAATCATATGATGTCGATATGACTAGTAGGTAGAACACACATAGTCTATATATATACACATGAAGATAGCGTTCATAATTGAGGCCTAAGAGCGTTATACTGATCTTCTTATCTTTATGTCACAAAAAAACTATTATGACACGCTGCAGTTGTCGTGCCGATGCAGTGCCCTATTCACCATTAGGTGCAGAAAGGGCATGATGATGAGGTTTATGTTACCATATCTACTGTATTTGTTGATGTACATATATTTATTTTCAATCGTTTCACAGAACCCATTTAGAAAGATCTCGTCGTTTTCTTGGGTATGTATTTATTTAAAGACTTACAAGGCAAAACTCTCGAGAAATCAAAGTATTATTTGAACAGTACTCGCAGTAGTCGCAGTAGTCGCAGCTACCAGCGACTCTACTCGTATTGTGAAAACCGCGTGCAGTATCAATAATAATCTTCTCTTCGTTTATCGTTTACTTAAAGTAACCGACATATTCGTGCGGCCTTTATTTCGTTTTGGTAAATAAAACCTTTGTGTGATCATGTTTGAGCGCACTTAAAACAAAATGTAGTCGAAATGTACACAACAGGGTAGACATGCACACATGCACACATTACATTGTAGTTGAAGTCATACATAAATTAATAAAACACTACGTAATACAAAACCAATGAACACGTTTTAACTCTTGTGTGGCTGGAGACAATGTTTTTTTGTTTTACAGTCATCATCACCGTGCTAATTATTCATTAAATTCACAAATTTTTTGCATGCAGTGACTTGCAAATCAATACAGTGATGATTTAGATTTATTTTAAACCACGCCGCTGATGATCAAGTCCTGTGTTTTGAAAAAGAAATAACAATTAAACATCCAAATAATGATTAGTTCTTCACCTTTGTTTTAACTCTTTACTCTTGTGTGTATAAATATTTTTTAATTTATTGTTTAGTATTATTATTTATTTATTTTATTTGTCGGCCTCATGGTGTAATGGTTAGTGCATTCGCCTACTATGCAAGAGGTCTCGGGTTCGATTCCCGATATGGTTGATATGAAATATTATTTAAAAGGATGTTTTTACACTAGAATATTTCATAGTCCCTGGACTGGTACCTGAAGCGTAAGACTGATCACCTTACCTTTATGTTACAAAAATGGTAAAGATACGCTGCGATTGGTGTACCAATGCAGTG
Organism: Micrasema longulum; assembly: GCF_059751315.1. Taxonomy (NCBI): domain Eukaryota; kingdom Metazoa; phylum Arthropoda; class Insecta; order Trichoptera; family Brachycentridae; genus Micrasema; species Micrasema longulum. The sequence goes on along the minus strand of NW_028277853.1, from coordinate 171,082 downwards.
CCCTACGCACCATTAGGTGCGGAAAGGGAATGACGATGACGATTAATATTCAAATGAACCTAAAAGTTAACTTTTCTTTTAAAGCACTTTCTTTTACTTTCTTTTTTCTCTTTTTTTTTGTTCTCTTCCTCTGTTTTAAAATTACTGCTATTTTCTTTAATTTATCTTTATTTTATATGGGTAAATATTTATATTTTGTTATACATGTAATATTTCTTTTTTATAAATAAATACTGTTTACCATTGTATACTTTTCTCGATGTTTTTGTTCTTTTTTAATATTATACTATTTTTTGTTGTATTTATTTTTCACTGGTTTTATTGTAATCATATAAAAGGTTCATGGAACCATAAATAAATAAATTGGTAGTCAGATGGCAGAGAGGGCCATCTGTATTTTTGTCTATATTTTAGTTTTTAAAAGTTTTAATTAATATTTCAGTAAATACACGCAGCAATAAAAAAATCAGCTTCACTTAGAATGGTAATTTATTATTTAAAAGCAACACTAAAATATTTTAGTTTGTGGATTAAAGTCTTGAAATTGAGACGAATTTCAGCTCTCCTGAACATTTTCGAAAATTACAGATGGTCCCTTCTGCCATCTGACTACCGAAATGTCATACTGGTCTAAGTACGAAGTACAATTCGAGACTTAATAAATTAATTATTTTTTTTAAATTATGAATTTGTATTTTTCATAATCTTCACATTGACATTTTTACACCGGATTTGGAAAGTTAAATTTGTAAAACAATGCTGAATTTACAATAAAATATTTATCTTGCTACGCGAAGAATAAATGTGACGCCAATACACCGATAAATCTGTATAATAGAGAGCACGAAGATAGAACTTATAACAAAAAATACAGAGACGCTTTTCTGTGTTCGGTGTTTGCATAACCAGATTCAGTCGGTTATTGACAGCGATGGAGGGTGCACGAATGACAGCGATGAAGGGCGAATTTATGATTTTTATTTTATTTAGCTATAACAGGGTAAAGTTATACGTTATTTTTTATAAATTATGGAAAAGCAATTATAAAAGAGTACCTAAGAATCTAGGTCTTTTTTTCAATGCCTGAACTTTTGAATATTCCGTATCTTGCTTGTGGTAACACGTTGTTACATCACCGCGCGCAAAGGAATTATTTACCACAGTCTTTTAATAGTTGATGAGCTGTAAATTTTAAATAGGTAATGTAATAAAGTCATTAAAAAAACATTAATATGCATCCATGTATTATTAAATAAATATCTATTAGAATTGGTTCGCACCCCTTTTTACGAACATCAATAAAATTCAAGAAAATTTTTCAAAACCTGGGGGGAATCATATTTAATTTGAGAATAAAAATTACATTTTTAAGTATCAATTAAAAGAAACAAACTATTATTCTGTTTCCCCGTAAGGGTAGGCAGAGATGATAGAAAGTTACATCAATGTGTATTTGCAAACAGACCTAGCTTTGTCACGCACGCACGGCAATTATTTCCAGCTCTCGGTGTTTCTCGTTTTCTGTATGCATCATCACTTGCGTCGTAATTTTTTTTCAGCCTTAGTTTCTTCGACCATTTGCTCTGCATGTCCAAACCAACACAAAACTCCTGTCTTGATTTTGTCGATAATGCTTATCTCAGTCTTACATAAAGCAAGGATCTTAATATTTGTGCGACTCTCGTACGCAGTTTTACGACACATTCGCCTTAGAGATCGCAATTAGAAAAAACGTTGTTTGAATAATCAAATTAAAATTAGATATCAAGTTCTAATATCGTTCATAAACATGTTGCTCTCGATATATTAGTTAGCTTATACAAAGCGTCTACTTGCCGAATGATTTATGTGACGAATACACTTTTTTTAAACGCAATCTTTACTACAGTCCAATTTTATAGGATTTCGCTATCACGGCAACAATAATGTCCAATCCATACAGGAATAAATCAATTTTATGGCTAGCGCTCTGTCAATTAAAATTAGCTACAACTTTCGACAAAAATAAGAAGGCTCAATAATTTCCACAAAATAAGTTGGATACACGATGCGTTCTTTGAAAATACGGCACATCAAATGTGACACTAAGCTTAGACAAATTGCGACAAAAGGGGCGGATTAACATACGCAAGCACCGAATTAATTCTGTCTTCACAAAGTTAAACGAGTTAACGTGTCAAACAGAGAAAAATACATAATAAAATTACTAAATTCATGGATGGCAGTTGAAAAGAACATAGTACGAATTCGTACAAATATATTGGTGTCAGACTTTTACGATTTCATTTTTATTTAGATCGAATATCATAAAAAAAATGTTTGTTGTCATTTAACTGAACAAATTTACTGGACGAATTTAATTTTTTTTTACAGGTCCAAATCAAATGAAGAAGTTGTCAATGCTGTTTGAAAATAGACATTATAAAAAATAATTTCCTACACACGGTAAAAATTGAAACATTCAATTGTAAAGCGAAGTTTCTCGAAAATGCATGCAAAAAAAAATCAATATGGTTTTTATAAAATAAACTACTTTGGAACGTCTCAGGTTGATTAAATTATTAGAATAATGACTAATCAATTATAGCGTTGTTGTGTTGTGATAGATTTCCGGTTTCCGTTTTGCCATTTTTTTCAACACTTAGTACGTTTTGACAGGTACGGGGTTTCCGTTTTAAGTGTCCGGAAAACTCACTGATTCAAACCGTTCAAACGCCACTTGCGGTGTGATTTAAAAATTGCATCATTTAAACAAATCATGGCAATGATAATAAGACACAAGTTTTATTCAGAAAAACACACCGAACTTGCTAATTTAATTAAATAAAACCATTTTACATCGTCGCGCGTCGTCGTGGTAGCAAAAAGACTCTAGTATAAAAGTACCAAATATCTCTTTTTTTGTACTAAACTTTAGTACAATTTCAGGATTAAATAATTACAAGCTTATAGGAGTAATTAGCGAGAGATATTATTAATTAATTTATTTAGTTTATTTACGCTCAAGGGGTATTTATAAAAAAACATGCATGCTAACGTACTTAAAAATAAAACACAAATAACAACGTAAGTAAATGTACATAAAAAAATTATGTGAATTTTTTTATGTTTTTTTATCATTTAAAATATATGATAAAAAAACATAAAAAAATGAAAGTAAACACAAAAAACAGTAAGTATATAAACAAAAAATGCAAACATATAAAATAATGCAATGAATTATGTAAATAAAATAAAGTAAATTAAGTGCAACGGTAAGAAATAAAGAATATTTAAAATTAATCAAATAATCAAGTGAGCATATTATCACGAAAAAAATAATATACAAATGAAATGCGTATTTGCCAATACATAAATGCGAATGAGGTTCATTTTGTATTATCGCAAATATGATTAAGTATAAGGTCAACTAATAAATAAGTAAGTAACTAAAAATGAAGTTACAAAATAATAAAATATGTTAAATAAACCTGTAAAAATTAACTAAAAAGTAAATGTAATATTTTAATTAGTAAATAAATATTCGTCGGCCTCGTGAGGTAGATGTTTTGCGCGTTTGCCTACCGTACATGAAGTCTCGGGTTTGATTCCCGACAAGGTTGACAGAATAAATTTATTTAAAAATGTGTTTTTACCACTAGAATATTTCACAATCTTTGGACTGGCACCTTAACCGTAAGACTGATTATCTTACCATCATGAAACAAAAATGAATAAGATATGCTGCGATCGGTGTACCGATACAGTGCCCTATGCATCATTGGGTGCGGAAAGGGAATGATGATGATGACATAAAATAAACTCGATGTTAAAACAGTTTCGAAAGAAAAGTAGAAGAATATAAATAAAAAATAAAATGGATGCATACATGGCGAGTTTTTTATGTTTAACCGTAATGTAAGAGCAGTAGTATGTCAAATACTGAAAATAAATACAAATAGATACATGAAAAGTCCATAAATAACAATGAGATTCGTGGTTAAGGGATATTTGTTTTTAAGTCACGTAATTGAATTGTCAATAATAGTTTGACGAGCTGCGACCAATAAACGTGATATTGTGTAATGTCTGCAGCCGCTCCATAAGTGTCACCTAACCTAAGCAAAGCAGTCTCGGTATCAATGAATAGCTAAGTCGGTTGGAAAAAGTACCGAAGCAATGAAACAATAAAGTACTAGGTGTTAAAGCAGGCACTCTCAAATTGATCAATTCAAATATTTTTGTATTGTACTTTATTGTGTATGTGACTAAACAAAAAAACAAGTAGTTCCTGCCTCGATACAGGCTTTCTTATTGAGGCAGGTAAACACATTTATTTATTTATTTAATGCGCAAAATACACAATTTTATCATAGAGCACAATTATATGTTTTATGTGCCGACTTGTTAGAAAATTCCGTGTTAAGTCGGGACTCTTCTATATATAAATTAAAAACATTTTTTAACATTTTAAATAATATACAAAATAATCAAAACAATATACAAAATTATAATAGAAAAATACAAATAGTAAAAATTTGTACATGTCGAAAAATGGAATGCAGAAATGTTATAAAATAATACATGGCAACATGTTATTAATAATTTATTGTCATTTTATAATTCAATTCGGTAATTAATTGATAGTAAAATAAATACAAAATAATACAATAAAGTATAAATAGTAACACATTTACACATATTTATTTATTTTAAAGAAACAAACAGTCGACAGTGATATAGTAACATTAAAAAAACTACAGTTTAAAGACAGACCAGCCAAGTTTCTAAATAAGAATCATACATTTGATTAAATTGTGTTACGACAAAAGGGTGTGTTTATGTGTATTTGTATGAGAGCGTATTCGTGTAGGAGTAAGTGTTCAGGCGTGTGTAGGTGTGAGCATCATTAAATAGTAAGTGGGATCGTATCGTAGCCAGAAATAAGGAGTCTTAATTTATTTTTAAATAAATTAAGGGGCATGTAAAATATATATATAGATGAAAAAAAAAGCATTATAGTCAGAGCAAGAACGATAAAGGAAAGATTGTTGTGCATAGTTAGTGCTACAGACTGGCAGATGAAACAAATACTTATTTCTTGTCACGCGAAAGGGGACATTGAGATTAATTTTGGAGAGTAGGTTAACAGGGTCTACTTTATTATTTAAGAATATAAGATATGGTAGAATAAGTAATTTAATAAACATAATAATTAAGTTAAAATATATAATGACAAATAATTATGCATTACTATTAAATTTATTCAAAGATATTATATACGTACATGGGTATAATGAAGAAAACATTATAAACACATTTTCGTTATTCATAAAAGTTTTTGCTCAATAGACTGAAATATTTCATTAAGAGAAAAACGTTATTCTTCGATGCAATATCATCGTGTATAAATATTATTTTACACAGCTAGGCAGGTACGAAAAACATAAACTAAACATAAGTTGACTAACACCAACGATTACGTCATTTGGCCAGGTATTTCTGTGATAATCGACCTTCAGAGGCGAACAAAAGTCACGACCAGTTTTTTTTTATATGTTCATCTCATTATGATTCTAAAACTGTGGGTTAATAAAATTATGAATTACTTGAACATATCTACATAAACATGAATTGCGGGAAACCGAGTTTTCTAGTTTAAAAGTCGAAAACATAGCCATAAAAATCACACTGTTTGCTTAGAATAATCGTAAATAATATTAATAAAGCTTTACTAGTTTATGCAATCATTTAATTACATACAATCTGTTAAATAAAATCTGTTCATATAATTATTATATATTGTCGTTCATTTGATGTTCAAGGCACAGTTTTACTATGAACAAGTGATAAAAATTATTTTAAAATTAATACCAAAGAAAAGGTCCTACCCTAAAGCATGCATTTTCAGATAATTAATTATGAGGAAGTTCAGTGTTTAAAAAAAATCAATTATATGCTACTATTAAACTGAGCCAATTTTTAAAAATTTATTTTTATATATCGTATTATCAGCGCTATGACTTTTAAAAGTTTTGTATTTCTGAAATAACTCCGCCTGTAACGTCAGAGGTTCTTCTCTGTCGGTTCTCCCGATTGGTTCGTTTACGGTGAGCAAACCGGATATATTTCGCAGCTCTCATATCATAAATCGGTTCAAATGAACCAATGACATCGTTCAAAGTAGTGCGTTTTTATGAAATTATTTTTTTCTTAAATTTTCAAGAAACTTTGCCCTATAATTTAATGCTTTAATTTTTACCGCGCGCAAGAAAACATTTCTTGTATCCAATTTTCCGTAGGGCTGAAGTTCCTCATTATGCTATAAATGCAGGATTAAAAAAAAAACTATATTTTTAGTATATCCAAATGTTTGTAGACCAAGATGGGATTTTACTTCTTAGAAAATAGTCTAGATTCAAATATATCACCACAGAGATGAAGATCATTTAACTTCTTAAAAGACTGTGCCAAAATTTTTATTTAGAAACTGTGATGTAACGTCGTGTAACATTCAACAAAAAACGATTTTATTCAAAATAAATATAATTAAAATTAACCGAAATACACACTGTTTGTTAATATTTTTTTCCATTATTTGTAAAAACAATAACAAAATTTAAGCGTGTATTAGCAATATATGACATTACTGTTTTAAAAATTAAAGATATCAAGTCAATATCGTTTTATGTAGACTCATGTGACAGGGCTTCAAAATCACAGCAATTTTATGACTCGCACCTCCCAACACGTTGAAATATTTTGCAAATAAATCTTTACAACGGAAAAAAACACGTTAACTCATTCGCAAATAAAATTATACCTACAATATAAAGCAATACGATGATTTATATCTTAAAATCCAAGAATTAATTTACTTGAAACGGGGTCAAGATAAACTTTGGAGAGGATAATTTGGCATTGGATCATAAGAGAAAAAAATTACATATTCAAAGTATGAAGATATGTATTGCATGATAAAATAAAATCTTGTTGTTCATTATACCTAATACTGTACGGACAAAATTATTAGTAAATTACGCAATAACCCAAGTTAAAATTGAATGTAAAAAATATAGTTTTTAATGAAATTAATAAAATGTTAGTTTTTTTCAGTTTTATTTTATTAAAGCCATTACAGACATTTAAGTCTACCATAAACTTTCATCTACAATAATCCGATTTGTATTTTTAATGAAATTGAAAATAATCAATTCAACGTTTTAATTTAAATAAACATATTTCAGCATAGAGGAAGGAATAATCATTGACATATTAATATAGTATCCGTAATGACGCAATTATAAGGAAATTTGAAAGCGGCATTATTTATTATTTTTCGATTTCAAGCAAATTTATGATAGTATTGACCGGGAAAAGTTGTACAAAATCCTCTAACAATTTTATATCCCGCAAAAACTAACAAGACTGGGGAAAGCAACAATGACCAACACAAGAAGCCAAGTTAAGGTAGAAGAAGAATCAACGGAATCATTCACAACTACCCGGGGACTACAGCAAGGAGATAGCCGGGCTCCTACTCTCTTTTACTTAAAACTATAACATGTCGTTCGCAGAACATTAATCGACACTGACTTCTATATATGTTTCAAGAGTGGTCAGATAGTTGGATATCCAGATGACCTATAGTTGGGAGATCCTTAACAGCCGTCAACGAAATCTTCTACCTCTTACAAACCGCTGCGTGCGAGGTGGGCTTGAAAATGAATGAATAACAAACAAAGCTGATCACTCAAAGCCGAAACTCATCCAACAGGGCAAGAGGTAGCGTGCAGTTCACAGGTAATTACTCATTTAAGGCAGTCGACCTGTTCTCGTACTTAGGTTTTCTTCTCACGGAATGTAACGAGGAAACTACAGAAATCGGCGGGCAACAGAAAATATTTATCCTTGCTGCCAGTGTTTAAGTCAAGAAGGGTCTATAGGAAAACGAAGATAACTCTGTACAAGACTATTATTAGGACTGCATCGGCGTATGGAGGAAAGGTAACTGACCCTGACAGTAAGGTCCGCTGAGATGCTGGATATATTTGAAAGGAGAGTTCTTTGCCGAACCTGTTGTCCCATGAAAGATGGAGAAATGTGGCGCATTAGGCAAAATGCTGAATTGTACAGCATATATGAAGCACCTTGTACCTCAACCCACATTAAACTGCTCAGTTTGAGGTGGGCTGAACACGTACAAAGAATGCCTTATGCGCGAGTCAAGACTGAACATCCCGGGGGTAAGAGAAGGATCAAAAGGCCTAGACTGAGATGAGAGGGTAAGTTGCGAATTGGAAAATGGCTGGTGAGAACAGATGAAGTTGGAGGCAACAGTTGAAGGAGGCCAAGGTGCGATTTGGGCTTCAGCGTCATCGAAGAAGAAGTGAAAGTGGCATTTACAAGAATGACCGGAAAATGAACGGAGCACTAAGCGGAGTCATTGCTACTAAAATTATGTCAATCGAAGCTAAACTGGCAGTGCACAACGGAGTTTTAGTCCCAACACTTATGTATGGAAGTGAAACATGGAACTGGCAGAGGAAGGATGAAAGCCGAGTGAACGCGGTTGAAATTCGATCGCTTAGACGAATGTGTAGAAAATCAATGTAAGACAAGGTTACGAATGATGAAATCAGGCGAGAGTGTAAATCTGAGTCAAGCATAATTGATAAGATTAAAAAAGGGTCTCTGAGATGGTTTGGTCATGTAGAACGAATGGACGACGCAAGAATGGTAAAACAAGTATATATGGTGAAAATGAACGGTAATGAGAGACGAGGATGACCAAGGAAGACGTGGCATGTTCAGATAAACCAAAATCTTAAGTCTGGTCATTTCAAAAGCAGACAGAACCGAAGGGCATGTATGACAAGATGTATGAATTTGGAAGAAGCTAGGAATGTATTCCAGGATAGATGTGTGTGGCGGTCCATTCTCTCTGCCTACGTGAATAGCGTGATGGAAGTAGTAGTAACTGTCAATAACTATTTTAAGTTTATATTAAAGTTGTACATAATTTGTTACCTTTAACTCGTCGTTTGATGGTTAGCGCAATTGCCCACCACGAAAGAGGTCTCGGGTTCGATTTCAGAGATGGTTTAAATGAAATATTTTTTCAGAAGCGGCACTGCAATATTGCGTAGTCCCTAGTCTAGCCCTTGAAGCGTAAGACCGATCATCTTACTTTGATGTAACCAAAAATTGATCAATGTGAAATACTGATGCAGCGCTTTGGGCACCGCTAGGCGCGAAAAGGGAATGACGATGACGTGTTATAGTCATGGTAAGTGTACACACGCACAGTGCAAATGAACCCCTCGGGGTCATGAGGCGTCGCAGCTGTAGAGTCACCGATACGGACAAAGGTCATTCTAGGATACCAATCACAAATTTGGCTATAGTTTACAGCGAAACAATGGCCCATAGACATTCAGGTCGGCAAGCGCAAACCTAAACCGTCCATTACACGTTGTTGTTAAATCAACAATTTAAAACGCTTTTGTTCTATGCAACTGAGCGAAATGCTGCATCTACAGCCGTGGCACCTTATTACTCGGAGTTGCACTCGCATCATTTTCATACAGACCAATTGAGAAAATAACATTTCTTCAATTTTTTTTCTTGCAACTGGCGAGAATCGAACCCGCGACGCCAGTTTCACAGTTGGCCGTCTAATAATACTAAAAATATTTCAAAAATGGACTTAATACGCCCGTAAATAAATAAACAAATAATGACAATTTTCCTAATGGAACGACACATTTATTCGGGACCGAAAGTAGCTTGTATCGATTGCCGGTCCTTCAACAATCACGCAGCATTGTTATTTTGTTCACAAATCCAAAATTCTACTGCAAAACCAAAACGAAAAGCAAACAAAATCAACCAGTCAATCATAGAGATTTTAATAATTCATTTCAAATAGATTATTTTTGAAATCCCACCTTACCGCCTACTTCTTTTTAAATCGTGTTGCTTATTGTTGGTATGCTCTTTTTTTGTTTTCATTGTACTTTATTTAAAATTCGGGATGATAAATAAGTATTCTGTTTTACTTTTCACGTCTCCGGCCATCCCATTGCAAAAAATATGTCAATCGGTCACCCCGTTGAGACGCGAAGGAAACAAATAAACAAACACACTTTCGCATTTATAATATTAGTACGGATGTGTACATGTGTACAATACTCGTATGTACATTATGTCTCAGGTCTTATGCGTGAACACAATTTTGAATATTTCTGTTGCAATCACTTTTCCTTTCCCCGTGTAGGTATCGATTGTACAAACAAAATTTTTATTTTTGAAAAACAGCGTTGAAATAAATAGACTAATATAGAAATTTTAAATATTTTAACTAAATTTTTTCTTCGTGTAAAATCACTGCATTTATTTAATTTTCCGATCGGTTTTAAAACATGGCTGTTTCTTTGTCAGGGCATTAAAATAAAATAACCGCATTTTTATTGCAAACCAGGCGACAGAAGTGTGCTGGTTAATTTAATTGATAGACGCATTGAGAAAATAGGAAACTGGGTTGTAGAAAAACAGTTCCGAGATATTTTCAAAATAAACTAAAAAATAATGAGTTCTTTCATAACTATGCAACAAGAGGGTCTAAAAATATAAGACTGGAAAAGAAATCAAAAGCAATGTCCCAGAACTGCCGCATGTACAAGGGAATACAACTATTTGAAGAAATGCCAGAAAGCATAAAAAATGAAATTAATGTAAATATATTTTAAATTAAATGTAAAAAGTATATATGTGAAAAATATTAGGTAGTATATAGTGTAAATAGTGAATATAATTAATGAAAATGTACATATGAAACAGTTAATATTATAAATTAGGATATTAAGTGTATAATAGTGATAAATAATGTTAGAACAAGTATAGATGTAAATATTGTGTTGTAAATATATATTAGACTATGTTACATAGAACTAAATAAAAAATAAAAAAAAATATTAAAAAAAAAAACAGACTAACATTAAACCCATCAAAAACAGCACTACCCAATGTGGGGAGTTCCGCTTTACCCACCGTTTAACTACTGAGAGTCTTACTTAATTCTGACCTTTCTCTCGACGCTCAAATTAGTAGAACGATAAGTTCATGCTTCTACCAGCTGAGACAAATTAAATGCATACGCAAAAATTTGCTGTTTGCTGCCGCCCGTCAATTAATAAATGCGTTTGTAGTGCCTAGAGTCGATTATTGAAATGGTATCTACGCAGGTCTACCAATGATCAAAATGACTCGCCTACAGTCTGTATTAAATGCTGCAGGAAGACTTATTTTTGGGATCTCTAAGTTCAGTCATATCACTCCACTACTTCGGGAATTACACTAGCTACGAATTACACTAGGAATTACACTAGCTACACAGAGGGTGGAATACAAACAATGTGTGCTTATGTATAATTTACTGCACAACTCTGCTCCGGAATATTTAAGAGAACTATGCATTCCAGATGAACTGGCTAACAGGCGTCTTACGCTTAGATCAGCTACGTCTACGGCAAGAGAAAAAAATATTATACCTCTACGCAAACAGCGCACTAAATTCAGTGAACGCGCATTTGCGGTCGCAGGCCCTATGGCATGGAATGCTCTCCCAGCAGAGGTGCGAGGCTGTGAGAGTGAAGTGATGTTTAGGAAAAAGCTTAAAACCCACTTGTTCACAAAATCATTTGAATAAATCCGTAGCATGTGGGAACAAAATTAATTGTTTTAATTAAATTACAAATTTGAAAGCTTCAATTAAATTTATTTATCTATAGAATCACCATGTAAAGCTCCCTTGAGGTATTATATTACAAAAATGGCGCTTTATAAGTTATCAATAATAAAACTAATAACTAAATATTACATTTCTTACAAATAACACGTACGAACCTTGAATGCATCATCTGCTAACACGTGTAGAGTGTTCTTTTGCTTAGGTTACCATTTCTCATCAAATAACACGAGGGTTAGAGTAAGTAATGAAATACGAGATATTTTTAATTATTAAACGTTTTTAGGAAAGAACCGTTATTTAAATAATTAATTTAGTGATGAATTATTTAATTAATATCATGTTAAATAAAAAATCACGAAGTTAGTGCTTAAAATAATATTTGACTTATATTTTGCACACGACAAAGAGAAGCGTTTTTAATTATTTACAAATAATTCGACTTGATAGAACGGGGACACAGAGTTTCAAATGGCACTTAATCAGATTAAAAATTAATTTAAATGCAAATTCATTGAAACACTATATGCTACAGCATTAAATTAACAATTATGTTAATAATAAAATGATAAGATTAATGTTTTGTATCCCTACAGAGGTCGATCAAGTCTCACGAAGAAAATTATGTACGTTGTGTGTGGCATTGTGCTGGTATGGGTGAAGGTACTTACGGGCACCTGTTGATTTATTCTGAACGTGTGTTATTATTTTTACCGTGGCGTTATAATATTTCCATTATTATTTGCGACTAGTGGATAGTTGTATGGTATCTTGTAAAGCGTTTCATCGTTTCACAGAAAATAAAAACGTGAATTTTATGTATCAGTTAATAATAACCGATATTATTATGCGAATACGAGTTAAAATAAACTTTTAAATTTTATCAAACAGTTAATAAAACGAACTTAAATATTTTTAATCCAGGTCGGTTCGTGTACAGAAACTGTACATTACTTAATAAATTATTAGTTTTAACAAATGTTCAATATACGTTTGTACACACCTATGTATAAATTACAGGTCTCATTCCCGTATACCAACCGTACAGAAACATAATATTTAAACTATTTTTAAAAATCCAAAAAAAACAGTATTTTTTTTAAATTTTATTATTTTTATTTTAACAATATCTAACAGACAATAAAAAACAGACTGTTTAAAAACTGGTCAAAAATGTATGCTAAACTCTTAAATGGCTGTGCTACACAATTTCTTTACACGCGGTGATGTAGCATCGTGTTACCACAAGTAAAAGAATATTCTGAAATGCTAATAATTCCTATCCCATAATTTATAAAACATTAAAAAATTGATAATTAATTGAATAAAATTAAAATTAAATCATTTAAAAAATATATTGAATACTAATATTTAATTGCACTTGTTTGTCTGTGCTACAGAGTTCTATGTTTTTTTTTCAGTTTCTTGTAAATATGTTTCTTCATGTAACTGTTATAATTGGCCATGACCACAGATATATTATATTCAGTATATATATATATATATATATATATATATATAATGAAAAAACAATTTTATTTAAGCTTGTCATGGCTAAATACATAAAAAATCATAAGTACGCCAGTCATATATCTAATGAGTCTTCTCGCTTTCCACATATTACATTTCTATTTTTATTTTGATCTCTTTCACACGAACACCAGCCCCAGAACAGCGTCTCTGTCTTTTTTGTTAAAAATGTTATTGACATGCTTTTTCTTTTACAGTAAAACATATTTATTTCGGTATACGAATCTCTTTTATTTGCAAAGAAAATATAAATATTTTTGTTATAAAATTCAGCATATTCATGCACATTTAACTTTCCAAATCCAATGTCAAAATGTCCATTTAGAGATTACGAAAAATACAACTACATCATTTAAATAAATAAGAGAGATATAGCAAGTCTTGTATCCTATTTAGACTCATGTTACATCATAGCCACCCAATAGTTTAAAAAAATACAAACAAATTAAAATTTACATGTTTTCGAAATATAATTGTTTTAGTGGGCAGATAGATGTTCTAAACTCGTTTTTTCAAATGGAACTACTTTTATTTTATACATTATGTAATGAAGAAAGGAATTAATAGAATGTAGAATTGAGTGAAGAGTTTGAAAAGAGACAGAAAGAGGATTCAGAAAAGAAAAGGAATATAAATTGAAGGGAAGTTAGTAATGTATCATTATGTTTCAGGCGTTTCTTGGAGGTGGCCAAGAAGAGTGCATTTTTTTATATAAAGAGGTAGTTCATTTCGAAGTTTAGCGGCATATTGAAAAGAAAAGGAATTCCTGAAGAATTATGTGGTGTGTCAAGGAATAGAAAGCGTTCTCTCCCGAGAAGATCGAAGTGATAGAACACGATCAGAAAGGTAAATGAAATTCTCCGCAAGAAATTTTGGTGCGCAAGAATTGTGAATAATAGTATAAACAAATGAGATACTGAAAATTTATGCGTTGATTAACAAGAAACCACTTGGGTTCGTATGAAACTGTGGGTACTTGATTACAATTCTTTCCAAAATAAGACTAATAGAAGAATGAATGAGATGAAATATTGAAATATAGGCAGCATCGTGAGTTTTTCAATTTATTTACTTTTCAAAAGTATATATACACAATAATCTTAAAATTAAAATCCTTCTGACTTGTAAACAAACAACTTGTCGGCAGGTTTTTATATATAGCTTCGATTGTTTTATACATAACCCGCATTAATAATAATTTTATTTGAAGAACATAACCTATTATCCCATGTTTCATATTTTTTAATATTATAAGAAATTAAGACTGTCAATAAAAAAAATTCAAAAGTGTTATGCCTCAATCATCTCAATCAAACAATGACGGGTCTTAGTTGCTGTAAATGTACTGACTTCCATATTACGATTAGTACATTTTTTCAGAGAGGCTTTAAATGATTTGTTATAATATTATGAATGATAAATAATATGGATTTTCAGATAGAAGTCAAAGGATCGAATCCCGTTCTACCACGACTTCATTCCCATTTTTTAGCACTGTCGATTAGGAGTCGTTGAAAACGATTCGAAAATTCGAATATTCGGCTAAATCAAGAAAGCAAGTGCTTCTTTTTGAGATATATTTTTTTTTTAAATAAAAGAAAATATTTACCCAAATATTTAATTTTGAGGGCCGTTTTTAACGAGTTGTAAATAACTCATTAAAAGAAAATGAGAATCAAGTTGGGGTAAAGTGGGATTTGAATCACGGACCTTTGATCCGTGAGTCCGAGACACTAGCCACAGGACCAAAACCCATTTTTAAAAAGTAAGCGATATTTATAACTGCCTACACAGAGAGACGACCTAATAACATTGAAAATGCAACGTCGCTTAATTTTACACCATTAGTCAGAATACGACCGTTGAGATCACGAGGTTCGTACGGTCGCTGGTCTTATGAGACGGAAGGTCAAGAATGTCGTCAGGCGGGAGATAGAAGGAGACACAACGATTGCCCATTTCAGACGTATCGTGCAAATACACACGGCAGCGGCATGGTAAACTTACATTGGGTTGGATTGATTTTAAATGTTATTTTTAGTAAATTTATTTCGTGGAAAACCAATGTACCATTAAGCCGATAATTCTCCACTTTTTTTAGGATTTTTTAGAAGTCATTACAAAAAGAAAAATATATATAATGAAGATGTCTAATAATAATTTATAAGCAAATTTGACAATTTCTTTACCTACTCATGTTTTAGGTAATAGATTTCTCTATATTATGTGTTGTCTGCCTAATGAGGTGCAAATTGTTTTAACTCTTGTGTGGCTGTGATATCACATTAGTCTACATACAATACATGACTGCAAGGTTTTTTTTTTTTTAAATATAGAAGAAATTGACATTTTCACACCGGATTTGGAAAGTAAAATTTGTATAACTATACTGGATTTTAATAAAAAAAATAAAAATTACCCTTAATATTTTTATTTTCTGAGTATGACGCCAATACAGCGATAAATCTAAATAAGAGAGAACATGAAGATATGTAAAAGGAAGACAGCGACGCTGTTATGTGGCCCCCTCTGCTCTTATATAATTTATAGTCTTAATTGAAACAATTAGAAATATAATTCGACTTCTAACTTTAGCTCTTCGATTAATAACAAATGTTTTTGTAAAACAGATTCAGTCGGTTATTGACAGTGATGGGGAACGCAGGCATGTAAGATGAACGGCGTATTTATGATTTTTAATTTGTTTTGTTAAACAGGGCTAAATTCTGTAATTATTTTTAACGGAATTATTAAACAGTGTGTCTCCATGTTTTTTTTTCAAATGTCTAAACTTAAGAATATTCAGTTTTTTGCTCGTGGTAACACAATTTTAGATCACCGCGCGCAAAATAATTATTTACCAGTCTTTTACGAGTTAACGAATAAACTAAAACGTGACTTACTACTAGTGAATTTATTATACAATTATAAGGAAACATCTTTTTTATTTTTTATGAAATGAATTTCAACAAATTTTCTGACTTCTCTCTGATAACCATTTTTTGCAAATTTATCAAAATAGGTAATGTCATAAAAATTAGGGTGAATTGAAATTTTTTGTTATCATCATCATACCGTGTCCGCTCCCTATTTGGAGCATATGGTATCCACAATGAGCATTCATGCATCTCTATTGGCTGCAAGCTCCTGTGCGTTCTCCGAAGTCGGGTTCGCGTCCCTTAGTTCTGACATAAACTGCCGAAGAACAGTCAGTAGTGGACGACGAGAACCCGATGCCTTGTAAAGTAAGCAAGCGTGGTTAAGGCTCTCAGGAGGTATCCGCAGTATATGGTCTTGCCAACAGTACCGCCTCCGCCTGATGACAGTTGTCACTAGAATTTGCTGCGTCCGTTCTCTTATTACTTTATTCCTTAGAAAGTCAACGCCTATTGCCAAAACTCATTATTTTGATGTTTTGGGCTTTAGTGAGGTGCCATGATTCGCATCCGTAGAGAAAAGTAGGTGTTATGCTGGCATTATATGGGCGACATTTGGTTTTCACTGAGAAAATATCAGATCTCTAGGCAGCTTCCGTTTTGTTGAATGTTGCGCCTGCTATTCCTAGCCGCACTCCAAAGCTTTTTGAAAGCTGTAATTTTCTGTAACAAACACTCCCAGGTATTCAAAACTCTTTACCCTTTCGATGATTTGGCTCGACAGAGTCAGTGGATTTTGATCATCAAGGCACGAAGTGTTACACAGTGCATATGTTTTTGCAATATTGATTTTAAAACCCACGCATGCGGAGTACCTATTTTCTTATCTACAATGACCTTAAGACTGAATCGTCAATTATAACCGCGTCATCGGCATACTCTAGGTAGCAGAGTTATTTTTTTGTATTCACTTAAAATTTATTCAGTGGCTACTCGTAGATAAAAATCCCTTCGAAAAAAAATCGAGTGTAGATTGGTCGGCCTCATAGTGCTGGTAGCAGGTAGCAGGTACTGTAGCTCAATCACAAATAATTATCGACGTGCTTAAAAACATGCTAAGCATTTGAGCGATCACAATGAACAATAATGAAAGTGCTTCAGTTATCGCAATCAACGCGTGTGTAATCTGTAAAGTTAATGCTCGAGTCGGTTTGTTTTTTGTTTTCCTCGTAAATAAATAATGTTATGCCCAGAACTCTCCACTTATACGTTTTGCTAGTGAATATAATTTGAACTTTCCCCTCATTGATCCATTTGATTGTAAAAAAATAACATTTAAAATGCGCGTCTTAAAACATACTTTTTTGTCTTATACTTAGTTTCAATAATAAAGTCTTATTTTATCTTATTTTATTTTATTTTATTATATTTGCTCTCTAATTCTTAATATTTTATATATATTTATATTTTCGACACTTGACACTTGTGCAATATTAACACACATGTCCACCCTCATTCCAATATAACACCCACTCACCCACCCTCTCACTCACACAAACATACTAGTATGTATTGTACGTGTATTCAATGTATTTCTGTGGATATCTGTCATTGGTTTTATTCTTTGTATATTTTATTTGTTAAATTTTTGTTTCATGTATAACTATTGATATCCCCAATAAATAAAAAAAAAAATTTAAAAAAAATAGCAGTTTTGGAATATTTTACATATTTACACCGGTGATATTCAAATATGTGATTGCGCAGCAGGATAACAAGCCGCGAAACGTAAATATTTTGACATTTAATATTGGGTGTGCATGGATGTTCCATTATGATCGCGAATACTATTAACAACCATGGTGAGAAATCGTTATCCCGTCGCTTATTAGCACGTCGATAGTTATTTGTGGTTGAGCTGCAGGTTTACGTTTGCCCGGCATCAAACAAATGAATATAATTAATATATAATTACAATACAATAAATATCCACCCAATGTACTTTTATCGTGCCGTGTGGATTTTCGCCATGTTGTGAAATAGAATGCTTTTTGTGGTAGTGTGGATTTGAATGTGGATTTTTCCATGATGCAGAACAAAGAACGCGTCCCAGGAGTTCTCAACTATCGGAAAGGAATATTTAAGAACATATAAAATAAACTTCTCACCATTTACAAATTACCAATTCAGTTATGCTTTTAGCTGACAAGCTCATACTTCCACTGCATTTTTAATTTACTTTTAAATCTGATATAAAGAAAAGTAATGGAGCACTTACTATGCTTGCCAGTAGTGTTTTTACAGGGATAATCAATGAAAGAGTACAGTCAGATAGGTTTTTGCGGTGCACTGCACTTGTCTTAGGTTCGATTCTCGGCATGGTTGACACGAAATATTGATTTGATACGGTGTTTTTACTCGTTTACTGGACTATTTAACAGTTTTCTGGACTGGCACTTGAAGTGTAACATCAATAAACTTTCTTTCATTTAGTAAAAACAATCAAGATACGCTACGGTTGGTGTACTTATCACCATTAGGTGAGGAAAGGAAATCATTGTTATAGTTTTCTTCTTCACGTGTCATGTCGGGTCCCCTTGACGTCGACGATCACTTGGCAGAAAGTACCCCTATCCTGAGCAGTGCGAAACAGCTCCTCCACAGTTCTAATCGTGGTCTATGCACAAATATTTTGAAGCAAGGAAAGCTGTTTTCTTCCGACCCCTTTACGTCCCTCGGTCTTCCCCATCACGACAAGCTAAAGTATGGTATATTTATCACCTCTTAACACATGGCCAAAAATATGAAATTTCAAGGAGCTTAACAATGGTGAATAGTTCTCTATTAGTATTGGCTCTACGTAATACTTCATTGTTGGTTATCATATCAGTCCAAGATATTCTTAACATTCTACGGTGGATCTACATTTCAAATGCTTCAAGGTGGTTTATAAAAGAATCCACGCCTCTACACCGTACACTAAGACAGAGCATATATAATATTTGACCATTCGTTGTCTCAGCTTACGATTTATATTATCGGCACAAAGAAAATTTTTCATTTTCTTAAATCCTATTCGGGCTGATTCTATTTTGCATTTTATCTCAATGTCGGGGTCTCGATTTTCAGTGATGATACTGCCTAAGTACTTGAACTGTCGAATTATTATATTATTCATATTAAATGCATATTTTTATATTGCCGGACTTATTGCCAGACTGCTAATTTATCAATTCAGGTCTAAAAGAGTCAATGTGCGCGTAGGCCGCTGTCACAATTATTATTGATATGATTAATTCAGGATAATTAAAACTGTTATTACCCAATAGGGCATTATCCGAAATTCACGAGAAACATGTTTACGCATTAGTGGTGAATTGAAATTGATGACCTATGACATAAGCAACCGGGAGAATAGAAAACAATTTACTTCATACAGAATGCATCGATTGGAAGTTTATTTTGGAGTACCACAAGGGTGAAACCTTTATCCACTCTTTATTTCTTTTTTCATAAATTTTATTGAGAAAGTCATCGACTTCTCGCGATTTCTTTTATTTGCCGATGACTTGAAATTATTCCTCGAGATGGAAAACCTAGTCAACCGCTAGCGCGTATAGTCCGATATAAACAATATACTAGACAATAGTACTATTAACAAAATGTTTTCAATTCAGTATTTCAAAATGCGTCATTTTATATTTTTTTGTGCACTGCGTACTGTATATCACAGATACACAATAGATAACCGCTAACTTATGCATGTTTCGGCAATTAAGGATCTTGGGGTAATCTATGACACCAGATTGACTGTTTATGCTCACATTGAGAGCACGTGACCTTACATTGAAGATGGCGGGTTTTATTATTTGAACTGGCAGAGTTTTCAATGATTCCCGTGCTCTCGGAATCCTGTACAAATTGTTGGTTTGGACCTCGGGACTTAATGACTTAGTGAATCGGTGATATGGAGTTCGCACGAGGCGAGATATTTCCTAATGTTAGAGAGGGTTCAGAAAAAAATCTGAGGTGTCTCTACATGATAGCGTATGGTAGCTATCCGTTGCTCTATCCCACTGCATTCCTCATGAGCATGCTTGGGACCAACAATTTGCAACTTGAAGGGATGGATTTATACCGTTCTATTTTTAGAGACTGACAAAAGGTTTTATCGAGAACTTGAGATTTTAAAGAGTATTAATTTTTATGTTTCCAATGGTTATCATCAGCATCAGCAAATATTGTTTTATCTCCCGGCTTCCAGAACCGACCTGCTTCTGGTTATGCCGATTGGAAGAGCAGTCAGGCAGCTGAACATTATCACTTTCACATCAGTAAAACTGTGTTCAAGAGGTAAATACTCTTGCTATTGGATAGTATTATACCTTAATAATGCCAAACCATTGCTCGAGGGTTTCTGGTTTAAATTTTGTCTCAATATAACGTCTTAAATGTTATTTGTAATGTGATTGTGGTAAAATAAATTAATTTGAATTCGAATGACCTCCGCAAATACCGATACGTCAGACATAACTTAATATTGCGTAATCGACTACCGTCAGAACACTGAAAGTGCTGACATGGAATTGAAATTTAAACATCCTCACGAATTTAGCAATTCATTTTCTAACTACAAGAAACACAATTATATTAACATTTTTTAAATGGTGAAGAGATTTTATAGTTTTTTTTCAGTTCATCATCAGTTATAGTTTTATTTTTCAATCCATAGGCTGATCGATGGCTTTTATTCAATGAGATGTAACTGTACGTAACTATTTTTCTTTCTTACGCTTTTTAGTTTAATATTTTTGTGATAAAACATCAAATTCGTCTTCTTATTTTTATTTTTTTTGGGCTTATTTTTTTTCGACTTTAGAATCTTCGATGAAAGTTGAGAAAGACTTATTATTTTATTTTACTTATATTTATATTTGGATAATTTATATAGCGCCGTTTTTGTGAAAATCACCTCAAGGGCGCTATAGGTAGAAAATACCGAGTAAGTACGCATCCAAATTTTATTCAAACCAAATTTTACTTTTTTCGTTGATTCTCATGCTTTCCTATTATATCATCATATCGTTTTATAGTTCGAAATATTTTATTTTGTAGAGGTTTTGACGTGCGCATGTTAAAGCTTTTACAGTGGCATGTTGCGTCACACGATTCTGAATAAAACCTAGTTCTGTTTTTAAAAATTTAAAATTATTTAATGTTGGTAAAATAGCGATATTCTTATGGAATTTGGTTGTTTAAAAATAAAACAACCAACAAACTACCACTCCGTTTCCCGGTGAGGTAGGCAGAGAGGATAGAATGTCATGTGGCTCTGTCTGCATACAGACCTCGCTTTCTCTACAATCATACATCTTCCGATGCATGCACGACGATTATTACGACTGTTGACATGTCTTGCAAGTATTTGTTGAATTTGATATGCCATGTCTTTCTCGGTCTTCCTTGTTTTTTGCATGGTAAATTCTTTTAGCCGTTTTTTTGCCGTTCATTTGCTCTACGTGTCTTAGCCACCGCAGCAATACTGGTCTCAAGACGGTACACTTAACTTCTGTACTATTTCTGTCTACCTCGGTATGTTCTACCGATTTGTCATCTCGATTATAATACTCGACCCAAAATTTGAAGGTGAAGGGTCGGTAGTGTATCTTCGTAATCGCTCGGGAGAATTAATCTTCATATATAACGCTATGGTGAAGGTATGTCGTCCTTAGCTTTCTATCATAATCGCGGACCTGGATATCCTGGATAAAATGAGAATGATCTCTCTATTCATTGTCACCAAGCAATGAGTTGAATTGGCGGTAAAAAATCATATTCTACATATTTACAGTCCATATATATGCGTAACTAAACGTTTTAAAATGAAATATTGTAGTGTGCTTACTGACGACATTTATAAGAGTGGGCATATTGCCTTAAGGTAATTTCTTCATACCTCCCCAAACCGTCAAATTTGAGAAAATCAGTGGTGTAAGAACGAACATATTATGTATGTATATATATGTTTGGATAATTTATATAGCGCCATTTTTGTGAAAATAACCTCAAGGGCGCTGTACAGTAAATAAATATCCCAGCACGTCTTGCAGCTACAGAGCGCTTGGACGGTTGAGATTCTAGTTCCTCGTATCCAATTATGATATGTAAAAAATATGATATAAAGTAGCTAGATCACGCAAGATCACAATATAGTACGTCTTGCAGCTACGGAGCGCATGGACAGTAAGAAATCTAGCCCCTATTTACATTTTCTTTTTTTTTTATTTGACAATGAAGTTTAGAGTTTAAGTGATATTGTAAAAAACGAAATAAAAAACAAATTTATAAAAATAGAAGTTAGATTACAACAAGTCTTGTAGCTACTTAAGATTTTAATATTTAGTATTCAGAATCTGCGCATGCGTATTGCGCAAGTAACTATTACTAATTGCCCATGACCACAGACAGATTTTGGGTCAGAAAATGAACCGTGCAATTAGAGAATACAATTCCGAGCATCTTTAATAATTTCGGGCTAGCGGGATTTTTGTGCGTAATCTCGGGATGCCGAGATTATCCCGTAACACAACCGTGTGGTTTAAATTGGACTGAAATTTACAAAAAACTCATGTCATTTTTTGAAAATCGTTTATTTTTTACAAGGTAATCAGTGGTAACTGAACATCGTCTGAAAGACACTGACAAAAATATTAAAATTTGGCTATTTCTCCATTATAAACTAAACATGAAACTTGTTTGTTGCAAACACAGTGAAAGATAATTATAAGAAAAAACGTTTAAAAAAATTGACACGGGTGGCTAGATTTCTCGTAACTTCAAAAGTTTAGAATAATTTGTATAGTTAGTTTTTGTACGGTTTCTAAAGGCTTCATATAATTATTATAGGCTCGTACCCATCCAATTATTCCATAAGGAAAAAAAGATTCTACCTTCAAGGGCATGATAAACCATTTTACTTGTGTTTTGATAAAGATAACTAGTTTAACGTTTGAAAACAAAGGTAAAATATCTTCATTTGTTTAAAAGAAATTCAATATGATTAGTCCATTTAAGTTGACAGTCTAACGTTACTCCCAAATTATTATCGTCTGTTCAGTCTTTTACTTAGCTTTTTCAAAAATAATATATTCATTACCTTAAAAAACAACATATTTTTTTAGGTTTTCATATACAAAATAAATACAAAACATGTGGTTTATAAAGGATCAAAGGACGTTACGACTAACACCAAAGAATTTGTGCACACAACTGCGAATTTATTGTCTACTGACGTTTGAGTTGTTTTTCTATGGAACACCATAATGAACTAAAATGGCGATATCTCGAGTTGTATCTTCGTGGAACAGAGGGATTATTTAGTTTTTATATTTCCATATGAAAACATATGTCTGGCAAAACCAATATTTTTTTCGAGTTGTACGTTTGTGGAGTTGAAAAGGAGTACTTTTTTTAACATAATGGGTAATATAACCTATTTTTGAAGTTGTCTCTCTATGGATCTGAGCCATCGATATAATATATTTAACCTTATTCTATCGGCATTAGTTCAAACTCACTTATAGCATGGATTATAAAAACCATATCTTCCCCTTATCGTTTATCTTCGGCTCTTTGTTAAGCGCAAATAATTATACCAACATTGCTATCTCGATCATGTCGGGTTTATTGAATGGCCGGATAATTACCTGAAAATATTGATCGAATACATATCTACACACAAGATTAATGGATAAGATAAAAATGTTAACATCAATATCCACAAAGGGACTGCATTCTCAAAACCCGTGTCTCTCTACTACGTATTGTATTCATTTAGAAATTTAATTTAAAAAGAACGTAACAAAACACATTATTTAAATTAAACCTAATTTCAAAAGCCGAATCAATTGTTTAATCATAATATTTCCCTTTGAATTCCATTAATACTTCTGTTACACTTTTACAGTATTGAGGGTCCCGGTTTTGATTTCCGGCAAGTTTGACATGAAATATCCCTTTCAAAACGAGATTTTTTTCACCAATATTTCGCACTCCCTGAACTGGATTTAAACCGTTAGGCGTAAGACTGATCGTCTCGCCTTGACGCCTTCATGTATCAAATTGTCAAGATACGCTGTATTTGGTAAGCCAATGCAGTTCCTATGCACTGTCGCGTCAGGTCCAGAAAGGGGTATGAAGAAGTATTTATAAGAGTATATATATTAATACTAAGTATTAGTAAATACGATTCATGTGTTTTTTTTTTCATTGAGAAACCCTTACGGGTTACATACAGTTAACAAAATATGTTTACTTTTAAAATTCACATTCCACTGTTAATAATAATATTTTTAACATCTTTTGTAAAGGTTGTCTGAGTCTTTTGTTTTGTTTTGTCTGGTAGTTTATTGTATAATTTCAGTTTATGGTTTATTAGTCTCGATTGTCCTTTTCTCGTTTAAGAAGGTTGCATATGATATTTTTCTGATATTCTCGTATTGTGTTCTTTTTTTTTCAGGTTTTAATTATTCGTCTACAATTACATCAGTAGTTAATTAATGAAGGAACTTTAAGGATTTTAGTTTAAAGAATTCTAGTTAAATGAGAAGCTCGCTTTGCGTCGGGCATCTGGAATTTGGAATTGTGACTCATGAAAAAAAGTGTTGATGGAAGAAAGCAGGTAGGCTATGGAATTATGTTAGTAAATAGTCATGCAGTTCACTACGAATAGTGATGATGATGATTTTAATAAATACGGCCTCCAAATATAATAGAAGCAACACTCAAATGTCCTATGTAATTTTTTGATCAAAATATTTTTTAAAAAAGGCATTTTAAAATTATGCTTTGAACTCGCAAATCTACTTATTCAAAGTGCACACATATTATTGCTTTCACTCAATAAAGAAATCGAACTGTTTTTATTAGATAAATACTCAATTTTGATGATAACTATTAATTATTTAAGAAAACAAAGCGCCCATTGACATAACAGATCGTAATCGTGAGTAAAACGCCAAATTTTTTGTCTTGTTGTTTCATTTTTTCTGCTTGAGTGAGCGAGACATAACGAATGAACACATTTTTACAATAAACTTAATCGTTTTAATCGGTTAATTAACAGCGTTCCCTTTTTAGCATTATGAGGAAAATGAGAGGAAACAAAGCGTTGAACTATTAATATTTAAAGAAAGCCTGCGCCAACGGCCCTTTCACACCGTGGTAAAAATCCACGATGATATAGCGTGGATTGCTATTACTTTATTGTACTAGAAAAATTTATTTGTTTTATTTATTTATTTAATGCCAGGCAAAGGAAAAACCAGTACATCACGAGGCCGCTTAATCTTCACTCGATTTTCAAATTTCGATTGATTAAAAATAATGTAATAAAAATATTGATGAACTCTTATTTTATGGATTTGGACAATATGTGTGAAATGGATTAATCAACGGGGTCCTAAGCAATAATGAATTCTTATAAAACATGAGAAGGTTTATTAGCCGTCTGTAAACGGTGATTTTCAGATTACCGAGTTCAAGCAGGGCTGCAAACTTGCGCATTGGCATATTTATTGACGAAAAATACAGCGTTGCACAAATTGTAGCGCAAATGGCACCAAGTTTTGAAAAAGTAACAAAAACACCGAATTGTAATTTTTCGCTCAAAATCTTCGGATATCTTTTTTTACTTTTAATAGTACCGCAATTATTTAAGTTTTGATTGTTTTTATTTTGCAGCTCTTTGCTCGTTTCACTTTTCTTAAAATAAAACGACCAAGAACTCACCACGAGAAGGTGGCTATAATTCGAGTTCCACCCACAACGACACCCAGCCGCCGAACTCGGTGGGATGTATTGCATTTATTATGAAACGTTCTTTTGGTAAGGAGGTTGTCTTAAAATCATATTTGATATAGAATATCTGCATCATTGATTTCGATAAAAAAGTTAACGTTATAAGGCTACCTCAAATTTTTGCCCGATTACTTTATTTGCAGACCGCGAAAAAGTTAACTCATCTTTCGACAGCTCGAGTACGGCACGGAAAATAAAAAAAAACGACTTCGGGCAGAGTCTCAGTGACGAAATGCTAATACATGAGCGCTGCGCGCTTCTGGGTGTCAGGTGTCAGGTGTCAGGTCTCTGCCCTACTCCGTTTAAATTTCCCTTTCCGAACCGCGGAAAGTGAGACCATCGCACTGCAGCCATCGGGTTTGTAGGATGTGCGAACTGTAAACATCGGTAACATTATGAGACTAGACGAGACGAGACTTAGGGAGGACCGACCGCCGCGGCGTGCGATAGCCGCGCTGCCGTGCAAATTGGGGCATAGGGCACTGAATTGGTACTTTTAATTGCAGCGAATCTTACTCGAATAATTTATTTTGTTTATTTTGTTTGTAATATTTTAACAAACTAACTTTTAAAAAACTCCTTGGGAATATTGTATATAATTATGTATAATATGTTTTCAATATAATAAATAAAAAAAAATAAAAAAATAAAAAAACAATTTATTAATCATCAACATTGTTTCCCGACTCGCACGCAATGGTGCATAGGGAACTTTATAAGTATTCCAATCGCTTTTTTTATATCTAGGTCAGTGATTAGTCTAACGCTCCACGTGAGTGTTAATGAACATTTATTTTATAATTTATTTCACAGTTTTAAAACGTAATGAGGTTCGTTGTTTCAGGTCCAGACTAGGAAATTCCTGTGTTTTGGCCGGACCTTTTTTTTTACTTGTGTTTTTTCATTAAATGATGCTGAAAGAGTATCAAATAATAATAATTATACCAAAAAATAAATATTAATTAGAAAACGTACCGATGATACTAAAAAATTGAAGCATTAATGTAAATAGAAAATAACCCTTTATAATTATTAAAAATTAAACAAAAATTTAAATTAGAAAATAAACGATAATGATAAAAAATGAAGTATTAATATAAATTAGAGAACATACCATATAAAATTAGACAATGAAACATAAATGAGAGCACTTATTATAACAAGAAAATTAAAAGAAATTTAAATTATAAAACATAAAAAAATTCAAATGACATGTCAACCAAAAAAAAAGGAGATATTTGACAGTTAAAACCAACAAAATTTTTAGTCATATAATTTATTCACAGGATATTAAAAGGTCTATTGAAATACTAAAATGTAGAACCACCTTAAAAACAATATTTCACGTCCACCCTGCCAGGAATCGAACCTTGGACTTCGAAATGGTGGGAATCGCGCCAACCACTTCACAACGAGGCGGACTTATCTTCATTTGATTTCCTTATTCAGGATTTGAACCCGAGAGCAGCCGTTGAGTGGAAAACATTCATCCAGAGTTCTGGTTCTATTTATAATATTAATACAATTTACGCTGTTTTTGTGAAAAATCAGCTCAAGAGCGCTTTACAATTATATACGTAAACATACATTCTAACTAAGCTAAAGTTACATTTTATATTTTCTGATTTAAATTGAGGGTATGATAAACTAAAAAATTGAGATTGTAGTTGGGATCTGAACTGACTGGGACTGTCGATGGTTCGCAAGTGTAAAGGCAATTGGTTCCAGGCAGAGGGGCCGGCAACGGCAAAAGCACGATCTCCGAATCAGGTGTTTGGGCAGCGCCAGATTTTGACAAGTTTTCCTCTGCCTGAATCAAATGCTGACCTAAGAGTAGATTTTCTTTGACATCTTGGAGCCGATTCATAAAGGGATTTGATTACTGTACAACAAAGCTTTTATTCAATTCTTTCTGAGCTTTTTAACCAGTGCAAATCTCAAAGATGTTGAGATGTAAAAATATTTTTTTTACTCCCGTAATAAGCCTCGCTGCTACATTGAATACCCAGAACTCTATTCATCATCCGTCTGAACAAAGAAACATTTTTTAAGTTATTTTTTAAGGGAAGAAATTAATATTTGCGTTCTATTAATTAACCAAAATATTTAATTTTAAGGGTCATTTTCAACGAGTTGTAAATAACTCACTATTATAAAATGGGAATCAAGTTGGGGTAGAGTGGGATTCAAACCACGGACGTTTGATCCGTGAATCCGAGACACTAGACACATGACCACAGCCCGACTCATTTTTAACTAAAGCAATCTAGTATTTTTAAAACTATCTAAATTGAGATTTATTTTTTTATGTTTTATTTGTTCATTGAAATCTACAGTCATATATACAATAATGCGGTTTTAATATAATAGATACTTAATACTAGACTAAAAATGATTTCAAAATTATGATTACCAATATAAAAATTATGTTATAAATAAAGTTATATTATAATTTGGAAAACCATAAATGAAATGTTTGTACATATTTACTTTTGGAAATTTAAAATAAAATGAAAAAATAATATTGTATTGACTCATCACTACTCACCCACGACGACAATGCCTGCATGCTGTCGCTGATTTCCCGTTTGAATTCATTATTATACAAGTTGAATTTATCACTCGTATTGGCTTCAATAATATTATTATACAAGTTGCAAATTCTATGTTTGCATGAATTTTTTGCTGCATTAGTGTTCATCGGTACAGTAAAATAAATTAAATAGATTTATTATTTATTATTAATAAATCATTTATATTTAGGAAGTTTAAAATGGCATTCATTTCGTCGAATTCAAATTATGGTAATTCAGATAAAAAATATAAGTTTACAATATTATTACTCAATACATTTTTTAGAAATATATTTAATACACATATTTACATTTACATTTCCCATACCGCTAAAGAAAAAACAATTCTTGTGTACATAATGGGGAGTAACATATTACAATAATTTGATTTTCAATATTTTTAGTATAACATTTATCTGCTGCATTGACATGTTTTTATACTTTTAAACTACTTTTAATTACTTATATTATATATGTATACAAAAACAATAGTTTGCTGCTCTTCCGTCCAACATTTGTCATTAATTTTGAAGATGTTTTTTAAATTGACTTAAATTTATTGTCTTATATTTCACTTAAAGATTCTTCTCATCGTTTTTTGAATCCCTTAAAATAAATATGTGTATATTTATGTTTTTCCTTTTTTTTTAAAAAAAAATGTTAAAACTATTTTATTTTATTTTTACATCTGAGCATGTTTTTCATTCTTCATTTCAATTCTTAATTTTTAATTACTCTTACAAATTTTCTTCATTTTTAATATTATTTCCATTTGTAAATACTCACTACAAACTACAAACTTTAAAATGTCTTTTTTTTACTTAAATTTTAATTGTAAACAACTTTCATTTATGTTTTTCTTTTTCCTTCTCTTTTTTATACTTTCATAATTAACCTTACATATAATTGCTTTATAATATGGAAACTTCACTGGTCCATTAGAGTTAAGTCTAATTGTGTAAAATATTAAACTTTGTAACTGTACTGTATATTTCCTAAATAAAAGAAAATAAAAAAATAAATTAAATGAAAAAATATAAATTACGAAAATATAAATAAACGCTGTTTTCAATCAGTGCTACACAAAAAATAATTATACGTATAACTTTTAGCTTCTTTCTTAAATATTTTGTATTCCTGACTGAACTTTTTATTTCCTTTGTTCATTTAATTAAAGAAAAATATTCGTGTCTAAGTATAATGACGTTGTTCTGTAGTTGTTTCTAATTTTGGAATTAAGATGTTACCAGTTGTTCTAGGTCTCGTACTTAGGTTTCGTGACGTAGAAGTTTTCTGATGTGAACCTGTGTAGGCAGGTGTCCAAAAAACTAAAAACGAAATTGACGAACCGACACAATCACCAATTACCAGAACCACCTAGAATCAGAGGTCGAGAAGTATAGACCAACACTGAAGGTCAAAATACTTTACCCGTAATGCAATGTGTAGGCTAAAACGGAACCATGTTGATGAAATTAAATAATAACGAAGGTGAACAAACTAATTCAATGAACGCGATGACGACGTTGGTGCTGCAAATGCATTTTTCATAATATCATTATAAATAACACGTCAGTCGATCAAATATTTTAAATAGTGTATTTGTTCCCGATACAGACATCTACTGAAGCAATATTCCACAAATCACAACTCATGACACCAAACCAACTATACACTAAAACAATATTCACTTACAGATTCAAAAACTACTCTTACTCAAATGAAAGACATAACCCCCACAATACATCACATACAAATAATATAATCACAAGATCCTCAACACAAAGCCAACTTATACAAATACAAACTAATACCACTAACTGACAAAGGGGTTTTGAGGATTATTCAATTAAAATCTATAACCTACTCGTACTTCCACTATCTATTAAAACAATTAATAACGAGAAAATGTTTCAAAAGGCTATAAAAAAATGGAAAGTGGAGCTAGGTAGAAGTAAAATGGATTGTCTCATTCGCCCAAACCAATATTGAATCAACTGCTCCACAAGTGTAAAGCTTATGTTGTGTTTTTGTTCTTTCATTGTGCGTTTTGTAATATAAATAATATGGATGTATATTAATTAATAACATACCTAAATATGTAGTGTTTAAACCTGTCTGAAGATTTTGTTAATTATCTCTGTTTATTAATTTAGTCTTCTTAGTTTATTCTCAAACGTAAAAATATATATTTTTTAAAGTATATTGTTAAGTGTTCTCGGCACAGGTAACCCCAGTGAGGTCACATTATTTGTATTAGTAATTATAGTTTGTAAGAAAAAAAAAATGTTCTAAAAAATTATTTCATAATTATCATCAATCCCTTTCCACACCAAATGGTGCATAGTGCACTGTATCAGTACACCAATTGCTGCGTATCTTGATCATTTTTGTTACAAAAAGGTAAGATGATCAGTCTTATGCCTCAGGTACCAGCCCAGGGACTATGAAATATTCTAGTGTAAAAACACCCTTCAAAATTAATATTTCAAATCAACAATGTAGGGAATCGAGCCCGAGACCTCTTGCATGGTGGGCAAACGCGATGACTATTACACCACGGGGCCGACAAACAAATAATTAATTCAGTTGTGTAAAATAAAAAATTAAGTAATAAAAAAACATCATTTATTTATCAAAATATATGTACTTTAGCGGGCGAACCTATTGCTATGAGCATGTTTTTAAAAGCCAATCAACAGGCTGATAAGAGTCCTAATAGATTGGCACCAATGATGAATTGAGATCGTTAGTAGCTCTGTGGAAGCAATTCTAACAAACCAATCCTTGTTTATTTTTCATATATTGCGACTATTTTATAACAAACTTGTCACTGAAATCAGTAAGCACAACGGTATTATAATATTACACTATAAAATATAACCCTCTTATGCTTATATTATGGCATAAAATTGCTTTTTGGTTTATTTCAAAGCATTTCATTCAAATTGCTCAGTTAGTAGTGGGCGAAAATTTAACTATGTACTTAGTATTAATTGACTGCTTCCCTAATTTAAATCTCACTGCATGCTTCTGATATATATTTATTAACATAATTAATTAAAATAATTTCTAAGATATTTTATATTAATTTACAGTCACTGCCATGACAAATTTTAACCTCGGTTAATCTATAGTCGTATTGATAGCTTACGTATTACAGGTATTGTAGATTATTTTTAATAATTAGTTGATACGTGTTAAACAGAAGATTTTGTCTTCTCGGTCTAGGTGGCAAACGAAATGGAAATCTTTCAAGCAGATCAGTGGAATCAATTTTTTTATCTATCAGTTTGTGTACAAAAATATTTTTAGAACGTATTTCTTTCATTTTGAAGAGAGTTCATTCAATGACACTGCATATTTTTTATGTAGCTGGAGAAGTTAGGGTTTAAACGGTAGTCGAGCTGTTAAAAAAAAATGTTGGACCCTTTATTTTAACACAAATAATGACTGAAAACCGTCTCCAGATTTTGCTGTCAGTAATTATTATTCCTTTTGTAATCAACATTTCAACATAATAATGGCGTTAGAGTGTCCTGAATACAAAGCAAAATTATTTCGTAAATAATCTACAAGGCATTCGAAATAAAAATTCTTATTCATTGGGATTAATGATTAGTTACCCTTTATTTTATTTTCAGATGACTGTTAAATTATTTCACAAAAGGGTGGAGATAGAAACATTTTCATGAACCAAAGCGACGCTATTAATAGTACATGAAATTTGATTTTTTTTCAATTTTATTTATTCATATATATATATACATTACAAAATGGAATATCTCAATTCATACGTATAGAAATAATTTAAATAATAAGGTAAAATTAGGTATATATAAAAATTGTCTCGGACTCACGGACCAAAGGTCCGTGGTTCGAATCCTACTCTACCCCAACTTGATTCCCATTTTCTAATAGTGAGTTATTTACAACTCGTTGAAAATAGCCCTTAAAATTAAATATTTGGGTAAATCATAAGAACGCAAATATTTATTTAAAAAATATATATATATGTTTTAAAATATTATCCAGAGAATAATATTTTAAAACAGTAAGAGAATTTTGTAACGAAAAGCTTCCTCAGATACGTGAAAAATGTCATCGTCCAAAGTAATATTGTCCAACATAGAGATATCCCTTCCAACAGGCATAACTATTGCCAGGTTGGTCCTGTATATTGGAATGTGAAACAGTCTATGCTGACGCTGTCTATAGTCCGGGAATGCTAGGTAAGGCTCCGCATAATTTCAGGTTTATCAATAATACCGCGCAACAATCGCAGTTAAATACACACTCCTTCTCCTTCAAACTGCTGTGACCGAGCATACCCTGGAGGAATCAGTGGGATAAAGCCATGGATAATATCCGCACTCCCTCATGTAGAGAAACCGAAGAAATTTCTTCTGAACCCTCTCCGCCATAAGAGCGTACTTCAACTCACACGGTCCCCAAATCATCGAGCCACTCTCGAGTCTACTTCGCACTAACGAGTTATAAAGAATTCATATATGTTTATGTGTTTGGATAATTTATATAGCGCCATTTTTGTGAAAATCACCTCAAGGGCTAATTCATCTATGGTATAGTAACTAATATAATACATACCTGCATGATTTGCATACCTTAATGGTAAAAGCATTCGTATTACGTGTTTTAAATAAAAAATACAATTGAAAAAAAAAATTGAAGTTGAAAAAATTTCATAAATCTCTCATCTAAAGAAAAATACATTCTCGAACACATGTAAAATTACCTTGTTCGCATAAATTTCTACCACAATATTTTATACTGTCCCTCGCATATCGCTGGGACGTGAAAGAAGATCTTCACTAAATATTTTGATCTACTTATTTATATTCGTTCATTAATAATTTTACTAATTATTTATTTATTTATTTAAATTTTTATTCCAGTAAAATGGCTATAAAGTGCAGAGCCAATTCTACCATATAAACATATAAACATGAACATAAATATAAATATAAACAAAAATATAACAATAAACATAAATATAACAATAAACATAAATATAAACATAAAATAAAATTTTATATTGCAGCACTTATGGTGGTCTTAACATATTGCGCCATCGCTTGAACAACGGTGATTGGATCCACTCTGCAGTGGCTTGGAGAATTTCGTTATTAGACTTTTTTAGGCGTTCCCATAGGCTCCAGGCTCTTTGGCGAAGGTGTTTATTCGTCCAGCTGTAAACATTTCAGAGGCACTGCAGTACCTAGGCAATCCGAATAATTGTCGGTATGAGTTGTTATACGTGATCCTTAATTTATTCCAGCGATACACCGATATAAACCGATATTCAAAGACTACCTTCACTCTGGGGATTTTCCGTTTGATGATTTGAGATTTTCACAATCCTCATATTAAATAAATATTTTATTATTTATACTGTTTTAGTACATGTGTATGTTATGCCGGCATATGTGTATAAGATAGCAAAGGTTACCTGTTTACACAATTACCTACATGTTTTAATTCAATGCATATTCATAGCAACGCGATTCGCAATGCCTGATAACAATAAAATCGACTTCTTATCTGAAGTCGAACAAATAAAAGCATCGGTTTATCTTTGACCCTTTCAGCCCTGAACTAATTCCTGCAAATACAAACTTGTATTTTTTTCTTTTGTATTCTGTATTCTGCACTTACTACATTAAATAATGTAAAGTTGCTGGTAACATTGAACTTTTGAAATATTTTATACTCTAAAAAATATTAAACTTTAATTTTTAACTAACGATGGGTCCCAAAATGAAAATAAATCAAATAAGTTTACGTAACATCTTACAATGTACATTTATTCAATAAGATAAGTTTAATTTTGGTTTAACATTGGAAACTTGGCTTAAATTACCATTTGAAAGGACGAATAGAATTCGTTCCAAAACAAATAAATCAGCCAGAAGGCAGGCATTGAACTAAAAAAAACTAATTAACATTTCGGCGTAATGTCGACTACTCACACACTCGGAAAAAACTAGAAACGTACATTGAGATACCAGTAATTAGTAAACAAACCAGCCGCTTTTTAATTTCGGTAGGTAAGGGAGTAAACGAATCTTAAATATCGTGGATATTTTAATGAACGCCCGGGCTGAAAGGGTTAACTACATATATATGAATAAAAAAAGCGAATTAACAAAACGAACGACTATTTTACATTTTTTCATTATAATTTTTTTTTAAAGATACTTTTTACTTATAAGAATTTCCTATTAGTTACAAGATTCACCAAACCAATTTGTCAGTTGAGATCATAAAAAAAAACAACGTATTATTAAAAAAAAATCAAGACTAAATATTGCTAGCTAAACTATAGGGCGAGAATATGAAAAAGTCACACGCACATTCAATAATAAGAAAAATAAAACGCAATCATCGAAATTGTTATAAAAAATACTATAAAAGAGATGAATTGTTTTTATTCATTTATAAATTTTTGATCGAATATCTACATTCTGATTGTACCCTTGTCTCTCTTGGAAGTATAATTTCTACGAATCTAAGATAATAAATTGTACGTAAATAGAAGCACGTAAAAATAATTATACTACCCTTCCAAGCTAAAAGGCAGTATTCAGCAAAAAAATTTAAATGTATTTCTTTAATGCCATTTGCTAAATAATGGTAATCTTTCTTAACAACTAACTTATAAGTACGACTAAAATTTAAGAAAAAAACTGTTTTGATGAATATATGGTTAAAAAATTCCTTTTACATAAAACCTCAATTTCCTTGAAACTTAAAAAAATGTTTGTTACTGCCTTCTTGCTAGGAACGGCAGAATAACTTTAAAAAAACATTTAAAAAAGATAATGCACCGAGGTAATTTGATTTTTTTAAATCTCCACACCAGTGCAATGGTTTAAATGACGACGAGTGCAGAGACATTTAAAATATCATACCTCGAACACGGTTGACGTTCTCTCGGCTTCCCAATAACAGCCGTGAGATATGCGCGTAGGTTAGTAATGTCGTAAAACTAATGAAGACCCATTAAAACAATTAGTCAGGCAGAATACAATATTGATGCAAGCGAATATATACGCGAGTAATATTCCTCGCCTAACACCGCTGACAGCTACTCGATCTGGCAGAGCGGAAGGGTGACACGGCATGGCAAGGATGGCGGATGGCGATTGAGACTTTTATCTCAAACAGATTTGTGTGCATATGCATACACACTGCACATGTAGTATGTTAACCCACAGCTTAGAACTAAATAAAGATATTTATAGCGACGTCTCTATTTTTAGACTTTGCCCAATTCTCCTTAGCATTTGAAACAGTTTGAATATAAAAGGGGAGCAATAAGAATTCAATGAGTGATATATATATATATGTATATATATACCTACTAGGCATGGCGTGCGTGCATCGCGTTATCGCGTACCTTCCGCCAGCGTACAGAAATTATAATTATGTGCATCGTTAAATAGGAAAAATAATAACGAATTATAATAGCGTAAGGGATTTCAATATCGCATCCTAAAATTCTGCATGGATGAGTGTTTTGAATGCTACACAGACACCAAATAATCACAATACTAAGAATGAATTGGTTGATCCTTGGTTCTAGTCTTGACTACGGTGATTCTGGAAATATAGTGAATTTATGCACTTTGATTTAATGTTGAGCTTGGTATCTCTCAATAAATTGAGATTCAAACTTTTGAATGTTTTTTTTGTTGATAGATGTCTGAATCAGGTTTTTTTTTTTAATGCAAAACATGCCTTAAAAAGTTACCCTGTACGAACTGTTACAGAATGGCCAGACGAGGGATGGTGACGGCCATGATTCTCCCGGTCGCACTTGTTTTTTCCGATTTACACTAACATAGCCTATCGCCGCCGCCGTCCGAATTGGAAAAAAAACTATTTAAGGGTGACGGACGAATCGACCATATATTCTAAGATTCACTGACGGTCATAGGGGCATTGAAAACAGTACATGCAAATATGAAGAAAACGCGAATTATTTGTAAACAAATAATATTAATACTTAAAAAGCAATGAATGGTTTATTTAAGCGAAAAGAAGAAAAAAAACAGCACTGGATGACGGAAACCCCGGATTTGGTAGAGAAACGAAGATTAATGAAAGCCTCTAATTCTCACAATGTTGATCTATAAACCGTGAGCAGAGATGTTTAAAAATAATGCAGAAAATATATAAACGCGTATCTTAGAAATATATGCCCAGAAGTAGAGATACATACAGAGAAAAATGAATCTAAAGATTTATATAACATAATAAGATTCATAGCTCGGCAATTTAAACCAAAAACATAGGCCATCAAATATGAAAATGGATGTACAGTAACAGAAATTAAAAACATTACAGAAGTCTGGGAAAAATATTGCCAATCACTTTTTACTGGAAACTGTTCAACTACAATCGATTTGAGAAATATTGGTGAGCGGGAACCAGCCTTACTAAAATCAGAGACAAAAGCAGCAATCCATCACTTTAAACCAGGAAAGGCTCTCGATGTTAAAAAATCCCCATCGTGATCATAAAAAGAATGGGAGACTATGGTGTGGATATGTTTTACACAATATGTAGCCACATCTGGAAGACAGAAATATGGCCAAAGAATTGGTGTCAATCTGTTTTTATAACACTACATAAAAAAAGCTTCACAAAGAAGTGTTCAAAAAATATTTTTTCACATTTTAAACAAACGATTGAAAAAACTCCTCTCAGAACAGATAACTGAAGAGCAAGCAGGATTTGTTAGAGGAAAAGGTACTCGAGAACAAATCCTTATATTAAGACAGGTTCTCGAATAAGCGAGAGAATTCAGCTCAACGATATACATATGTTATGTAGACTTCGAAGAGGCTTTTGACTCAGTGAAATGGAAAAAATCATAGACCATTTCAGAGGAAATTAGAGTAGCTAATCCTCTTGTTTTCCTATTGAGAAGTATATACGAAGGTAACTCTACGGTGATACTAGAAAGCCCTGACTCGGGTGTATTTGAATTTGTGCTGGAGTTCGTTAGGGATGTATCTTGTCACACTTTAATTAAATATCTATACAGAATACTGAAAGTATTATTGGCGAACTGGGGAAAAAAGATTTCTATAAATGGAAGACGAATATCGAAATTGAGATACGCTGATGACACTACTCTCCTTGCCAATAATAGAGATAAGAAATAAGCAAACTTCTTTGTTAACTAGAAAATATTAGTATTAATTTTGGCTTTGAAATCAACGGGGAAAATACCAAAATGAGGATAATTGACCGGAGAAATGAGAATAGACCGGAAATAACTCAAATTGGAAATTGCGAGGTCGTTAATGGGTATATTTATCTGGGCTAAATGATAGTATATACTCGAAGAGGAGGGTGCGTCACTGAAATCGTGAGATAAAATGCCCAGGCTCGCTCTGCGATGGAGAAATCGAAAAAAAAATGACAACAATGCCGTATCACCAAGTCCACCAAAATGAACATCGCTTCACCCTCACAGATTCGCACTTCTGCTGGAAGAGCATTCTATGTCATAGGACCTGCGACCGCAAATGTGAATTTAGTGCGCTGTTTGCGAAGAGATAAAATTCTTTTCCTCTCGACGTAGATGTAGCTGATCTAAGCGTAATACGTCTGTCAGCTAGTTCATCTGGAATGCATAGTTCCCTTAGATATTCCAGAGCAGAGTCGTGAAGTGACTTATGCATAAGGCAACAGAGTTTGTATTCCACCCTGTGTGGAAAACATATCCAGTGTAATTCCCGAGGTAGTGGAGTGATATGACTGAACTTAGAGATTCATTTTGCTAGCGCATAACATTGAATACAGGACTTTTTCTTAATCTATTCACTCTTTTAACACGCCGGTTTAATGCAAATTTAATATGCAACTTTAAAATACTTACTGATTTGTTTGATGTCCTGACTATTCCTTAACAATAAATACCATGTGTTCCTACATACAGTTATAGTGAAATTCTGTTCCTCGGTCATCATAAGACTAATTGAGGAGCGACACATCAAATCGTATTTTGTCTACCCGTTAATATCGTCGAGATCTCTAATAATATGAGAGACACGCGACAAATTGCATTTTCACTCGATTAAAATAATGTAATAACGAAGTTAAATCAAACCTAACTTTATTTACGGGTACACAATTTTTCCTATGAATTGGGTGAAAAAATACATAAGCATTTTAATATCCAATAACTTACAACAATATACTGATACAAACATAAAAAAATTGGATAAGTTTAGACACATATTTAAGCAATTTATTTTGTTTAAATTACCGCTAGAGTGAAATAGAAAATGTATTCTTATTTAAATGTGAAGGTAGAAAACAGGTGAGCCTCGTGTCAAAATAAAATTGTTGCCAACATTAAAATGGTACCCGAAAATATTTGTGCATGAGAAAAATATGAATTTGCTTTAAAAGAGACATTGCTGAAAGAATCACTAATCGTAGTGAAAATATTATTACATTAAAAAAAAAGGTTTTAATAAAATTATTATCCACGAGATTTTGATAAGAATAGATAATTTGATGGATTTGGGTGAGTTAAAATATTATGTGTAATACTCAGTACTTATCAAAATAACAGTTGCAATAAAAGTAATGAAGTTAAATTTTATATTTGAAGTCTAAACTTTGTGGCTTTTAAATTCATTAGAATAAAATAAGGAAAAACAAGTTTGTTTTAAACCACTTTTTCATATTTTTCTGTTTCTAGAGTAAATTTTATTTTTTAGCGTATTGAATTTAGGAAATCAAAGAATGTCCGGAGTTCTTGGTTATTAGAAAAAGATAAAAAAATAAACTTTCTAGACCTGTCCTCAACAAAGTGATTTCGATATCTACCGAAAACCAACATATCCAGTCACAATTATTCATAATTTTTCAAATTATACATAGGTTAATAAATAAACGATCCACTGGATGATACTAATTTTAAAAAATAACTTAAAACAATAAAACAGATTGTTAAAATTAATGGATATAATGAGAGCTTAATTGATAAAATATTACATAAAAACAAAAACGCAAACTTATAAATAAATATTTATATTTTACTCTCACAATAAATAAAGCTAACCCACCTAAACAATGGAAGCGGATTCTTTTAATTAATGACCATTTTTCTAAACAATTATCTAATTCCCCACCATCAAACATTAAACCTGCGTTCGACGCAACTAATAATATAGGAACATTGTTAAAAAAACACAAAGATAAAGTCCCTAAATATAATAAATCTGGAATAATATAACAATTAAACTGTAATGATTTCGACTCTATCGACTTTGGAAAAAAAAACACATAAGGTGCCTAAATCATAAATTTGGTTGTAAATTATATAACTTTACTGACCAATTAAAAAATAAAAATAATATCAAATACATTCCTAATCAACCAGAATTTCATAATGTTTGTCTATAATATTTATTTATACTTTTAGTATAAAAATCAAACACTGATTTGAGTCTACTAAACGCTTTATTTTATTTTTTCTATTGAAAAAAAAATCTGAGACCCCATCATTACCTGTTTAACAATTAACCTTGCCTTTAACCTAGAATTATAAATCTAAACTAAAGTACTTAGAATTAAATAGCTAAATAAGAACCTTCGATCCATTTATCATAACATTCGTTTGATTTTCCCTAAAAAGGTAAAACAATTGTCACATCAATGTTTGTTTTTATATTGTAAAAATAAAATACAGTGTTCAGTAGACTCCAATCAGTGATCAGTGTTTGATTTTTAAATTAAAATTTGATATATGGAGTTCTTCAAAGTAAACGCCGAACCAATATATACCAAAATAATATTTAAATCCCTAAATTCAACACAATTCATGGTCAAAATAGCTTTGTCTTCAAAGGTGTCAAAAATTACAATAATCTTCCCAATTAACTAAAAACTATTTGAACTAATGTATCAATAAATAAATTCAAAGTAATCACCCTTCGAACAATGAACTGTCAAAAAAAAAATTGTGGAATCTTTTCGAGCAAGTGTACAAACTGCTTTCAATTTTAATTAGTGTGAATGTATAATTATTTTCTGTTTTTCTTTTTAAATCCTTTAAGTTTTCAATTTTTTTTCTCATTTACTTGTATATTAAAAACGATTAATGTAAATGAAACACGTAAATGAAAAATTCTAATGAATAAATAACTGTAACAGTGTAAGTCACTCTCCAAGCACAAGAGTTAGTCTCTTTTTTTGGGGAGTTACAGTTATAAAATTTACTAGATGTACAAAAGTAGATTTGTACAGATTTTTAAAAAAAACATGTATCATTTATGAAATATATTTGATTAATAAAAATTTAAAAAATTGTTTATCGTTGCTTTTTCTTTTGTTCTTTCGTTACTGTTTTTATGTCTGTCAACAATTTCCCTTTCAGTTGCAATGTACCTATAAAACATATTGTAACTAAAAAGGATATTATGTTCAAAATAAACAATGTTCGTTTACTTATTAAAATAAAATAAAATAACGGTGCTCATTTTTATATAATAATATAGGCACCTACATCTAAGTAACGTATTATCGTTTACTTACGTAACTTAAAAAAACCTAATGAATAACAAAAATGTTCCACTATGCACAGACCTATAGTATTATTTTAAGTCAAATCAATCAATACTATTGTTTGATATAATCTGATTCAAGTGGAATACTTCAGTATTTTAAACAGTAAAAAACAATACAAGATAATTCATACCTGGCTTCTTGGGTAAAATATAACTTTTTATCTATTAAGGTGATCGATCACCATTATTTGCGCCACGTGCCAAAATGTATTAATTCGCTTGCTGATTGTCAATTTCTACAAATAATAATTTAGCATACATCGTATTATCAAATAACACATTCTCATCGTGTAAA
Organism: Micrasema longulum; assembly: GCF_059751315.1. Classification (NCBI taxonomy): domain Eukaryota; kingdom Metazoa; phylum Arthropoda; class Insecta; order Trichoptera; family Brachycentridae; genus Micrasema; species Micrasema longulum. The sequence goes on along the minus strand of NW_028277853.1, from coordinate 129,608 downwards.
ATACCGATGAACACTTAAAATTCAAGATAATAAATATATACATACAGCCATACATGGCATAATGGATAACATCGATTGATATTTGAAGTAATGAAAATACACGTTGATACAGATCTTAGGTAAAGTGTAAAATTTTGATCTAGTGGGCGGCTTTTGATTCCATCGACGAATAGCAAAGGCTAAAGGTCGATTTTAAATATTTATTTATTTTATTCATCTATAATAAAGTTAGTTTTTAAAATTTCAATTAAACTCATTAAGTCATCCGAAATATTATCAAAACATGTACTTTAAATACAATAATATGCCACTCTAAAGAAGTATTTTTATTTTTAATTGAATCGGCATTCACTTTGTAACATTTCATTTTAAATTATAATTAAAATAAAACTTTGTTATCAGTGTTACACAATTTTATTATTTTACAAGAACACAACACAAGAACACAACTATAGTCCAGCACTCCTCTGAGAGGGCGATATAAAACTTTTATATCACCCGTTGATGGGAAGAGTGCTTTCCCGAAACTATAGTTGTGTTCTTGTAAAATAATAAATTTATGTAACACTGATAACAAAGTTTTATTTTCATAATAATTAATAAACTATTTTAATCTTTCGGTTTGGTTCAGTCTAGACTTAGAAACTAAAACGTACGAGTAACGAAAAGGCTAATATTTCTCTTTTAATATTTCAACCGCCACCCTGCAGCCAGAAATACTGATTTAAATTAGGTTTAGGAGGCATTGGTCACATAATGTTAAAGAATATTTCTCGTCGTCTGAAGATATTCCCATCGCCCCGTCCCACCTTATGTACCTCAGCGCAACTTGCGTACGATTGCTATTTTTGCTGTAATAAATTTTAGAACCAACGTTGGATTATGTTCCCCTCCGGCGAGGATCCTCTGCACAGTTAACAAAATCTCACTTAACAGTACTGTCAATGTGCTGTAGAGCCAAGACATGCATACAAAAAACACGCGGTGTTATAACTCCTGACTTGAGATGACACACTTTCCATATCTGCCTGATCATGGAATGGCTATACCCATTGTACATTTATTTATTTAATATACGGCCTAAACCAATCAATTTAAATAAATTCATAGATCATTAAAATAGATTCTAAGATCGTTTAGGATAAGTTAATCCATTGTATTATATATCATTAATGCCAATTCTATTACGGATCTCATAAGCCTGTTGATTGGATAAAAAAAAAATACAAACTTGATAAGATATTAATTTCTAATTTTAATATTAAAATCAAACTCTGATTTGAGTCTTCTAATACCGTGAGTAAAATTATTATTTTTTAAATTAAAATCGGTAACCTGTTTCGCATTATTAGAGGATTTTAAAACGAATTTGTTTGAATACAAACTTTTACTTTCGTGTAACGAAAATACTACATGCTATACTGATTTTCTTTAGATTTTTATTTTAATTTGTATTATTAAAACTGCTATGCAACGCCAAACGAACTTACATAAACAAAGAGCGAGTGATCTTTAAATTCACAGATTTGGAATAACCAGTTATTGGTTTCATCACTTTCGCGACATCTTCGAAAATGGTATCTCTATTTTTAAAATTATCTGTATACATACAAATTCATTAAGGATAAAGTTACAGTAATCAAAGTTGGGTCGAAATCTCCTTTCTCTTAATTGCGAAAAAACTTTCTTTATACATTTTTACAGTTCTAAATTGTCAGCCTCTTTGCCTAACTTTAACGTTATGTTTCATGATAAACAATTTAACTGTAAAAAAATAAAACTGAAACGTCGATGAAATATTTGGGAGTAATGTTAGACAGTCAATTTAAGTGGACTAATCATACTAAAAAAAAGAATACAAAATTGATATATTTGACCTGTGCTTTCAAACGTTTGACTAGTTATGTTCATCCAAACACCGGCAAAATGAAAAAAAATGGAAATAGGGGAGCCGATAATATTTTACTAAGCCCTTAGAAAGCGTACAAAAACTAATTATTGAAAAAATACTTCACAACAATTCAACGTTTTCCTCGTTCCAATTATTTCAGGAAGCTGAACTTTTGAAGTTACGATAAATCTATTATCAGCAGTGTCTAAAATGTATTTTTATGCGCCTACATTTATTTTCAAAAAAATTTAATAGATCTAGTCAAAGCTCGAATACTTTTAATGAAAGCCTCTATTGTAAAGGCAAAAACACGCATTTTTCATAGCTCCAAAACCTATTAATGCATTTCATAAGGACAATATTAATTATTTGAATTTATCGAATTACAGCAAAGGTGGAGAACATTTTAGAGACGGAAATATGGAATTTGATTAGATTCAAATTTTTGTTGAAATTATGAAGAAATAAGCATATTTAAACAGCTTATTTTTTTTATGAATGTCATAAAAATAATCATTATTTTCTCATTTTTATTGACAAAAAGATTGTGTTCTAATATTTTTGGTTATCTTTCGTATTCTTCCAGGAGCCTTTATTAAAATTTAGAATAAAATGTATTCTAACACACAGGTCATGGCCTTAAGGGTACTTCTCTGTGTTTATATAATAGTTTTGAATTTGTAACTTATTCGTACCTATTGTAAAATGCAAAGAAAAAAAAAAAAAATTAATTATTAAAAAAATTATGACAGAAAAATTAGTATTAAAATTAGGTAAAACATCCACGTATTTTATTGACATAATAAATTACAATAACGTCCATTGATTTTTTTACCAATAAACTTGAACGAGAAGCTCGAAAAAAAACGCACTCACTAGAGGGCCTGATTATATCGTACCCCTATCGGCACCAGATGGTGAATAGGGCGCTGCATTAGTAAACAATAGGCAGCGTATTTCAAACGTTTGTTAAATGAAGGTTAGGTGATCAGTCTTACGCTTCAGGCGCTAGTCCGGGGACAGTGGAATATTTTAGTGTAAACCACCGTTAAAACGTATATTTTAAGTCAGTCTAACTGAGAACTCAAAAATGGTCGTAGTAATAGTATTATCTCCAGGGGGTGGTATTTTTTAGGATAACAAAATGTATAATCAAATGTATGTGTATGAGTTAAATTTAAAAAATAAAATGCTTTTTTTTTTTCAAAATACGGTTTTGAAATTTAACATACTTAAAAAAAAATTCGTCATTTGAATTTTAACAAAAAGGTTTCTAACTTTTTACTAAGCTCTTTATTGTACCATTTTTAATACAATTTACAAGTTTTAAGCAAATATATTATTTTCATACTTCGGCACCCATACACACGCACCCTCTCCTCATTCATTCCCACACGCACATGTATCCTCTCCCTCATTCATTCACGCATACACACATTCACATACACATGAATACAAACGTCCCACAAATACAATTACTAAACTTCTTTTCTTATATATTATGTGTCATTATATTTACAGTGGATTTTTTTAATTGGCTTTAGTATTGTTAAGATTTTTCTAATTATTTTGTTTATGTAATAGCTGTGAAAATCCCAAATAAAATAAAATAAAATAAAATAAAATAAAATAAAATAAAATAAAATAAAATAAAATAAAATAAAATAAAATAAAATAAAATAAAATAAAATAAAATAAAATAAAATAAAATAAAATAAAATAAAATAAAATAAAATAAAATAAAATAAAATAAAATAAAATAAAATAAAATAAAATAAAATAAAATAAAATAAAATAAAATAAAATAAAATAAAATAAAATAAAATAAAATAAAATAAAATTAAATAAAATAAAATAAAATAAAATAAAATAAAATAAAATAAAATAAAATAAAATAAAATAAAATAAAATAAAATAAAATAAAATAAAATAAAATAAAATAAAATAAAATAAAATAAATTAATAATAAAAATTATGTACATACCCGCCAGGAGTAAAAATTTAAATTTGTGATACATCTCGACACATCGAACTCTCACATAGATCTTTGTTTTTAATTGCGCATTTTCATAAAAGTTAGTTCTTCAGTACACTTAATAAAAGATTTAATTTCCCACGATTTCTCATCAAAGTATCATCAAGAATGTAGAATTTTTCACCGCAAATAGACAACGTCGAAATACAAAAAAAATCTGATGGTATCTTCTCACATTCTAACAAAAATCTCACGTTCATGTATACATATACTTTCTTTGAAAAATATAATTTACTAAACAGTTTTATAAATTATTAATGCTACCTTTTTAAAACTTTTGAACGAAATAATAGAAAACTGATGTGTAAACGTAATATTTCATTTTTCATTAAAATAAAATAGTGAAGAAATGTATATATACGTATATATTAATTAAATTAATTTGCTAGTAGATATTTCGCCACCAACAGTAAAATCAGCCACTCGATTGGACGGCTAGGCTGGTCATTCAATGCCGGAATTCAATTGAATGGCTAATGAACAATATTGAAACCGACGTTTAACGAAGTGGCTGGACATCGCTTAGCTTCATTTATGTTAATAAAACACGACAAAATTCATTTACATGTTGTATTAAAAACATTAATAATTAAAAATAAAATAAACAAACTATTGTTAGACGTCACTCACCATTATATACACAAAAATTGTTTTTCTTTTATGTAATGGGAAACGTTAATGTAAATATATGTATTAAATTTACATAAAACTTGTATCTAGTATTTTTATTTTTATTATCTTTTATTTTTTGTCTGAATACACTTTTCTAAAAACGTTTTCTAAAAATGATTTTTACAATACGTTAGGTTAGGTTAAGTTTAATAATAATCTAAAAAACAGTTGTTTTAATTAACTTAATTCAACCTATCCTAACCTTACCCGGTGACTTTTGGTTCAGCTATTTCCAAAGGACTAGATTTCAACGTTTTAACCAGGCAACGCATTGAACGTTGGGCTATCTTAATTAGTTCGACGAACGGCCTAGCTATTTAATTGAAAGCCCAGCCATCTGATTGAGTGGTTGATTTAACGATTTGGCGGAGACAGATACATTACTATGTATATACTATATTTAATTGTCTTTATTAATCAAACTATATTGAGTATCTTGATTGAGAATAGTATTACTTTAATATGAGTCCGGGCGGATGAAGAATACGAATTTTTGTGTGAAAAAGAACTAGAATCCTAAACGAGTGGAGAAACGTCCGCCTCGTAGTGTAAAGTTTATCGCGTTTTTATACCTACATGTTTATGTATAATGTTGTTATCAAAAATCACTTTGTAAGGCGCGTAAAATTATATAAAATAGAATTACGAAAATGGCGTTTTATAAGTTATCCGTAATAATAATGATTGTGATGTGAAGAACATTGAATATTTTTTGCACCGCGTGGCCTGTTTTTCAGTGGTGAGTTTTCATACAAAATATCCGGGCTTCCAAAAAATCACGCTTATTTATTGTGAACACTGTTCACCTTTACTAATTATCATAAATGCGAAACTGTGTCCGTTTGGTTGTTTGTTTCCTTCACGCCTGAACAGAGCGAACGATTGACATAATTTTTGGCATAAGGATAGCCGGAGAGAAGTAAAAAAGGATACTTATTTTTCATCTCGATCGAAAAATAAATCCAAATAAAAAAATATGTAACATATCGACAATGAGGAACATTTTCTGCAAATGAGTAGGCGGTAAGGTGGGAAGACAAAAATAATAAATTTTAAATTAATCCTTTAAATTTATATTATTTACTTGCTTTATAATATACGAGCCGAACCTGCCAATACTTTGCTATTGATATAAATTAACACAATCCGAAGTTTGAAATCAATTATTGTATTTAGTCCAAATTAGATATGTACGTATACATAATTATTTTTGTGTTTCGGTTTGCATAAATTGTGAGGACAGAGAATTTCGATAAATAGGTATTTGAGCATTGTTTTCCTGTCACTGTCTTGCAAATGCCCTTCCAATACTGTGCAAAAAAGACAACTGCATGTCAGACGTTTTGTTGTCCCGTTTTCCGCACCTCAAAACGGTACCGATTATGTTATTTTTAAGACAGACTAGGTATCAGAATAATATTTTTTTCTATCGGTACGCGTGCGTTATTCAAAAATATAAAATAACATATAAAACTTTGCTTTCGTACGGATTTTGAATTTATGTGTTTTAATTTAAAAAAATTGTTTTAAACATTTTTATTTGTAACTTAAGCAAAACAATTAATTTGGTATCACATGTCAAGGATTTATTAAAATAATTTAGAGAACAAGTGGATTTTAAGTTATTTCGAAACATTACTTCACTCTTATAGCCCTGCACTTCTGCCTGTGACCGCAAATGCGCGTTAACCGAATTTAGTGCGCTGTTTGCGTAGAGGTATAATAACTTTTCCTCTCGCCGTAGACGTAGCTGATCTAAGCGTAATACGCCTGTCAGCTAGTTCATCTGGAATGCAAAGTTCATATTCATTTTCAAGTTCAGTAATATTAATATCCTTTCAAATTGTTCACCAGAACCCACAAAAAATACTAAAACCGGATTTTACGCCATTAAATTAATTTCGTCTTATGCAAATAATATTATAATACAGTAAATGTACGTAAGAGTAAGAAGAATATTCTTTATTTTGTTCACGGATTAAATTAAATTTGTAGTATTATCTAAGTGGAAAAAACCGTAGATCTGTAATTTAACCAGAACAATTCATCTTGTTTAGGATCAGTCGAATTCTCGGTCGTGTTAGTCACCGTGTTACTGTGGTAAAACAGGATCCAACATTTTAATATCAATTTTAAGCGCGGATTCATATATATATTTACTAAACATAAAACATTCAGAGACGTCTTTGAGACTGGTATACTTATTAATTAAATTAAATTACAATTGCTAAATTTTAAATCATCAAACAATTTATTTTTTTAATAAAAATATCTGTCTCAAATGTGATAAAACCAGTCACTGATTTAAGTATGATTATTTTTTTTACTTTAATAATAAATCACTCGGTCGGCTTGATGTGATATATTTATTCAAAACGGTGTTTTAATACTAGAATATTTCATAGCCCCTGGACTGGCACCTGAAGCGTAAGACTGGTCATCTTTCTTTCATGTACGCTACGATTGGTGTACCAATGTAGTGCCCTATGCACCGTTGGATGCGGAAAGAGAATGAAGAAGAATAATAATAATAAATCACAAACAATTGGAACATAAATAAAAAAGCTCCATCTTAGACAATGCTGAGCCATGTTAGATGGAGACTCCTAAACAGAGTACGCTCCGCATTCATGTTCTAATACACTAGTTTTATATGATTCCCTGGTATTAAATATGTATACTCATTTATGCAAAAAATTATTTAAAAATGGCGCTTAATTATTAAAAACTATGTATTTCCCACAAAGCCAATCTTTGGGATTAATTTGTAGATATTTTTAATAACATTTACTTAATAATAATGTAACTCACATAATAAATCTTGAACTATAAAATTATAATCGAGTAGCCACTCGTTCAATCATTGAATCAAAATAAATTTAATTTAAATTCTTTTAAAAATAGTTCTACTACCATACTTAAAACATACTTTTGGCACTGCTAAACCACCATTGTACGTGAAGTACTGTAGACCCAACATCATTAAAATATTGGTTCTAGTCTAATGTCACCACGACTTTATAACATACCTTATTATTTTTGTTCCACAGAGGAAAAAATACTGTGCATTCAGGAAAATTAAACTATGAATTGTATAAAGTACTCCCAGGAGTCCGCAATCGAACCCTGGAGAAGGCATAGTATTGCCGAAACTAGATGGTTGTCAAATTATAAAAATATAAGTGGTACATAAAAACAAAGTGATTTTATTTTATTTTAATATATTAAATAACATGACTATAGTAGGGCCAATTTAATAGGTCACATTTAACACTTCATCAAAATTCAACAACATAACATTGCGAGGGCGGCAATAAAATATTATTTATTTTTTCGAATTTAGAACTGCACAATTGCTTAACTTTTTTCAATTGCGATTACATATTTATCGTAATAATGACAAAAGAAGGTAATTTTATGATTTACTTTCGCTAATAAGCCATTCTAAACATAATAAACTTTATCAGTTCAAAACGTCGTTACAATTTTGCATCAGTGAACCCTTTTTCTTTTTAAACACTAGGGATGTTACCCAGAAAAGTCGAATGTTGATAATTTTGTTAAATCATGTACTCACCTTATTTTGTTCCTTAAATTTACGATAGAAAATAATAATGGGACAGGGATTCGACTAATGATTTTTAAAATAAAATTACAGTACAAATAAATACTTTTTCATAGTAATTGAATTCAATTCACATATATTATGTTTGAAGTCCGAATCGATTCATTCACTTTAATCGATGATTTTAAGCAGGTCCTCAGTATGAAGCTAAAACTGACAAATGTCAAATGTGACTTATTAAATTGGCCCTACTATACCTACTAGTTAATTTTTTATACAATTACACAATATTTCATTATACCATTTATTATTTTAGAATGTTTTTTAGTAAATTTTTCTGATTTTATTTAGAATTAATAATTAAGTCTATATATTCACAATTATTTACAACTGTAATAGGACAATCACTTTAAACGCAAATAGTAAAATAAATAAGTAAATTATAATAATTAAAAGATGGACGATGGCGAGACATCCTCTCGGCCATCGTAGGCAACATTCAAAAAAGTCATCGCCGAAACAGGTTGTGGGAGACGGAACAAATAATACAATAAAAGGCTACCTACATCGCGCTATTAACTCGAATTGGGCAGGTTATGGGAAGTTGGCTAGTAGAAAGGATGCGATCATTGGCACCCTCACCGGCGTTATCCAACGCTGCACTATGTTAAACTATTATTTGTGCAGGTATGGGGTATCAGGTATTGAGTGCACGTACGAGTATTATTCCGTAGAAACAGAATGTTGAAGAAACAATTATGTAAAATGGTAATTAATAAACTAATGCGGTTTTAAAAGTTAATCTAATCAACTAATTAAAACCCGTGTCAACGCGAATGAAAAACACAGTTCTGTGTGTGAAAATAAACAGAACCCAAAACGAGTGTTTTCGACTCGATGACTGCTCTCGGGTAAAAATCCCGACTGAGGAAATCACGTGGAGATTAGTCAGCTTCGCGTGTAGTGGTTGGCGTCAGCTTCGCGTGTAGTGGTTGGCGTCCGATTCGCCTACCATTTTGAGATCCAGGGTTTAATTCTTAAGGTTTTTGACTGCGATATTTCATTTCAGGACAAGCACATGGTACGTAAGACTGATCAGCTTACCTTCACGAAACAGATGATCGAGGTGCGGAAAGGGCGGCATAATAAAAATAATTATACTTTGTTGTTTTCCCTCTCCGGTGCAACAAATTCAGATATAAATATCTCTCGAGAATCCAGCCTGTCTACGAACATTTGGACATGCTCAAAACATCGCTCATTTATATTTATACTTTAAAACTATAGAGTGAGACGGTAGACAAAAATTTCAATATACTCATATCTATATTATATTTTGATTGGTTTTTTTTGAGTTATTTATAAATAGCGCAATATAATTAAGCACCCTTGAGGTATTATATTACGAAAACGGCGCTATGTAAGTTATTCATAATAATAATAATAAAAATAATAATAATAGTTTTACTACATGTCTGAATAATCAATGAATGCTGGAACAAAGCTTTTTCATTATTTACATTAACTTTATGAGTAAGCAGCGTTGATGCCAAGGCGATAAATAATTTAGATGTAGATATTTATAACATAATAAGTTTTTTCAAATAATTCTATCCACGTCTCTATCTTTACTCCGGTAAAAACGAAAAAAAGCAATCCTCATAAATTACGTAAAATTTTAAATTAATCTTTCAATGCTGTCTGAGTTAAGGTAAACATAATTAATAAAAGTATTAACGTGCAACATTCATCTTAAAATTGCAAATAATTTATTACGAATTTATGAAATTAAATAGCATTGCTAATTTAATAACTGTCAAATTTTACACATTGATAAATGCGACATAAAAAAATAGCAAAATGTTTTGAATGAAAAAGTATTTTTGGTAATGAGCTCATTCTGTAAATATAACAACAACAAACCATCACGCCGTTTCCCCGTAGGGGAGAAGGCAGAGAGGATAGAGCGCCATATCACTTTGTTTTTGCATACATACCTCGCTTCCTCTACATTCATACATCATACCATGCACTTGACACGTCCATCTTCAAATATATGTTACATTTGAACGTGTCTTCTCAGTCTTCCTCGTTTTTAGCATCCATCAACATTCGCAACGTTGTTCCTTTTAGCCGTTCTTTCGCTGTCCATTCGCTTTACATGTCCAAATCAACGCAACGCCACTTTCTTGATTTTGTCGATACGCGAAAAGACCATAATATAAGGAATATATTTTTTTAATTAAATAATATAATACGTTAAAAGTAAATAATATGGAAATATTTAATATTAGGAAAGCTTTAAAAATAATGTTCCTTTTATAAATAATCCAACAAACTTCCAATATAGTCCTTCAAACGATGTTCCACTGTAATGGTCACCCTATTAAACCTATTAAGCTTACCCTCTCCCTGCATCCCCTCTACTTTTTTCATTAATTCTCAACAACATAATTTTTTCATAATTTACGCTTTTTTTCTTCTTTTTTTGACATTGTATTAGGTAATGTATAGAAAACTATATTTGGCCTATAGTTTTGGTTTATTTGCAAAAAAAAAAATTTTGTTGTAATGGCTGTTGTTTTCTTTTACGCATAGAATATTTTGATAATTTAATCAGTGCATGTGCTTATTAAAATGCATATCTTGTTGGTTTTATATTTTTGTGCAACAACGATGGTGAAGGTGTAAAGTGGGTTTTGCATGTTGGTTTGCATGTTGATTTAATTAGTATCCTGGTGAAGAGGCGGGTACGTCTCGAAACCGGTAGACAGAAAAGTCGGTAAGTAGTTATATACAAATATTTAATAACATTTGGATATTTTTTTATTAATTAACCTTTGTATCCGTCTTTTATTGATTTGTTTTCATACGCAATTTCAGTGTTTATGAATAAAGAACATATTATAATAATGAAATAATGAAATAATGAAAAATATCGTAAGCGTCAACAATGCAGTTCGATAACTTTTCGTGAGGTAAGTCAATTTTAAAGGGTGAAGTTATCTAATTGCATTATTAAAAGCGATAAAAGATCTTTCGATAAATTGCCTTCTTACTCAATTAAAAAGTGGAGATGTTTAGGATAGACACTTGAAAAAACGTACCTCAGTAGAATTCCCCCCTTGTGTAGCAGGTAGTTAAAATACAGTATATTCAGTGAAGGTTGCGGGTCCTTCTTCACTATGGCACTGTCCTTATCGAACTGTTTAAATTATACACAGCAATATCGTACCTAGAACCAGCACGTCACAACACTCAACTTTACACCTCGGTGCTAACTTCGATCACCGAACACTCGTATGTGCGAACTCCATTAATTTATAAAACACTGATTATGCCGACCACATAATATCGCGAGATAGAATAGTCGATTACGAAAAATCGGCAATTTATTAACGCGCACCGATAAATATGTATTGTGAATTTTCTCGCGAATTAGGCGGGAAACGCGGCACAGGGAAGCTTTAGAAATATTACAAATCTAATAATATTCACCAGGTGTCAGACTGTCGGCTGATGCGCATGCTCCGAAGACACGTGTTGTACACATGGGCTCGAAAATATCAACTAAAGTGTAAGGCAAATCTCATTCATGTTTTCTTCTGCGAACCGAGCGCCAAACATAATATTTTGATTTCGGTTTCGGCGGTTTTATTATCCCTCGGCTTCGCAGCGCCTGCTCCGCGCACCGTGTGGAACGATCTGCAATCAAAAATAAAATAACCACTTTAAACGGACGAGTAAACAAATACGTACATATGAGCGCATTTACGGTGCCGTAAAAAATACCTAAGCAATTTGATACCCGCGCAACTTCAGATTTCGAACATTCAAATTCTATTCGGCACTTCACGCCGGAATGTGAGGTCACTTTACAACATAAAAACACCATCCGAACCGCGAGTGCTAAATACATCGAAACAATGAAGAATAAATAAGTTTTCTTGTACATGTACATGCGTTAGGATTTGAATATTACCAGTACAATAATTAAGTACAACAGATGATAATAAATGAAAATATGGCATACGGGAATCATCTCTAACCTTAGACTCGCCGAAGAAGGGTGAAATAAAGCCCAGAAAGAGGAACGTGCGCGAGTAATCAGCGTGTTGACATTAGCGCCGAATCCAGTGATCCGACTGTCTGTCTATCTGACAGTTGCAGGTAGAGGAAGAAGTCGGTTATGATCGTCAGATCGGATCGGATTAGGTTCGGCTCTGCGCTCGGCTCACGCGGCGGAAGGGACCGATTGACTGCCAGACTGCCAGTGTGCCAGCGGCGATGGCGGAGTTTGCTGGAGTCGCGGAGTTGTGGGATGGGCGGTCACGTGACGCCAGCACAGGGTATTACTGATGTCACTCACGCGTGGCATGTAAACATTCCTCTTTGTGTGTTTTTCTGACATCACCGAAAGCACTCCCGACTCCTATTCGAAGCATCACGGTGCCGGTGGGCAGACACAAAAAAGATCTACAGATAATTTGACGCATGGTAAATATAAGTACATATCAATTTTGACCAGATATGCCTCCGCTAAATACCGTAAATCTGGAAATATGCAGGTGGTCGAACTATTCATTTATTTGACATATTTCACCGTTTTATAGTGTACAGTGGTATTAGCTTCAAGTCTCGACTAGCCAAGACTTTCATGTGTTAGGCTGGACCTTTTTTGTTACTTGTTTTTTTTTTCATTAAACTATGCTCAAACAATTTAAATTAATAAAAATAATATCAAAAGGCTAGACAGCGGGTGGGAAAGACTAACTAACTAACTAACTAACCATCACGCCATTTCCCCGGAGGGGTAGGCAGAGAGAATAGAACGCCACACCACTCTGTCCTGGCACACTTCCTTTGCTTCCTTCACATTCATACATCTTCTCATGCACGCACGTCGATTATTCCGACTTTTCACATGACCACTTTCAAGAATTTGTTGTACTTGATCATGCCATGTCTTTCTCGGCCTTCCTCGACTTCTACAACCAGACACATTTGCATCATAAATCTTTTTAGCCGTTCTTTCATCATTCATTCGCTCCACATGACCGAACCATCGCAAAAGACCTTTCTTAATTTTGTCGATAATGCTTAACTCAGCCTTGCATTCTGCTCTAATTTCGACATTAGGGTACCTATCATACATTGTTTTTCCGCACATTCGCCTGAGGGATCGCATTTCAACAGCATTCAGTCTACTTTCGTCCCTTTTTTTCCAACTCCATGCTTCGCTTCCATACATTAGGGTTGGTGGGAAAGAAAGGTTATAAAATGAAATTATGAATTATACACCACAACAACCGGACCAATTGAGAAATAAATCTTTGCTGGTTTATTTTTTTTCTTGTATTTGGCGGGAATCGAACCCGCGACACCAGTTTCACAGTAAGCGGTTTAACCAACTGAGCCACGACGCCTCTATACCTACCACCTGCCTGTATAACTTAAAAAATCAAACAAAAGTAAATATGTAAATAAAAGAAAAATAATATGAAATAAAGAGATACCGATTTGAAAATTAAAACAGACAAAATATTTAGGACTGGGTTGTGGTCCCGTGGTAGTATTGTGGACTCACGGACCAAAGGTCCCAGGTTCAAATCCCACTCTACCACAACTTGATTTCCATTTTTCCAGCGCAAGTTATTTACGACTTTTAGGAAATAGTCTGAAAATTTAAATATTTTAGTAAATAATAAGAACTCTAGTATTTATCTTAAAAAAATAAATAAGATTAAGAAATAATTTACAGGATATGAAAAGGTTTATTCATTTTCCACTACTACCATCCTGCCATTTATCATAGGGACAGGCAGAGAGGAGGGACCGCCAGAGACGCCTATCCCGTCATACATCCCTAGCTTCTTTCACATTCATACATCCTGTCATACATGCTGTTCGGGTATGTCTGCTTTTGATATGACCGGACTTAAGATTATAATTCTTTTTTATGTAGCACTGATAAAAAACACCATTTATTTTGCAATATTTTATCCTAAAAATATTAGTAATTAAAAATAAAATTTTTCAATTATTGTAAGACGTCACTCCCTATTATGTACACGAGAATTGTTTTTTTCTTTTACGTAATGGAAAACATTACTTTTACATTAGTAAATATATGTATTGAATTTATATAAAAACTGTATTTAGTAGCAATATTGTATACTTATATTTGTTTATCAGAATAAAAAATAATATTTAAAAAAAAAAGATATTGATTTATCTGATCACGCCACGTCTTCCTTGGTCGTCCTCGTCTACGTTATCATTTACTCTCGCTATATATATCTGTTTTACCTTTTTTTCGTCATCCATTCGTTTTACAAGACCAAATCATTTTATTGATCCTTTTTAAATTTTATCAATTATACCTGTCTCAGATTTGCACTCTCGCCTGATTCCATCATTTGTAGCCTGACATACATTGATTTCCCACACATTCGCTTAAGAGATCGCATTTTGACAGCGCTTACTCCACTTTCATCCTTCCTCTGTCAGTTTCACGTTTCACTTCCATAAATAAGTGTCGGGACTAAAACTTCGTCGTGCACTGCCAGTCTAGCTTCGATTTACATATTTTTATTAGCAATTACTTTTCTCAGTGCGTCGTTCATTTTGCTGCCCGCATTCACTCTCCTTTCAACATCTTTTTCTACTCTTCCATCTCTTGTAAACATAGTTCACAGAATACTCTACTCTTTCCACCAGCTCACCATCTAACGAGCATCGCAACTAGCAGACGTCCTTAAGTCAGGGTCAAACTTGTTAAAAAACCAGGGACCCAATACTGTCAGATGCTTTGACAAAAACTATGTTTATCACAAGTATCAGCGTTATTGAAATATTTTGAAAAACGATTTTCGCAAGATATCACGACATAAATATTCCGAAGCACTCACTTTTGTAATTAAATTATAAATTATCTAATGTCTACATGTCTATGTATTGTAAGTAGATGAACTAGCTGGCAGACGTCTTACGCTTAGATCAGCTACATCTACGTCGAGAGAAAAAGTTATCATTCCTTTACGCAAACAGCGCACTGAATTCAATGGAATGCTCTCCCAGCAGAAGTGCGAAACTGTGAGAGTGAAGTGATGTTTCGGAAAAACCTTATGGTCAGCGCGTTTGCCTGCCATGCAAGAGGTCTCGGGTTCAATTCCCGAGATGGTTCAAAAGGTGTTTTTACACTAGAATATGATATAGTTCCATGGCTGGTACCTGAAGCGTAAGACTGATCATCTTACCTTCTTGTAAAAAAAAAATGATCAAGAAAAGCTGCGATTGGTGTATCAATGAAGTTTCCTATGCACCATTAGATGCGGAAAGGGAATGATATTATGTGAATGCCGTTTTGTTTAAACTACTACTACTACTTCTACTATTACTACTACTACTACTACTACTACTACCATCACGCCATTTCCCCGAAGGGTGGGCAGAGAGAATGGAAGGCGGCCTCCGTGGTGTAGTGGTCAAGACGCTTGACTCACGCACGGAATGTTCCGGGTTCAATTCCCGGTGAGAACACAAAAATTATAAATGTGATTTTTCTCAAGCCTGGGTGTTCTGTGATGTAATTCTCCATTGTAATTAGGCCTCCTGGCCTGTTGTGGTGCAAAAAAATAATGTAAATATGTATATATATGTAAAGGAACGCCAAACACGTCTATCCTGGCATATATTACTAGCTTCTTCCACATTCATACATATTGTCATACGTGCCTTCTGATTCTGTCTGCTTTTGACATGACCAGACTTAAGATTTTGGTTTATCTGATCATGCCACTTCTTCCTTGGTCGTCCTCGTCTCACGTTACCGTTCATTTTTGCCATATAATCATTCCTTCGTCGTCCATTTTGTTTAAATGTCTTGTTTGGTGCTTGTGCTGATTGAGATATTTATTTTAAAAACTATATTTGATTTTTTTGTTATTAGTAAATACACGAAGGTACCTTTTCAAATTCATTGATTCATAATAATATTATGTATTGTAGATATGAGTTTATATATATTCTTGAAATTTTGTAATACCAGGGAAAATGATTATTACTCAACAATTACCGCAAATACTTTTATTTTATATCTGAAGTTATTTTGTTCGTAAATTTAATAAAAATGCCATTTTAATATTACCAATATCAATCAACAAACGCGATGTTAAGTGACGGCATACCCGCATAATGTTTAATTTTAGTAATGAGGGAACAAACATCAATTTGTCGAATAAAGAAATACTCGCATATAAGGGCCATTAATAACAGTTTAATTTATAAAACACGAGCTGAACCCAGCAATGCCTTGCTATTGCTAGATTTGAGTTCATACTTGCATATATATTAAATAAACACAGTCGAGAGAGTATCCAAATAAATCGACGTTTCATTGTCCCGTTTTACGCACCTTTTGAGGTTTGTCTGAACTAATTTTCATCTTTTTAGACAGTGTCTGAATGAATTTTTTTTGTCGTTCTCTTTTTCGTTTCCCAAAAATAGTTATCATATTTGCAAGCAGATAAAACAGGGCACTTTTATGGGTTTTTGGATTATTCTAGTCCCCATAACCAGTAATTTATACGCTAATGGTAAATATCTGTAGTATGCAAGAAAAAAAACACTGCTCTAGTGTCATTATCAAAAGAGAAAATACCGGAATAAGATAACATGAAGAAAAGTAGGATCGCGTCTCCTCTTAAAATAAAAGATTATTAAGTATACTTACAAAACTTTGTATCATTATGCTTTTACATAACAAAAAAAAACGAGTTCGGTGTTTTTAAATAAATCCATTGACACAAAGATGCACCTTGAACCCTGTAAAATTATGAGACTTAACTCATGCCCAAACGAGCAGTCATGCTTAAACGATTGGTCATGCTCAGCGCGTACTAAGTCATTCTTAAACTGCCAGCCGGGTTTGACGTGAGCTTGATATTTAATTCAAAACCAAAATGCCTGAATGAACTGAATTAAAAACGTGTAAAATCGTTCGGATAATCGTAAAAAAGATGATGTGACTTATCATTTGTAAGTAGGTTCTAAATGATAGAATTTCACAATTTAAAATAATAAATATTAAAATATATAATTATTTTTACAATTGTCAAACTCTGCTCTTTTTAATAACATGGGTGCACGTGATGTAGGAATACGATATTCAAAAATGTATTAAATGGTAATTGATATTTTTTTAGCGTAACTAAAATTCCAGCAAAAATAAATAAATGTGTAGAAATTTTAAGGACTTTAAGGAAAAAATCTGATTGGGATCAATAAAAAACTATTTTTGTTTGTTTTGTTAGCAAATGCAATCTTTTTTTATATATGAGAAAAGACCATCCTTCCAATTGTTTAACATGTACATTCTCGTCTAATGCAACCCTGGTAAGTCGAGGAATGAAACATTTACGCTCCTAACTTCTTTTTAGATATTAAATTTAAGATATTAAGAGCTATAAATATGCCCAGCGCAAAGCTAATCATTTTTGAAAAAAACAGCACGTAAATTGGCCCTGTAGATATTTAGCCTAACGAACACACACATACAAATATTGCCTTATATAAACGAATCTAAAAAAATAGTTTAATGAAGATTTATGGGTTTCATATTTTATAAAACATTTTATTATGAAACTCGGAATTCATAGGAAAAATGTGAAAAGATAAATTTTCAATAAATAAAAATCGAATTTTATTTAGAATTAAAAAAAACGTTTATTACAATTATTTGTTTTAAAAAATGTAGAAACCACTTACATTTTTAGTTATACGTCGACCGGTTTCGAGGTTACTACCTGACATACAGGATCAACAAATTCACTACACAAAACAAAAATTTGAAAAAAAAAAAATTACTTTTGGACCAATAATATTTTGAGTTTGTCCAAATGATTGTAGACATGCTGATTTTCCTCCCCAGGGAGTTAATATAACTGGTATAAGTATTTAAATTGAGAAGTATTTTTAGGCGTTACCTAGTAGGTGAAATAATTCAGCCAGATGAATCTTACCCACATATAAAAAGGTTTTAGCTCGAAGAGTTGTTTGCTCAACTGAATGTTCAAATTATTGAAATAAGTCCGGCAAATGCCTAAACCCCCACATGTACTTTTTTTCGATGTTTTCCCTGTTTGTTGCCATGAATTTCAATCTTGATAACTCCATTAAGAGTGGATTCAGTCTTGGCTACTTACATTTAGACCTAATATTATTGAATCTTTCAACATATATTATAGATTTAAAGAAAAATATATTAACCCGGTTTAACCTACGATCACGGATATTCAGTTATATACAAATACGAGATTAGATAATTATCTACGTAAATAAAGAGATTCCCGGTACCTGGTTTCTGGTACCTGGCCAAGAGGAAGCTGCTTTATAATATGGATTAAGTATAATGAGCACATTAGAGAAATATACAAAGGGAATTCATAAAGGCAAGAGTAATTAGCAACTTAAAAGTTATATGCACGTTAAACGCGTACAGTAGGCCCTCGACTTTCGCACATAATTAGTTTCTGAAAATGTGTGCGAATTTTGAACGTTCGAAAATCGAGTGATGTATAAAAAAAACTCAAAAATTATGTTTTAGAATATTTATTTATAATTATTTATCAATATATTTATAATTCAGTTAGTGCTGCGCGTTAAGTCCTTAAAGATGAGTTCTTTATAAATTTGTCAAGAGTTGAATACCACCGAGGTTCAACTAATGAATTCTATCCATTTTTTTAACAGTGATTACTTAATATTACATCGACACATGTGGAGCTAAAAAGTCAAGTCTTTTTGTCACGCTGTTCTAGTAAAGATGAGATATGTGAAGTGAGATGAATACGATTTTTAAAACTAGACAGGAGCGGTCTAAAGGAAATATTGATTCGGTAATCCATTTTTTTTTCTAATTTCGAAACGCTTTTTTTATTGATAAGATTTTCGAGGTGTCTAATTTTTTTTTTTTTTTTTCAACATGAAAAACTTTTAATCTAGTGTCTTTGTTGTAATTATGATTATTTTCTATCAGATAGTTTGCGAATTCAGGAAAAACATTATTATTTAAGCTCTGGGTGTTCTTTTATTCTAATATTAAAGTTTATTTTAGTTTTTCCAATGTAGATTGAATCGCACTCATTACAATTTAATTTGTATATGCCAGATTTATTATATTCAGGGACTTTATCTTTGAGATTTTTGAACTATGTTCCTTAATTATTAAAAGTTGTGTAGAAGGCAGGTTTTAATGTTTGATGGTAGAGAAGTAGATGATAAAATATTTTTTAAAATGCCACTTTTGTTTAGGTGGGCTAGCTTTATGTATTGTGGGAGAAATAAATATTTATTTTGAAGTTTGAAGCATTTTTGTTTTTGATTTAATATTTTATAAATTATGTTCATCATATGATATGTTCATAAATTATGCTCATTACACCCATTATTATTAGCAATCTTTTTTTAAGTAAGTATTATCTTGTGGAACGTTAATTAATTTACGAATTATTGATTGAAATGCGGAATGCTTATGGGCAATAATTGGATTATTTGAGGAATTATGAATAATTGTGTCCGCATACATTGGTTTACGGTTGATATCAAAACCATATTTTAAATTTTTTTGTTCGTTTATTTAGGTTTCCAACATGCTGTGTCAATTTCCCTCCGTACTTAAGATATATGATCAAAATCTTCCCCGATAATCAAAATTTATGGGAAGATACTCGTAGATAAGACTTTATTTATATTTTTGATTCTCAAAGTTTTGACGCGTTCTTTAATCAGATTCTTCTTCACTTTCATTGTGTATTTCATTTAGCAGTTGTTGTTCAATTAATTATTCATTCGACAAACGTACTAAGTGAGATTCAATTAACTCAACATCTTCGTTGTTGACGTCCAAGTTTAGTTCATTCATTAGGCAAACTATTTTGTGTGTGATAGTTTCTCGAATCCATTGAGAATAAATAAAATCACTCATCACTTTTGAGCATTATTATTTCTAGGAGCCTTTCATTATTGATTATTTCAGTCTAAATTTCAATTAAAAAAATAAAAATACTACTATTAAAATAATACAAAGACTCCAGCGAGGTCACATTATTTTTACTATTAATCTTGGTTTATAATAGAAAAAATAAACAAATAATTGTTTTACTTATTCCTGCATGTTGTGTTCACATATAATTGATGAACAATATCTAAACATAACAAATTGTGATTATTATACCAATGTCGTATGTGAGGGTACTACTTACAAACCCGTCAAAATCCATCTTTCTTTATTTTGAGCAAATCACAAAAAACTGATACAATACTTAACTTCAAATTTTTTAAAACTTATTTGTTTAATAATTATCAGTATATATTTTATACGTAAGCAGTGATGACATAAGCATGATTATGTCAAGAAACAGTAGTAAAATATTAAATGCAATTTTATACATTACCAACTTTGCAATACTCAAGTAGAGGTTGCCATGTTTGCAACAAAGACGATAATTTAAAAGTCAAGTCTTACAAATTAAGCCGTATTTTTAACTGACAATGTTAAAATTATTGTAAAAAATTGTATTCTGAATAAGTTTCAATTAATATATTACTTTTTATAAAATTTGGATTTTGCCGGGTTTTAAGTAGTAGTTAAGTAGTACCCTGATGTCTTGTTTATTGTTTGTAAACCACAATAAATAAAATAAATATCGCTCATTGTGATCCATTAATTAGAGTTCATCTAAAATTCTTTTAATATAATGTAAGCTTACATTCCCTGTCAGTTACCTTAATGACCTGATTAATTATTTTTGTTATTATTTGTTTGTTAAATCTGTTGAAAATTTCATTAAAGTCTCTTTGGAATTCCTTTTGCTAGAATGCTTCTTGGTTTCAAATTTTCACGCCCTAACTCATCCGAAAGATTTCTCAAAAAATGTCTCATGCTTTTTGGTGTATTATTATTTCCGATGTAAATTAGTACCAAATAGCGCTGATATTTTGATTTGGAAAACCAAATCACCATTGACCAACGCTTGCTATTTTGAACAGCATTATGCTCAGCACGCTGCACACACTTTAGCTACTACGTCCACACCAGATTTTGTAATATTGTAAAAGGTTATGGTTTTTTGCTTACTTTTATCGCCAGTATCTGCATCTATGGCGTCAACAAAATTCACGCCATAAAAAAGAACAAAGTTTTTCTGGTACTCTCTTTTTAGTAACCGAATAAATTTAAATTCCCTGCTTAGACACTTGACTTTTTGTTTAAATGGATTGAGAGGGAATAAGAGGTTTATTTTTTGGTGTCTTTACATACGAAAGACTTGTAGTTTTTCTATCAGAATAACTTCTGAAAAACAATTTTCAGCTGTGCTATTTTGCCCTGTATTTCAAATCGGAGAAATTAGCCTCATTACTACATTAATAAGTTTATTACTCAAAAGATAAGGCCCATGTTGAATTTTCAACTATATTTCCAAATTGTAAATGTAAAATTGTTTGGCTTTAGCTATTTAATGCCATATTTAATGGTTTTAGAAGGTATACTGACGGAATGGACACCTCCTGCGGAATCCTTTCATATTTCCGTCTGGCCTTGTAATTTTTGTTGACTGTCCTAAAAATAATCTATTCAGAAAGATGATTTATCAGAAGCAAGTTATCTTTATATATATAATTTCTCTGTACGTGTGCTGTTACTGAACTCCTCCTAAACGGCTTAACCGATTTACGAGCGGTTTTCAGAGAAATATAAATCTTTGCACAGCGCGTGTTCGTAGGTATTAAAATCTTTAATATAATATGTAAAAAATAAGTAATGAACATATTTGTTCTATTCATCGATCTACCAGGGTTGCATTCGAGGAGAATGTATTTACAAAAAAATGGAAAGGTGATGTTTTTTTTTGCATATTAAAAAAGTTTGTTTTTGAATGTTTACAAACAGCATTTATTTTTTGTGGATCTTAATCAGATCCTTTCCTTAAATTGCTTATAATTTCTACCTTTTTTATATTTGTACTAGAGTTTTGGTAATACTAAAATTATATTAAATTCAACACATTTTTATAAGTCGTTTTTCTACATAAGTATACCCTTTTGTTGGTGAGAAGACCAGAGTTTGACGTTTGCAAAGAGAATGCCATATTTGAAAAATATTTATTTTGTGTTTCGCAATTCAACCATAAACAAGTACCTAGGTCCCTACTTAAATCCAATATTTGAATATAAACAGTTTTTAGTTTTGGAATTGAATTACAAACAAGTACCTAGGTATCTACTTATCAATGAAAAGTATTTTTCCAAGCTAATAGCAGGTAAGCCAACGTTCGGGCAAGACGACGTAATATTATATATTTAAAAAATAAACAAAAATTATAACATTAAATATTATGATGACATACTAATAGTATGTCCCGAACGGTTGCAATGTATCTGACAGAACAAACTTGGGAATATATTTTTTTCGTGGAAACACAAATATGCAGTCCATGAAAAACATTTTATTACACGAATGGTCGCAATGTGTTTCACAGAACTTCGCTCTAAAAAGATCGTCCGCGCTCGCTCTACGATTTCAGATTTCTGACTAATCCCATTACCCAAACTTCAGCAGGTATGGAGGGGGGCGATATTGTCACTAGAAGGATGAATGAGCGAAAAAAATATGCTATGCGTCTAATAGACATATTTCGACCATCAGAGGGTTAAGGAACTAGACTGAAAAATATTTGGCAATTTTATTTATGTGGATGTCGTGTTCAAATAATATTTACTTGTACCGTTCAGGGACGAAGGCGGGGTGTTTAAAACCTAAATCCCGGTAAAATAACAGTAATTTAAAGTATTTTTATTTCAAATTTTATTGCTCGGTAATTTTTTGCTTTTAGGTTTTTAATTGCAAATACGGCTCGTTCCAATACAAGTATATTATTTGAAAATACTACCCTCATATTATAATGACAGTGACAGTTCATAAACCACCATTAACTAATCATTTATGTATAAAAGAACATTATACAAGTTATCCTCGGGAGATCAATTGGAATTGTATGTAAAGAAATCTTTTAATCCGTTGATATGCCTAAGATGTACCTCATATTTATTCCTAATGTATGCCAACATTATTATTCTAGGCAGATTTGCAGATGCACATCGTCATCCCCCACCCGCTCAGGGACATGAATAAGATAACAAAGGCAAGACATTGCCAATATTAGGGTATATGTAATATTAGGCCCCTGGTTTGATTTCTGGCATGTTTTTACGATAATATCTTATATTCCCCGGACTGGTTGGTACCTTAGAAGAATAACTGATAACTTTACTTTTGTGTTACAGATAATTGATAAAATTTGTATTGCAGTGCTCTACGCACCATCAGGAATGATGGTAGTGATGATGAGTTATCTATTAATAAATATTTGTGCCAAACTGATACTCTAGCTCCTTTTTAGCAAACCTTCTTCATTACGTATGTATGTATATGTATGTGTATATATGTATGTATGTATTTATATGTATATATGGATGTGTGTGAGTATGTTGTATGTGTACATTTATTAACATTCTTATTTCTTTTTTAATTTTTTTAAATTCAATGTTTTTTTAAATATATTTCTTCTTCTTCTCTTCTTTCCCTATTTTCCCATCCCACTTCCTTTCACCCCTAGGGAACGTACTGTACGTTTTGTTTTTTTAATATTTTGGTTCCTATATGAAACCCTTAATTAATATTTTTATCTGTTGTTATTCTTTATGTATTGTGTATTATTATGACATTGTTGGTTTAAAAAATAAATTAATTAAAAAAATAATAAATATTTTTTTTTTTTTGAAATGCACGTTTTCGGGCCTAAAGGTTTCAGCTCTTTAACTTGACTAAAATCAATAAATGGAAGAATTTACGAAATATGGATGTTCAAATATAGGCAAAATGGTAAATGTTACACAGTGTGTAAAGTGGCCACTAAAACCAGCCAATGACAGTTCATAAGCCCTGAAAATGCCTAGACTTCCATATTCCCTTATTTAAGGTATTCTCCATCGCTGTTGTAATTTGTTAATTTATAATTCCTGTAAATATCTGATCTTTCCTTTCCTGATCTTTCATCTGTGTTGAATTATATATATGTATAGTATTGTTGATAGGATATAATTTTTATTGTTATTAGACTGACTGTCTTTTTTCAGTTTCGCAAATTCACTATCAATTTTTTAAAACTAATTAAGCGAAAATTTTATATTCATTACAATCAAACCGCGGAAATAACAAATCAAAGAACCTTTAAAAGCTTTCATTTTACCCCTCACTGCAGTATTGATCAATCAAATACACATGGTCAGTACAATCACTTTTTTCTAATTTCCCAGTATGACAGTGAAGGAATACAGTGTTAGTTCCGAATCAAGACCGCGCCCGCGGCCGCACGCTCCAGATCCCGCCTCGGAAAGGAAGAAGAACGGATTAATACAATCAAATGAAACTACGACACAAAACCCAAACATATTAGAAGAATTTTCCCCATACAACGTTTTGCATTATATTATCATAATACAGCATATATGAAGAATAATTTAGAGAAGAGAAATATTGGCATTTACAAGGCTTATTTTTTTAAAATTTTTATTTTATTTATTTATTTCTTAAGTTAGCTTATATTAAAACTAATATAAACTATTATGTACATTTACATCATCTATATATATTTACATTTTCTTACAGTAACTTATACATTTATTTTTAAATTCTTTCAGACACTTTTCATTCTTCATACATTCAGGCATCTCATCATACATTTTTAAACCCTTATACATCAAACAATTTTGCGACTCAGCTCTTTTCAATAATGGTAGTCTTATTTTATCCTTTTGTCTAGTAGCATATTCATGACAATTTTTTTTTAAGACAACTTTATCCTTAAAATATTTTGGTAATTTTTCGTGAAAAAATTTATGTATAAATATCAACATATTAAATTTAAGTCTCCTTCTTACAGATAACCATTTTAGTTCATCTCTCATTTTTTTTACATTGCTATATTTATTTTTCTTAAGAACTATTCTCATCGCTTTATTTTGTAAAATTTCTAGTTTATTTAAATTTCCTTCGTTTGCTAAAAATAATATTGTTGAGCAGTAATCTATATGTGGAAGAATGATTGTTTTGTAAATTAGTTCTGCAGTATCTTTATTTAATTTATTTCTCAATCTACTAAGGAAAAATATTTTTTTTGATATTTTTTTATTAACGTGTTCAAAATTTGCATTTAATGTCAATTTTGAATCAAGTATTATCCCCAAATATTTCATTATAACCTGTCATTGGCTGGTTTGAGTCGCAACTTTTTGTGCAACACTTTTATCTGTTGAGCACCTGTAAAAGAACACTTCCTTGCCAAATAACAAAGAAATATAATGATGTTCCAAACAATAAAAATTGACCGACCGAAACAAAGATGCAATCGTTAGCCAATAAAAATAACGATCTGAAAAGGAAAAAATTAACATGTGTTCTTCGCATAAATTATCGCGGGACGCAGCGCTGTCGCTGTCAGGGCGCCAAACACTAGTTCCTAAACAGATGAACTAAAATTCTAAAAATAATGTCAGAGGAATCCACGTCTGTGCGAGATTTTCGTCACTAGAAAAACATTAGAGATTTCAAACTGTCAACATAAATGAGTAATGTGTCCTGCAGAAGACACACAGACAGTGGTGACCCGCGAACATTCCCGGGATAGGAACATTGTCCGTAGCCAGATGTCTCATTTACGTCAATTAATATCAACCGCAGGTAACAGTTAACAGCGTGACTGTTACATGACGAAGCATTCGGTCCTCCGGTCCTCAATTATTCGGCAATTCGGGCCCTGGTTAGTTGGAATCTTGGACACCTAGAAGTTTTTGACCTTTGAGCATCACGAAACATTTTTGAAGAACTTAACACGTGATTTCACTTGAGCAATAATACATAGAATTCGGAAAAGGGTCGGGTATTTTCTTTTGTTTAAAACCCGATATTTAATTTGCACAATACGTAAACAAAACATAATTGAAAACGTTATAAAAACAAACATTAATTATCTTCGAATTCGTTCTCAATTATTCCAACATTAAATTCGTAATTTATATTCAAAGATTTATATCTCTGCTTAGCGCGCAGTAAAAACGCTTCAACGATATAACATAATACTTATACCCTGAAGGAAAAGAAAATGCAAAGTTGCCAATGATTACCAGGAAGAAAAATCTGCCAATTAAAATAATTCTACCAGAACAACATAATTATTTAGAATAGAACACAAAAAGTAAGGCTAGTGAGTGATCTAAACATGAAGAAACGTTATTCCATCTCGCCACTTAAAAATAAAAATGGCGTACATGGAAGAATAAAATGACTAATCAGTAAAAAAGATCCAATACATCGAGATCGAATAACTTAACAAATTTTGAACTATTCGACTCCGTAGTTTTAGGTAGGTAGGAAAAAATGTCCTCAAGGCAATATACCCCCCGTCTTATACATATACATAAATAAACTTTATATGTCAGTATATTTATTTATACTTTTACATTGTTTGTATTCTTTTTTTATACAGAATAATGTATATATAAATATGTATGTGTATATTTATGTTGTTCCCTTTTAAAAATGTTATTATTATTTTATTTTATTTTTACATATGAGCATGTTTTTCATTCTTTGTTTTAATTCTTAACTTTAAATTTCTTTCACAAATTTTCTTCATTTTTTTTTTTTTAAATTTTTAAACAACTTCCATTGATGTTTTTTTTTTCCTTTTTTTGTACTTTTATTAATAACTTTATACATATTATAATTACTTTTTAATATTGAAATTTCACTGGTCCATTAGAGTAAAGTCTAACTGTGTAAAATATAAAACTATGTAACTGTACTGTATGTTTCCCAAATAAAAGGAAAAAAAAAAAAAAACTTCACTTGTTGAATCCCTCACTGCCGAGGGAAACATTTTGCAAAATGTGAAATATGCCTTAAATTAGCTATTTAACAAAGTTAACATAATAATAACAATAAAAAAAACGTAATTAATCCAATCAACCTAATTATCATTAACATAATAAACAATATAAACTAAAATAATCATACAAAACATAACTAATTTATGTAGACCAATATAACAAATTTCATAAACAGTACACACATTTTACCTATTTGACTTGATCCACTCGTCGATCCGTGCACAACCCACCTCCACTATCCATTTTATAAAGCATTTTTAAAAATTAAATAAACAGTTTTATATTACTATCCCTGAACTTATTTGCGTCAAATCCCGGAGTAATCCGTATGAGTGAATGAAACCAAAAAATATAAACATTTTAATACACGTCATAATTTATTTTGTATAAGAGGGCCTCCGTTAATTACGAAAATTAAAATTTAAAATGTCATTAGCATCCAAGAACTACAGACGATTTTAATAAATTAAGTCCTAAACTTAAGTTTTTTATTTGTACTTTTTGAGGAGAGGCGAGGTTCTTTTATTCCAGCGTTTCCTACATTTTTGCATGTCTTTTTTCACCTGCACTGAGCAATTACTGTGATATTTTAAGCGCAATAATTAGACAAAAGGTGAAAATATACAATTAAAAAACAGAAATGCTTAATTTCTTTTTACAAGAAAATAAACGAGTACATATTATAGATATAATATAGCTAAGGTACTCGTATTTCGCAATTATTTCTTCCCCCAATTAATATATATTATTACTACTACTCCTACAACTACCATCACGCCATTTTCCCGTAGGGGTGGACAGGTAGAATAGATAGACCCGCACGTCTATTCTGGCATACATTTCTAGATTCTTCCACATTCACACATCTTGTCATACATGCCCTTCAGTTCTACCTGCTTTTGACATGGCCAGACTTAAGATTTTGGTTTTTCTGATCATGCCACGTCTTCCTTGGTCGTCCTCGTCTCACGTTAGCGTTCATTCTTGGATATACCTGTTTTACTGTGATCCATTCGTTCTGCACGACCAAAATATCTCAGTAACCCTGTTATACGTTGATTTCCCACAATTTTATTTATGCCCTTTTTTTTTACATTACAAACAATGAAAAATCTCATGAAATTTTTCACATATATCTAAGAGATCACATTTCAACCGCGTTTACTCGGCTTTCATTATTCCTCTGACAGTTCCATGTTTCACTTCCATAAATAAGTGATGGGACTAAAACTCCGTTGTGCACTGCCAGTTACGCTTCGATTGACATATTTTATTAGCAATTACTGTGCTTAGTTTGCCGTTCATTTTGTTGCCCGCATTCACTCTTCTTTCAACATCTTTTTATACATTTCCATCTCTAGAAAACATGCTTTCCAGATACACAAACTCTTTTTCTTATTCAAGACATTCGTTGTTTACATTTATTCTGAAATCAGAAACCTCCTTTCTCCTTTGAAATACCATCACATTTGACTTAGTTTCTTTCATCACCAATTCGCTCTCCAGGCATACATCATACATTCTAGAGACTATTTGTTGCGAATCCTCCTCGCTGATTGCTAAAAGAATTGCATCAACATCGTACAACAAGTAGCTTACTGAAACATTATCTATTTTTGCTCCAATACCCATTCATTCCATCTCTTTCATACAGTTATTCGTAAATATTAAACAACTTTGGTGATATTACACATCCCTGCTTCACGCCGTTTGAGATCGCAAACCGCCATGGCGATTTGAATATCTACAAAATAATATAAAACTTAGTAATGAATATAATAAACAAATAAATATATTAACAAATTACACAACGATGGAGACCATTTTAGAGAAGGGAATATGGAATGAAGAAATTACCAAATGTTCTCCATCTACTCGTATGTTGTAATTTGTGAATCTTAATGACTCCCTAGGGAGTGAAATTCAGTTTTTTGTCTACTAGAGTACAACTCTACAATATGGACTCCTTTCTACAATTGTAACTAAAATTCTATAGAAAGAGTCCAAAAAAATTTCTAAGGTAAATCAATTTTAAATTTGGAATTAGTCATAAATTTGTGAATTACGATTTTTTATTTAAAAAAATAAGTTTGTTAAAACTTGACGATCGAAGAAAAATAATAGACTTAATAAACGTATTCCAAATTGTAAATTCAATATGGGATTAACATAATACAACAGAGATGAAGAACATTTTAGAGAAGGGAATAAGAAGTCTAGGCATCCACAGGGCTTATGCCCTGTCAATGGCTGGTTTAAGTGGTCACTTAACACACTGTGTAACATTCACCATTCTGCCCATTAATATGTCTTAATAGACATCTAAATTCCTTCAAATCGTCCATTTGTTGACGTTTGTGAAGTTATTGTTGATATTGTCAGCATGGGATTGCCCAGAAATGTTATCTCTCATTAAATTCAGGGTGCCTGGAAGAATTACTAGAGAGGTACCGCCGATTTATAGCAACAATTCACGAGCAGTGTATTCTTGTAATGCTGTATTAAATAGACTTCAGGAACTCGGCAATAGTTATTCTCACGTATCAGATATATTTAATGTAGAAAATTGTTCATATAGATCAAACCAATTAAACGTTTTCAATGATTGTGAATGGTAATTAAGCCATTATTATAACTGTTATGTGAAACAGTGCTTTATGATTTTTCTGTTATATTAACCCTTTAAAATATTTTATTATTTCATTTGATTTTCACATTTATTTTTAATTGATTTAAACTTTTACCAAGCGTGTTATACAATTTTTAGGTTTAATTTTTTTTTCTAAATCTTAGTAATGTATGTTTTTTTAAAATAATTTAACTAAATATGTTCATATTATAAATTTTGAAAAACGCAATTTTTCCGTATATGATAATAAAAAAAATTAAAAAAATGTTTGGACAAACTCAAATTATTAGAATAAATATATATTTATAGTTTCTTGGTGAGACGTTGGCGTTAGAATGATTAAAAAATATGGATGACTAAGGCACGTTATTAAATAAAGTTACGCTAAGTACGTAATTTTTTAACACGTGTCTTACAAAATAAATTTAATCTCGCAGAAATTATATTCTGATTTCAAAATTGTATGCCGACTCAATTGTTAGTTTTATTTCCGGATGCGTTATTCATTTTTCCTGTCGCGGGTTTTCGTTGCTTTTTAAGATGAATTTTAAGCCAACTGGGACGCAAATAGCAAAAACATAATATACATTAAGAAGTACGTATTTCCTTTTCATAAGTTGACAGCAGTAAAAGAAAGAAAACAACATCGTTATTTTAATTGTTATTTATTTCGGCGTTGACAATTTCACGACTGCAGATCGTTTGATTTTAGGAGTGCGAAGAGAATGCGGCGGTTTGCCATCGATGACAAATGATGTCACGATGATCTGCGCCGCGAGATAAATAGACAAGACGCTGGAAATTACGCGAGTATTAAGATTTCGTGCCAGCAATCCAGATAATGAGAAGGACGAAGGAGGTGCATACCGCGGTGCTATTCTGAACCGCGGCCGAAGAAAACGCTTTTATCTCGCGTGCTTTATGTGCATTTTCAAAATACTTAATGCTATAAGTGATGTCTCATCTCTGTCACAATCAATTAATCATGTTCATGTTCCTAACCATGTCACTAGTAGCTCCGTCACAAATTACTATCGACGTGCAAAATATTTACGTTTCGCGACGTATAATCCTGCTGCGCAATCACATATTTGAATTTCACCGGTGGAAATATGGAAAATATTTAAAAACTGCTATTTTTATTTATTTACTTAATATTAATCATGCTTTTTATTTATTAACTAATTATTCATCATGCTATTTATTGAATTTAGCAGGCGGTTGGCAAGCCAGATGTCAAGAAAAGCAGTCGCCATAGTAATTGTAATTCAATTTTTTACTTTTTTGTATTAGTTACTCCGTACTTTTTTGCAAATGCAATATATATTGTATTATTTTTTATAGTAAACTCCGATTTTTTGCCAATGAACAGTATCTATTTACGAGGAAAACAAAAAACAAACCGACGTGAGCATTGACTTAGAGATTACACACGCGTTGACTTATGACTGTGATAATGTTCATTGTTGTTCATTGTGATCGCGCAAATGTTGAGCATGTTTTTAAGCACGTCAATAGTTATTTGTGTTTGAGTTACAGAAATAAAAAAACTGCTATTTATTAAATCTTCTGAGAGCAAGTTTTCTTTTTATGCCCCAATGTCCAGAATGTGTAAATTAAACTATTTTATTTTTTTATTTAAAGGAGTTGCTTTTTTTGCCTTACTTATTATGAACTAAGTTTATATTAACTGTAAAAGGTATGTTTCTTCTAATTACTCTAACCATAGTGTGAGGATCTGGTGTGATAATCGGCTGTGACCTTGCTAAGGAACTTCTCCGCATTTGCTTCAAAAAGAGGAAACCACAGAAAACTCATTCAGGAGAAGCCGAGAAATATTGACAGGCATTAAGAGACATTCCGTTACACTTTCGGAGTTCGGCATTTTATTAATAAATCATATAATACAAAAAGAACATATTATACTCCCAAGAGTTATTAAAAAAACTCATTTGGGACCGTACATAAAAAAAAAAACATTTTTGTGACATTACATACATAGATAATACATCCGAAATAGTATAAGAACATTTTATTATAAGAAACATAAAACACAGTACTTTACACCATCTTTATACCTTACATTAATAGCTATCACTATCAAAAATATTTAAGCTATATTTTTTAATTGTGACACTTCTGGATTTTCTATTCGGCTTTTCGTGTTTTGGCTCATCGGGCAGTTTATTAAATTCGGAATGGCCAATATTTTCCAGAGACCTTCTGCCAAACTTTGTTGAGCGAAACTTAGACACATGAAGATTCCTTGAGTAGTAAGGCGTATTGTAATTGTAAATATCATTACCAAATGTGTATTTTTAATTTGTATGAGCAGAAAAGTTTATGATATTTAAAATGGTATTGTTTTTGTGTCCTATTTTCATTTATTTCAACAATAACCTTTACTATTTTTACTATGCATGATATTACCTCATGCGATAAGTCTTTTTGACTTATTACTGTTGTGATATCTTCTATATCCTCATACAGACTTTTACATCGCGCCTCTAGCTGCATTCGTTCTCAGCTAAAAATGGTAGATTAGTCAATTCGTCACATGACTTGGAATTCTTCAGGATAGATCTTTCGACTTTTTGTAGATCTTTTCGCCACTAAAACAATGTGGGATTAAGTTGGATTGGCATGGTCTAGTTCAAAGTCTTAAATGTCTTTCGTTTTTATGAATTTATTATATATTATTATTATTGTATTTCTCTTGTTTGTCTTTGCTAAATAGTTTTTTTTTTGTTCAGTTTCTTGTACGTGTGTTTCTCCGTGTAACTGTTGTAATTGAACGTAGTTATGCAGAAAACAGCCAGCTATAGAAAATTGAAACTGAGATAACAGCATATATTTGAGAAGGGTGAATAATCAAATCTACACAACAGTTGAAATAATTTTGACTTTGACAAATGATAAACAATGAAAACATAAGTTTTTATATATCACAACAATAATTTAATTACATATTTGACCAGTTTCAATGTTTTTGAAAGAAACAAAAGATTTTTCTAGTACAATGGGTGTTTTCTGCAAATTGAAAAATGCCGTTTTTGTGATAGACACTATTTTCAGAAGGTGATTGATACAAATTTTTGTATGAAAGCGGCTTAGCTGTTTTTAGCATAGCCTTTTGCTTTACCACAATTTAATAGGTATGATTTTTATTTAGAAAAAAAACGCTGGTCTGTCTTTAAACCGTATTTTTTTATGTTATTATATCATTGTCGACTGTTTGTTTCAGTAAAATAAATAAATAGAAACGACCTTACTGCTCTCGAAAATACCGATATCTATTTTTTTCAATATTGTGCACTGGCTGTTTTCTGCAAAACTACATTCAATTGGCTTAGGCCGTATACTCGTATACAATAAATTAAAAATGTAAATACGCGAGATAAAAGCTTTTTTTGTTCGGCCGCGACAGCGCAGCGTTTGGGATATCACCTCTGGGTCGCGATTATGAACGCTGTCTTCATCAGGATAAAATAACATCGATATTTATGCTCGAAAATGTGTATATTTTATTTTTTACTCTTTCATCTGTCGACTTTCGTGAAGTAAAGGAGTTGAAACCTTTATCATGTGGGTGAGCTTCATCAGGCTGAATCAAATCACCTACTAGGCAACGCCTGAAAACAATTTTGCTCCTTTTTTTACAATAGTCGACAGATGGAAGGATTAAGAAACTGTGAATGTTTAAACGTGGGCATGATGGTGAATGTTACACAGTGTGTAAAGTGGCCATTAAAACTAGCCAATGACATGTTATACGCCCTGTAAATGCCTAAACTCCCATATTCCCTTCTCAAAAATGTTTTCTCTCGCTGTTGCAACCAATTTATTTATTTATTATAGAAATCATACAGTCTTTTTAACAAAATCAAGTTACAAGAAAACAATTTTAAAAAGTTAGACCAATTACAGATTTCCCATTAATTTATTATGAATACAAAAGGAGAGGGAAAGAAAAATTTTAAATTCTAAAAAAAAGAAATATTATAAAAATGAAATAAAAAATGCCTACATAAAAGGGAAAAGATGTAGTATAGTTCCAACTCTACCTTCCTCCCTTCTTTCTCTGCTTCCATGAACATTTATATTTATCACTAAAAAATTCACAACCAACAATAATTCATAAAATACACAGGTAATAGATGTATGTAAAAGTTGAAAGTTAAGCGGGAGATAAATTGAAAATGTCTTTAACAGATCTGATAAAACTATTGTATTTACAGTATAATATGTCGATGTCACTAAAACTGTCATTATAGGTAGTCTGTGTTCATCGAAGAGTGCTATTTTTCATATAATTAGTCTGTGAGCATGGAATTTTGAGTACAGTATGATGAGTTCTACGGACATAGATACGATATGAAATGCTTCTAACAATTTCTGGGATTAAGATCGGAATAACTCCCTAGGGAGAAAATCCATCCTGTCTGCAAACATTTGGACATACTCAAAACATTGTCGAATTACAAAAAAAATAATATCAATCCAATCTATTTGTTTAAAATCGAGCCGTGTAAATTTTTGCCGTAGCGTGAAAAGTCGCTATCGCCATGTTACCCATTCGGTTGATCCACGCCTCAATCCGTGTACAGCCCATTTCTACGTGTCATGTATTATCTGTAACTTTTTTTACATGGTATGTGTTTATTAATTGTCCTTGTGGACAATATAAATAGGTTGTACAATTTAGAAGTGGACCAAGCCCCTTTTAACGAATGTCATGTTTCAAATACACAATACGTACTGTGTTCGAATTTCGAATGGTTGTGCCTGTTGTTGAACCGAGCAAACGTAAAATTACACTGAGTTCGTTGTCACACTATAATCGTTCTATAGCTCAATCACAAATAACTATTGACGTGCTAATAAGCGACGTGATAACAATTTCTCACCATAATTGTTTATCGTATTCGCGATCACAATGGAACATTCGTGAACACCTAATATTAAATGTGAAAATATTTACGTTTCTCGACGAATAATTCTGTTGCGCAATCAAATATTTGAATTTCACCGGTGTAAATATGGAAAATATTCCAACACTGATATTTTCATTTATTTATTTATTATTTATCATGCTATTTATTACATTAAGCAGTTGGTTGGCTAGCCAGATGTCAAGAAAAGCAGTCGCCATAGTAATTGTAATTTAATTTTCACTTTTTTGTATTAAATACTCCCAACTATTTGGCAAATGAAACATATTGTATTATTTTTATTGTGAACGCCGATTTTTCGCCAATGAACTGTATTTATTTACGAGGAAAACAAAAAACAAACCGACACGAGCGTTGACTTAGAGATTACACACCCATTGACTTATGACTGCGATAACTTCAGCATGTTAATTATTGTTCATTATGATCGCTCAAATGCTTAGCATGTTTTTAAGCACGTCGATAGTTTTTTTTTTTTTTTTTTTAATATTTGAGTTCTCATGATTAAGCCAAATATTTCATTTTGAGGGTCATTTTCAACGAGTTGTAAATAACTCGTAAAGTTATTTGTGATGGAGCTTCCAGTGCGTAAGTGAAGTGGTTCGTTAGGGAGCTATCTAGCACAGATATTGAATGGACAGAATTACATTGCTCTAGTGCGGCGTGTCGTGGCGTCACAACACTATCCATAGAGGCGATATACGCTAGATAGCTCCCCACACTCCACTTCACAACACGTCAGAACAATGTAATCCTACCTTTTGCGTCAATTATTCAATTGAACGCTATTCACGACGGTGGGTTTAAATTGGTCAAATTTTTCTCATATTCACGTGATCTAAGGTGGAAATAAA
The DNA here is from genome assembly GCF_059751315.1 of Micrasema longulum. NCBI lineage: Eukaryota > Metazoa > Arthropoda > Insecta > Trichoptera > Brachycentridae > Micrasema > Micrasema longulum. The sequence goes on along the minus strand of NW_028277853.1, from coordinate 94,002 downwards.
GTTTTGACGGCGATGAGGTCATGTGATGAGTAAATGAGTAGTTGGCTGAGGTCGGACAAAATGTTTTACCGGGGCCTCAATTATGGACGCTTTCTTCATATGTACATATCGAGACGGTATACTTAACTTCTGTCGTATCTTTCACGGAATGTTCTACCTATTTGCCATCTCGACATCGTATGATCGAAACAAATCAATGAATGACCGCAAAACATAGTCCGCGTACCTTACTTCATAACCATTAAAAAAAGTTCTCACGTATATTTTAAATAGGCTTCTGTGATAGAAAGTACCAACTTCAGAGTTCAGATCATAAACTCCAATAAATCCCAATTCAAGCAAAGAATGATCGCCTAAACATGATTTTTAAAAGACTTTTGAAACTTGCTTAGACTATATGCTGAACGATCGTCTGTATTCATCTACCGAGCGACTACAAAGCCGGCTCCTTTAACGTCTCGATACGTACACTCGGGAAGATAGTAAAGCAGATGGAAAAAATATAATAACCAATTATTTTTTTATAGTGGCAACTTTTTTACGCCTATATACTCTTAAATGTTAATAGGGCAGAATCTAGCGACATTATTTTTTGCATATAACCACTCGTTTCGAAAACAAACAGTTACGTCAGAATTTAATTTGACTTTAAAATTTACTTATTTCTCTCTTATATTTTGAATACGCTTTTAAGAAAAAAGTGCCAACCTCGAAACGATTGAAAATTTAAGTAAATCGTAATTAAAGAAAAATTGCTCACTGGAAAATCGTTTTTGTCACTTTTTATGGGTAGATAAACGTATCGAAGGGTTCTAGATCCGTTGGTGGGGATTGGTAGTGTATCTTAATAGTCGGTCGGGAGACTTTTATCTTCAACTATGACGTGATAGTGAAGCTATGTCATTTCAGTAGGTAGATATGTCTACCGCGACGTACGCTTCCCTTTGTTTCATATCGATGTACCTATTCAAAACTTGCAGGTGGGGGGTCAGTAGTGTATCTTCGTAATCGCTATAGAGAATATGTCTTCAACTATACTGTCAAGGCATAGGTATGAAGTTTTTATCTTCCCATCAAATCGAGGCCCAGGAAGCTATAATGTTGGAACGTCGCGTCGGGTCGGTGTAAGAAGCGCATATAAGTCCAGGGGGACTGCGTCAAGAAATAAGGCGCGATAACTTTTGCTCGTCCGCTTGTTCTGTCCATAGATTTAAATTACAAGGTAAGCTTTTCTGAAAAAAGTTGTCAAAAATTTGTTTTCCTTTTCCGTTCCGCAGTGGGATAGTGAGGAAATTGGACTTACGGGAAATTGGATACATTTTTTTTTTACTTACGCGCGGTAAAATTTAGAGCATTAACGCAAATTTGAGACAAATTTTCTTCAAAATATACGAAAAATATTTTTAACTACTTTGAACGACGTCACTAGTTCATATGAATCAACCAATTATAAAAGAGTAGAGAAAGATTTCCGGTTTACGATAATTCGGTGGACCGATTGGCAGAACTAACCGATAAGAAGCGGAAGAGAACTTGACACATCACAAGCGAAGTAATTTTAGAAACTCAAAACTCTAAAATCATATCGCTGATAATACGATACATAAAATTAAAGAAAAAAGATTTTTGGTTGAGCTTATTAGTTAGTTCAGCTTAGTCTATTAACAAATGAAAAAAACCACTGAACTTCCTCGTTCTAACATTATTTTCTTAATAGTAAAGTAAAGATGAAGTGAGACATATAGATTTGTTTATTTTTATATTTTGTTTATTTGGTTTTTTATTTATTTATTTATTTATGTACATCAACGGTTTAAAGAACCTGTTACAATAAAACGATTTACAGAAATAATCACAGCAGTGCACAATAATTATGCAGTACATAATATGAAATAATAGAATAATTAAAACTTAACAATTTTGTGAACATATAATACAAAAAACCAAAAAGTAAAAAAGAAACGTAACATCCCTAAATAAAAGGCAACAATAACCGTGAGAAAATATTATGTTATTACTATAAAAATAACACAGTAAAGTTGAGAATAACTAGATAATAATAATAAAAATATGAATACAACATTGGTACTTAATAAATTATAAGTTTTTTAGACCAATAAAATAATAAAATCAAAGTAAAACTTAATTTGACTACATAATTATTATGATTCACAAACAATAAACAATACATACAACATTGGTATAATAATCGCAATTTGTTATGTTTAGATGTTGTTCATTAATTACAGGTTAACATTCTTTGAAAAAAAAATATTAAAATTAACAATAAATACATACTGCAAATAAATCATATTTTCGTAATTTCAGCACATGTTAATTTGGTTTTTCTCTTATTTTTCTTTTTTTTTTTTTCATTTTTTCCCATTCATGTTATAGCTTAATTTTAAGATGTATTTTTCTCAAGTGTATTTTTGTAATTATATTTCCATGCAAATAATATATGTATGGAAAAAAAAACAAAAAAAAACGCAAATTGCACAAATAAGAAAAAAAAAGTTCAATATATTTGTTATTTTTTTATTAACTATATTAGTTAAATTCCATTAAAATTATGAGAACTATTACAATAAATTGAACAAACGGTTAATTAGTTAGTTTTTTATACTTAACGCGCTGAGAACATGACGCCACCCATTCACCATAAATAAAATCTGCGGTTCTTTTACGAAGTGCGTACATACTAGTTCCTCAAAATGTTTATAAAATATTTCTTTATTCGCGCTTATAATGGTAGACAAATATTGTTCGCTGTAAGTAATGGCTGTGTGCGAAGGGAGGGGGCGTGACGTTGAAATGTCCCGAAATTGGATCTGACCTATTTTATTGTGGAAGTTGACCGCCTTGTCACATGTCCACCGAGTCTTGTACTATCCACTGCCATGTGCCATGTGCCATGTGCCATGTAGCCATGTAGGTAGTGACGCGGCCTGTTACGGCCAATTAGCTACCACCAGCCGTGAACTCGTCTGCTCAGCGCTTGTCACTATTCGTCGTTACTCTTTTCTCTAACTTACGCTTCTCTCGTGGCGGGTAATTAGTATCCAATATTTAGTGATAAACCGTTCGATAGATCGGGAAAATGGGCCCTGCACTTTTTATTTAACTAAATGAGAGGTGCATATGCCATATATTAAACCTTCTTAAAATAGTACAAATATAAATTATTAAAGTAATTTTAAAGAAACCGTCAACATTCAATACGGAAATTGGATATAAATTATTTAAAGTTCATACAGTAGACACTACTTATAAAATATAATCCACTGTACAAATGTATAAAGAAGAAAAAATAAAAGAATTTAAGATAAATAAGTCACTCAGATACAAAAATAATAGTAAAATCCCTAAATTCCACGCAAGTCTTGGTCAAAATAGCTTTGTCTTTAAAGGTGTCCAAAATCACAATAATCTCCCCAATGAACTAAAAAATGCATTCAATTTTAATTAGTGTGAATGTATTATTATTTTTTATTTTTCTTTTTATATCCTAAAAGTTTTTTTTTCATATACTCGTATTTTCAAAATTATATAAATTCTAATAAATAAATAACTATAACAGTGCAAGTTATTCTCCAAGCACAATAGTTGGTCTCTTTTTTTTAGAGAGTTACAGTTTAGAAATTTACTAGATGTGCAAAAGTAGATATGAATAGATTTAAAAAAACGTATACCAATTATAAAATATATTGATTGATATTTTTTTATAATCTTTTAGATTTACATAACATGTTTCGTCTGTTTAGTGAAGTCATAATTTGCTTTTTATTTTGATTTTTGATTTTTATATTAATATAAATATTTGCTTTCTTATTATTTACCCAAATATTTCATTTCGAGACCCATTTTCAACGAGTTGTAAATAACTCACCATATTCAATTTATTTTTTAAGTTGTCAAGAATGTCATTGCAATATTTAAGTTTCATTAATTGTTCAGTATTTTTGACTGTCTGGCATTTGAACGTAGCGTAGCTATGCAGAAAGCAGTAAAGGTCCACAATTTTGAAAAAATTAGATATTGGTGTTGTCGGGTGAAGTAAGGTCAATTCTATGTTCTGCTAAAACAGACAGACCGCTTTTATAGAGTAAAACTGTAAAAATCACATTCTGAAAATGGTGTCGATCACAAAAATGGCATTTTTCAATTTGCAGAAAACATCCACAGTACTTAAAAAGTACTTTTAAAAATCATTAAAACTGGTCAAATACATAATTCGATTCTTGTTCGTAATATGAAAAAACGGATGTATTCATTGTTTATCATTTGTAAAAGCCAAAAACATTACAACTGTTGTGTAGATTTGATTATTCACTCTTTTCACAAGGGTGCTAATATCTCAGTTTCACTTTTCTATGGCTGGCTGTTCTGCATAACCACGTTCATTTGTCTTTCCATTTTCGCATTTTTTTCTTTGTAGTCTCCATCCTGGGGATTGGTTTGCAGCAAACTCCTGCGTCTCGTTTTCCACTGCTCTCTATGCTCTGCAGCTCTCTTTAGCTCAACATATGAGTCGCCGTTCAAAAGGGCGCCCTCTGTAGTTTATCCCCTCAGTCATTCTCTCTATTATGTCATTGTACACGTAGATTTTTTTGGATTACAATTTCGTATTTTATGATTTGTATTTGCAGTTTTCCTTATAATTATAACATTATTACGATAGTATACACGACGAAAATGAAACTTAATGTACCTACCAACTGCTGACTGCGATACGGTACAAATCACTAGTACTTAAACCCTTTTTTTTCCTACACAATACGTAGTTTAGCCTAAAAAAGGCTCCTGCAACGGTATCCAAAACGATGGAACAAATCTAACTTACCCAGGATCACTAAAAAAAAAAAATACATATTGTATTATTATGTATTGTTACCGGTTCTCTAGAAACCGATCATATATCACAGAAGCCCAGTTTGCTATAAACATATGCTTCCGATTGCTTGATTTTTTAATTTTTTGGTATAAAGTCTTTAATTTTGATGAAGAGGTTGGATTTTTGATGAGGATGCCATTATTTTGGCTAGTCCATATATATATTTTGTCCATTTCAATTATCTGTCTACGGCGAGTCCTAGGTCATAATTCGTATCGGTCAAACAATCAACTCCTTGTGGGATTCGCGGCTCGGGTTAACGCTTACGCACTCGTACTTGTTCTTCAAAGTTCTTGAAAGCTTTTCAATATTCGATGGTTAAATTATTAAATTACTTAGAATGGCAGGAATGAAAACCGCGATTGCACGAAAACATTTGTTTTTTTTGTTTATTTGAAATGCCAGTATCGAAATTGGATTTTAATTATTTCCGTGTGAGGATTCAACTCAGGAATTGAAAGGCCATTCTCTTTGTTATCTTTTACGGCAGATTGGTAATCGATATTTGTTTTATTGTTTTGTTTTTTGATGCAACGTACATAACGTAGGGCAATATTTGCCATAAACACATTGAAATCCGTAAGCTAGTTAGAAACGAAAGAATTTGTAAATTAGATAGAAAAAGAGAGTAGATATTATAAAAGTTCTAGTGTGCCTCAATAATAAACAATGAATCACCAGTAAAAAGGGATAAAAGTGTTCGTATTGTAGAAAATCAAAATATAAAAAAAGTATTTGCGATTGTCAAACTTTTGTTACGTTCCTACGAAAAAAAATTCAATTAACATCATTGATAATCGTTTGGTAACAGTATATTTTAAAAATCAGAAACACCATCTCTTTTAGTATGCCTACCTAAACAATTAAGTTATAACCTATTTTATTCAAAACTTTTAACGTCATTAAATTATGTCTAATCGTTATTATTTCAAATGTTGGTATTCAACAGGTCGCTTGAATTCTCGGTAGACTAGCTCCCTTGAGGTATTTTACTACCAAAATGACGCCATATAACATATCCATACTAATAGTAGGTAATAATGATGAATGTCATGATTCGGATTCGTCCTGCCAGTAAATTTTCTCTTTGACAGAACATTTGACTATCATCTATACGAATTCTATGGTGTCAGTTTTCTTCACAGTTCTTTTAATCAGACCAAAGTTACGGTTGCATGGGGGAAAAGAATGGCTACATACCGGAAATTGATCATTTTTTTTTATGAATCTTCTGATTTCTTCCAAAGTCAAACACATTCTCACAATCGAATGATTTTTATTTTGACATACACATCCATCTTAATACAAATGCACTTCCTCTTCAGTTTCAGGCACATGTTTATGTAATCCAAAATAAAAGAGCAAACCTCGTTAGGTCCCTTCCTAGCAATTCCGTTGTGATAATCATGAAACAAAGAATCATTGTTGGGTAAATTGTGAATTCCAAATACATCATCATCATCATCGTTCCATGTCTATTCTCTAGTTGGAGCATATGATATCCACAAAGAGCCTCCGTGCATTTCTATCGGCTGCCAACTCCATTGCGTCTTTTCAAGTCAGGTTCTCGTTCTGAAGCTCTGACATAAGCTGGCGACGAACAGTCAGCAGCGGCTGTCCAGGACGTCGAGAGCCTGATGCTTTTTATAGAAGGCAAGCGTGGTTGAAGCTCTCAGGGGGCATCCGCAGTATATGTCCTAGTCAACCGTTTCGCATCTGCTTGACGACAGTTGTCACCGGAGTTTGCTGCGTCCAAATACGTTAACATAACTACCGAAGATATAATATGTCCTGTACAAGTATATTGGGTGGATTCTGTATACAGTCGAAGACTATTTCAAAAAAATATTGTCCTATTTGCACAATATTAAGTCGCAAATAAAAAAAAATGTTTTTATGGAACTCATATTTTAATCAAATAAATGTTGTAAGAACCATAGATTTCGGGTTTATTTAAGAAATAAAGTCATAAAAACGGAAACCGTAAAAAATGGACAAAAAACTCTTTTAATCATTATTGGTTTAATTGATTGAACTCTTTCATATTTTTTTAGAACGTTTTTATCAACTTCTAAGATAATATTGTTTTTTTAAGGTACCAATAATCACGTCTTTATGCGCTCTCGTTGCGTAAACAATAATCGTGGAACGCGGAGTATTCGTCAAGCAACAAGATATAACCTTTCAGCGTCGTTTAAAGTATATGTAAAAAATATTATTTTTTGTCAGAAAAGATAAAATGAAACCTAAATATATTCCTCTTTACGGAATTTCCCAGTGAGAAATGCATGATAATTAATTAAATAAATATATAAAACAAATATAAAACAACATTGATTTTAACCACTTATTTTTTGTGTTTTCAACAGACCGGTTTCAAATCTACACAGGTTTTATTATTAAAGTACAGTCAACCCTATTATGAAAAATATCCAATTTTATTTTATCGATACATATGGAGCTAGTAAGTCGAGTCTTTTTGTCATGTAGTTATTTTAAAGATGGGTGGTGCAAAGTGAGATGGATACAATCGTTAAAACTAGACAGTAATGGATTCAAGGAAGTATCGTATATTAGGTTTTTTTTTCTTATTGTGAACCACCTTTTAAATTTCTTAGATCTATCTGATGAAAACAATTATAATTTTTATAAAGACACCGGATTAAAAGTTTTTCATGTTGAAAATAAGACAAATCGGAAATCTTAGATATTAAAAAAAACAATTCACAATAAAATATTAATAGAAAATAACCAAATAAACAAAACTGCGTTTACTCCACTCCTGTCTAGTTTAAAAGATCGTATCCCTCTCACTTCACACTTCCCATTTTTAAAAGAACAACAAAGAACAAACAAAACAACGACAGGCGCCGTGGCGTAGTTGGTTAGACGGCCGACTGTGAAACTGGCGTCGCGGGTTCTATTCCCGCCAGTTGCAAGAAAAAAAAATACAAGATAGATTTTTTCCTTAATTGGTCTGGGTGTTGTGGTATATTTTTTATTACCTCCTTCCAAATCCTCTATCCCACCTGCTGACAAGCCTCAAAATAGAGGCTTAGCGGGTTATTCCTTTTTTATCAAAAAAGCGTTAGACTAATCTTACCTTCGTGTAACAATTTTTATAAGATACGCTGCGATTGGTGTTCCAATCCAGTACCCTATGCACTATTTGATGCGAAAGGGGAATTACGATGATGATGAAATAAACTTTTTTATGTAGCCACGTATCTGTATTACAGTAAGATGTTCCCACAGTACCACTGTTTAAATCACGTCTGAAGAAACATCTCCTTTCTCCTCTTTAATCTCTCCTTTTTCCTCTTTTTTTCTTTTTCCCATTGAGTAATAATATCGATTGAAGGTTATTTATTTACAAATACATTTAGGTTTTTTTATCTTTATTTTCTATGAAATATGTTTTCACTTGAATCATAAAAATAAAACTTTTATTTTATTGGTTGGTTGGAAGAATTTGTATTAAAAATTATGTACAAAACGTAAAATAAATAAAAACAATATTTACAAATATTAATTTAAGGGAATTGACAGAAAAAACGGGGTTATATTTTTCTATCTGACGAAGTAATACGAAATATTTTAATTTATTAACTGAAATTACTAATCTTTCCAAGGTGTATAAATGCGGTTCAAATTTTGTAATATTATTCCGATTTATAATGTGCCGTGGCTTATAACTGTCATGAAAAAATTCGCTTCTACAGTGATTTTAAGTGAACCTAATGAAACAATTATTTTTCAGTGCAAACAAAACAGTAAATAATTTCTAATATATTCAGCGTTAAATTTCGTGGAACGAAATGCAAACTGTCGTTCTCATCAAAACATTCAACATTGCATTCTATTATGACAGCGTAATATTATTGAAGCTAGATTAATCGAATGCACGTGTTCCCACGCCACGTTAAGCTATAGGCAGACCCGCGCCTGCGCCTGCGCCCTGCACTAACCCTATCGCAAAAACATGCTATATTTTAGTTGGTAATATTTTCACGAAGGTCGTTTTCGACAGGTTCTATGCACTTGTATCCATTTTAGGCTCATATTCTCACTCTAGAAATTTCTGTGGATTCTAGAAACCGGTCAATTAGATACATGTGTTTTTACCCACATGGCGAATAGTAAGTATTATAGGGGAGGGTGGGGCATGATGGGGCCTTTAAGGTAATACGTCAATAAAACGTGTTTCTTTTTTTAAATCCTTTAAAATAAATTTATTTTTATAAACTTTGATCTTTAATCTAACAAACGTGTTACAAAAAAATTAAAAATAAGATAAAAAAACTTGTGAAATAAATCAATTAAAAACAGTCGTAATTATCCCGTCTTGCCCCATTGGTGGGGAAAGATGGGGTACCGCCTACTGCGGTTCGCAACTAGGACAGACAAGGATGGTGTCTTGTTTTTTTTCGTCTACTCCAGCGCATGAACAGTGTGCCCAGCTCTGGCACATTTGACACGCTATCCAGCCTTTATTTGACTCAACGTATGACCCTCTACAAAACAGGCACTCTGTATCATCTTCATCATTTATGGAAGAAGAGTTACGTCTTGATCGTTTCGATGGCTACTTCATTTCCATTAAAAACTGTCTGCTTAGGACCCAAAAAAACCTTCACCTTATCTATCCTGTTATTATTTTGCCTGGCCAACATAACTTTTTGCTCCAAAGTAGTTTGAGGAATTGAATAAAATCTTGCAGCTAGTTTATATCCTTTTCTTCTTTCTGAAATATCTTCTTTATCTCGATTCATGCATTCCTTTGACCAACTCTCTTTCTTGGTCTTTCAAACGTAGTTTCGGACCATATTCTGCTTACACAAAGAAATTAAAAACTGTTACTACATTGTGTTCAAGCAATGAGGTAAGATGGGGCACCGATACCCTGTCTTGCCCCTTTTACGATGCTTGTTAACAACGTTTATTGTTTACGAAATACAATTTCTCTGGAAATAATTTATGAACTTACTGTAAATGACAATACTTTGTAAAGCGACCATCAGCCAGTTAAAATCACGATATGCTTCCTTTAATGTCCCAAGCAGCAAAACTCGATAAAAAAACATACAATTTGCGAAAAACACGTTAAGTATCGCTGCGTATCAGAGCGTGCACACATGTCCTCTGCAATTGCATCATTGGTGGGGGGTCAAAGGAGATCATCAAATGGCGTAATATGACAGGAGCTACTCGGCAGATTTTAGCTTTTATCGCAAGGCCCCATCTTGCCCCACTACCCTATTATGCCCCACCTTCCCCTACGACATGTTGTAAAAACAAAAATAATATTTTTATCGTTATGATACACAATAACATTATCTTCATTTATTAAAAAAACTAGTTCAAGAGCCATATTTTAAAGGTGTAAATCATGTTAAATAAACGATTTAAAATATCCATTTCAATCGTGTAATTTTTTTTTTCTAGAAAATCTATAGGGACATAATTATACGGAAAAACTGATTTTTAAAAAAATGACGGCATTAGCGGTAATCATTCAAGGTCACAAGCTTAAGGTTTTACTAAGGGCCCTATGTCCACCGATCCTGTTTAGTTTCAAAACACCATTACATTTTTTCTCAAAAAAAGTACAAACCGAACAAATGACCTTGAACGTTCCCTACTTATAATAAATCTCGACAACCACCAAATGGGTCTTAACCTGGTTTCACTGTCACATAACGTGTATTAAAACAAAGCTACTCATATTTTTATATCTCCAAAAAAATAAAATTAGTAGGTCATATTCGTTTTTTACCAAAAATTACCGTAAAGACTATATAATACCGTATTTTACCAAAGTCTGGTAACATTCCCGTAAAATACCACGGTAATTTTACCGCTTTGCATATCTACATGGGAATATGGTCGTAGGTAGGTAGCGATTTCATTTTGGAAGCTTTTTTATTTTTACTTATTTAATGCCAGACAAACGCAATAATCAGTACACCCCGAGGCTAACTAATCTCAACTCAATTTCCTATTCCGAATAAATTTCTAAATAATAATAATAAATGTCGATCCACCCTAATTTTACCGTGCTGTGTGGATTTGGATGATATGTGTGAAATGGGTCTAAGGCCTTTAGTAAAAAGCAAATTTGGGACTTTTTGCCTGTTGTGGTGGAAAAAAGTCGGTATATAAAAATTCAAATCGATAAACTATATACTAAATTATTGAGTGTAGGTATACCGGAATAGTATCTATATTATATCAGATTTCCCATCACTTTTTACCTATTCACGCCTTAATCGTTTACCAAACACTTCTTCGCGAGTTTCGATCGGCGGAAAGGTGTCAGAGATACCTAATACACATGCCCGTATCTCGCGCTATCTGTATAGTCAAGGAACCTGACAAGAAGAACCTATCGAAATGGCGAAGGAGGGGAGAAGGCTCGGGGAGGGGGTGGAACGCTGCATCATTAGTATTTCAGGGATGGAACAAAGGATTTGTAGGGCCGACTCCAATACCTCGAGGAATACCAGACGAAAGCAATTATAATACGTTGTGGTGAAAAGGTTTTATCCAATCCTATTACAGCACAGTAAACTATGCTTTGTTTAGTAGTTCAATTCAACTTCTGGAAAAATTGTAATGTGAAATCTGTAGCTTAAAATATACATACGTCTGCATAGCCTATAAGTGTGAAAGTATGGCAAATAATGATGTGAATCATAAACGTCTGCATATTTGAATAATGATCCTGTTAGAAACTCTTTTTTATGAGGTTTTTTCAAAGGAACAACCCGCTAAGCCTCTATTTTAGAGGCTTGTCAGCGGCTGAGATGAGAAGATATATTGGGAAGTTATAAAAAATACACCACAATACCAATTTTAAAAAAAATACTCCTTCGATTATTTTAGTGCAATAAGTGGGAATCGACCCCGTGACGTTAGTTCCACAGTTGGTCGTTTAACCAACTACGCCACGGCGCCTGTGGCTAAATATATTTATTTTTTTACATTACATTTCATTACACATTTCACAACTTGATTCCCGTTTTGAAGCGCGGTGTTTCACGTTTAGTATAAAATACAGATTTATAAATTAGGTATTTTATAATAATTAAAATATTTGTTTTTTTTTTTCAGAGAAAATAAATACATACATTATTGTAATTAACCCAAGTATTTCAATATTGGGGCCATTTTCCACCAGTTGTAAATAACTTTTGAAAATGGGAATTACGATGGGGTAGAATGGGGTTCGAACCTCGGACCATAATCCGTTTCATATGTACCGCACTAATGATATTATTATGTGTTTTATCTTTTTTATTATAATTTATGTATTTCTATATATAAGTAGGAGAAGGGGGGCATGACGGGGTATGGAGGAAAAATGGAGCCCCCTTATAAAAGCCAAAATTTATTGAGTAGCTTCAAGCGTACCACGACAATTCGTTCTCTCCCTGACCTTACGCCAGTGATGCAATCACAGTGGCGATCAGTGAATTTTCTTGGGTGCAACAATACTTAACGTTTTTTTTGAAAATTTTATCTTATTATACCTAATTTTACTGCTTGTGACATAAATAAACAAAACGCAAGTGGCCATCAAAATTATTGATATGTGTGTACTTTCACTAGTGTGTCACGATGATTTTTTTTTGGATTAATTTCGTACATTTTTTAAAAAATTTATAAAAAGAAATGCGTTTTACTGACGTCTAATTTTAAAAGTCCCACCCCGTCTTGCCCCACGTTCCCCTATGAGTGTATATGTTTTATTATACATATATATATATAAATATATTTTTATATATATATATTAATATATATATATTATTATTTAGACAGTATGAGCATAATTTAAATCATGTGAATGAATGCCTAGACACAGGTTGTGCCCAGTGAGGTATTTATAAAGATTTTTTAACGTAAAACACGAAAATAAAAAGTAGTTTTACATAAGTAAAGGAAATTAAAAAAAAAACAATTTAAAACCGATGTAAATATTAATTAAAATCATAAGACGGCAAATATTAATTTTAATCTCTTTATCGCACCAAAGATATTTTTGAATAACGTATACGCTCTCAAGGACAAAATTAATTTTAAACAGAGGGTAAGAGACTGGATTTTCTTTGGAGGGAGTGATTTGAGTTGGAAACTCTTTGACGATTTTTCAGTGATTTGAATTGGTAATGCGATTATTTCATGTTATCCAAATGTTTGTCATTGTTTTGTTCTTTCTATATTGATGTGCCATGTGTTGTTTTTTAATGATGTTGTTTTCAAAAATATGTTTCATCCAAACTCAACACAGGAATTTAGTCTTACGGAGTTGGGACGTGTCCTAATAAATGTAAATTAATAAGCTGTTTGTGATTGTACGAATTAATAAATAATAATTAAATAATTTCGAAAGATAATTTGACAAAAAAGAAAACGCATTTTGTTTTTGACAAACAAATTTTTACATAGGAATGAATAACAACGGGGTTCCAAATAAACAAATAATAACAGTTTTAAGAGCGTTACTTTAAAGCGTTATTCATTTTGTTTATTCGACATTACATGAAAGGCATAATTTTATTTAACGTTTAACAAAAAACATAAAATTGCAGGACTATAAGAATAATAAGGACGAGGTTGTCATTTTTTTTAAAGTTTGAGATTAGCAATTGGAAAAAATTGACAAATCCGCTTTCCTTCCACTTTACTTTTATTTCTTTTTATAAAACTTGAGATTTTTATGTTTTTTCATTTTGTATTTTTGTAATATTTAATTTAGCACACAATCTTATTTGACATATTATTTAGTACTTCTATTTCTTACTACAGTGTAGAGTGAGCTTCTGGAAACCATATCTCAATTATGTTTTTTTATATATATTATTTTTCTATTGATTCCAATGATACTATTATTTTGTTTTTTTCCAATACTACTGCATTTTACTATTGTACTTTTATTTTGTTAATTTCAATGATACTATTATTTTGTTTATTTGGCTATGTATGAATCTAAATTCGCATAACTTATATTTTAATATTTATGACTGATTATCTTTTCAAAATTGTATTCTTTGGAATTTTATTATTTATATATTGTTTTTTTGGATTGCTTTTATATTGATTCACATGTCATTTTATTTTATTCTAATTAATGTAGTATAGTGTATAGTGTATTTGTATTGTTAATTATAATGGCTTAAAACAGGCACAGCCCTAAAAACCTTAATAAGTTCTCCTGTATTTAAACGAGTTTAATTTTGAATTAATAAATAAATAAGCAACTAAACACATATAGGACATTTGTTTTTTTTTTAATGTACAGAGAGAAAAGTCTAAGAATTGTAATGCAAATTGAAAAATGAGGTTTAATTCGATTTGCGATTAGTCAAAATTAAGATTGAAAATTATCAAGTCTTATTTTTTTTTAAAGATTATGAAAAGTCTTTTGTTATCGAGCACATATTTTATCTGGTTTAGTTTTATGAAAAAACGTTCATTTAAGCTTGACATTGGTCACTATAGAAATCAAATATCGCCTTTAAAATTCACATTCCACTATTTTAATTAAAGACATTGTAAATCCTAGGGCTTGTTATTACTAAATACATATGCCGTTATTCACTTATTGATCGTTCGTAAGGAATTGAAACGATGAAATAAAATAGCATATTCTTCACAGTAATGTCACTCGATGCAGGAAGTTGCCAGGGAATGGATCGAAGGGGTAGATACTAGTCACATACAAGCACATACACAAGTATTAAGTCGGCGTCGGCGTCGGCGTCGTCACAACCCGCGTGTATTAGAAATAAATTGCTTCAGAAGTAAGCGCTTCGTAGGACGGCATTACTGTCTTATATTACACAACATACTTTGCCTTACTTCTCACTGTACTAAGTGGCTAATGCTTACTTACTACTTAGTAACTAACTAATAAAAAATGCTTTCTGAAGCTAAACCCATGTGCCAGTGAGAGTGTGAAGATGCTTCCTTTCTAATTGTTTATTTATTGTATATGCTTACGGCCTAAGCCAATTACAAAAATTATATAAAAAACTGAACTAAAACTATGTAGCAAAGACAAACAAGAAAAATATAATAATGGTTTAAAATAATTTTGAAAAACGGTCAACATATAAGACTTCTAGCTAATCCATGCTAATCCATCTTCATCACACATGATTATTATTATTATTTTATTTTTTTTGTTTTTTGTTTTTTTACAGTATACATAAGAGGTAAAACAGAGTATTAAAAAAAAGGATAATTACATAAAAATGAAATACATATTAACAGTAAAAATAGTAAACAAAAAATCCCACAAAGGCATGGCCTGTTTGTGGGTATAAAAAAAATGTTTATGAATTTTCGCTCCCATAATAAATAGACAGGTATAATATTTTTGTGTAACATAAAAAGAAAAGAAAATATTATTTTTTTATAGTAATTAAAAAAGGAAATAAAAAAAATAAAAAACAAAAATAATAAGGGCAAGAAAATATCATAGAAAAAAAGAGTTGATATCTTTAGTTTGAATCTAGGATAGTGCGTGTTTTTAAAAGAAGGAAAATTTTTAAAGTTTGAGTAAATTTTTGTTCTTAAATATTTATTTTAAAAATTGAAAATAATATATTTGTTTACTTAATAAATTTAAATTAAAAATGAATTTCACGTGTGTATTATCAAAAAGTATCTAAGTAAAATTTGAATGGGCGTTAATACTGACTCGTTATAAATGTATAATTTTTTTCACTATTGGTAGGTACCTCCTTGCTCAAATATCTACATCGAATATTGCGTTGCCCTCAACAATATTTTTTTGAAAAAGGACAAAAAAGACACTGCAAATCGCGATATTATGGAAGAAATATAAAATAGATAACAGACAAGTTTTAAATAATCATGTTTTCCGTCCCCTGTTTACTTATTTGATCTTCTTATCACCAAAATATGTTAGAAATAGTATTAAAGCCGTAAACATTGTAAACAATTTACTAGTCTTGAAGATGCTTACTTAGGCAAAAGCGCTCGTTGGTGAAACTAAAACATGAAATTTTATTGATAACTTTATTTAAAATTTTTCAAAATCAATAACGTTTTTTTAAAAATTAAATTAATTTAGACGATATTGATTAAGTATAAAAAAATAACAATGAAAAACTAGTGTTCATTAGAAATACGAAGATTTTCTGTATTTTTGTACATTTATTTTTGAAAAAAAAAAATAATTTTTTATTGTCTTTTTAATTAATATATTTATTTTAATTAAGATGAGAACAGAAATAAGGAGGGTATCTCTGATAATTTGCGACCGGTCTAGTCTCATTGGGTATTGCGACCATCGCAGGGTTAAAGCATTTTTTCATCAAATACGACGGCAAATTTCTGCGTAACATCACGTCTGATTATGATGAGAATGAAGGCGCAGAATGCCATTTTCTTCGCGTTAGTAACGATCATACTTAATTATACGACATTGAACGTTCATACATAAATTACGTGTTTTTGGGTTTTCCAGTTTATTAGATTGTCGGTAGTAAATGGTATGTTAGTTCGTTAGCTTGTTAGTAGACCGGGAGAACCGAGTTCGATCTGGCAAACCAGAGCCGTTGCCACTTCTTCACCGGCCATTCTATAACAGTTCAAACAGAGCAATTTTTTCGTGGCATTTTGCCGTTTTAAGGACAACCTGATTCGGACGTCTATTAAATTTCAAACCCATCAAGTCCAAAAGAGAAAATCATATCTCACAAATCTATTATATTTGCAAAACCACCTCATTAGATGACATCACATAAGTTCAAAAAAATACAGTTTGCTTTGATGCTTAAGAGAGTTTTAAATACCTTGGAGTACATGTAGCAAAAAATTTCAACATTCAAAAAGAACTGGGAGTGCGGTTAGGAGTAGCAGACGCCACATTCAACAGTATGAAGGCTGTCTGGAGATCGAATATTTACTCAGTGAAAACCAAATGCCGCCTATATAAGGCCTGCACAGCACCGGTTCTCTTCTACGGATAAGATCGTGGCACCTCATTGGGGCCCGAAACAGCAAAATAATGTGTTTTGAGGATACGAGTCTCGGAAGATTCTTGGGTGTACGGTGGTTTGACTAAGCAGAGAATAAAGTAATAAGAGAACAGATACAGCAAACTCCGGTGACAACTGTCATCAAGCGGAGGCGATACGGTTAGCTGGGTCATATACTGCGGATGCCTGCTGAGAGCCTTAACCACGCTTGTCTACTTTTCATGGCATCAGGTTCTTGACGTCCTGGACGTCCACTGCTGCTGACAGCGAGGCTCTTTCTGGACACCATATGCTCCAACTAGGGAGCGGACATGGGATGATGATGATTTTTCTATGCATGCCTGCATTTTTTTTATTACATATTATTTATATACTATAGAAGTATTTTGTTTTTATTTTATTTTATATCTTTTATTTATGATGCTTTGTTAAAAGCATAGGCCGTTGAAATAATAAATGATCAAAGTCATGAAATGAATTGTAAGGTTCGGGCCGAACTATTATGGCACCGGCCATGGGAGCTTCTGTGAGCAATCAACGAATCGAAGGCGAATAAGAGAGGCGCTAAGAGTTTGCGTCAATATTGCCACCTCGGGGCTTCGTGGGGATACTGAAATGAAGTAAAGGATTACTTGTACAACCATGAGAAAGGTCTGAGATATCGCTGTATTTCGTCCGTTGAAAGAACAAAAGCATATTTAACAAATTAAATTTAAATCAATCGCATTTCTTATATTTTACGACCGCCAGAGCGAGGCTCGGGGTCAAAGTGCTTATCCAAGGCCATAAAATTGACACGTTGAGGAAAATCCGACTAAAAATATTTTTTCTTTTATCCAACAAACCGACGTAAGTTTATTGCAAAAAAGCGAACTACGAAAATTTGTAACGATCATTGATTTATCAACTCGATTGAACATAAGAAGCGTTAGCCTGATCATTTTACCTTCATGTGACAAAAAAGATCTGCTTTTAAAAAGTAAAACGGGCATGCTGATTTCATCGAAAGTGTAGTTATTTTTCTTCTTATCACATCATTTATTTTCTCTACGTCTTATCTAAATATGACCACTATCCGTTTGCTCCAGCGTGGATCATAGGAAGCACGTTTGCTTTTCTATCGGCTGTGCTCGATTCTTCAGCTGTTTTAAATAAATTGGAATGCTGATTTCAAAACTGTGGGTCATTATCTTCGACCACGTATTTTTTTTCTCAACAGCTTATCTTAATGGTACCACTCTTCGCTGGATCGATCCTGGATCATAGGAAGCATCTATTGGCTTTTAACCTATTTTGACTGTAGAGGGGCAAATCAAGCCATATGATACCAGAAACAGGTTCATACTTGGCAATACTATTTAATTACAAATAAAAAAGTAGTGAGATGTTGTGTCGCTAGTTATAGTGAAGAGAGAGGGCAACACGAAATAAATTGCCATTTGGCAAACCAATGATTAGTCGAGAGCACAGAGGTCATTCAAGTGACTGTTAATTTTGCATAGTGAAAACGTCAGAATATAATAAGAAAAACAAAAAAAATACCGTATCGTCATATACCACCAGCCAAAGAAATAAGAATAGTCCAGAAGGAGCGTAGAATCATATTTGAATACATCGGAATGTGTCCAATAATTCTCCCTCACTTAGGCACACTTTCACCGCGCGCATTCGTGATTCCGCCGCGTAATGTTGCGCGATGGGAAAAAATATAATTATAACACAAATGTAAGGTAAAAAAAAGCAATCTGTTAATTTCTCTAAAATTTTATTGTGCACGCGAAAATATTTATTGACACAACAGAGTAGATAAGTAAAGGGTCATTTAATAATAAGAGTAATTGAATTATTGAACTTTAAACTTAAAATATAAAACAGATTTTATTTTACGTAGAACGGATATTTTTATATCATGTTAAATAATGTTTGATGCTTTAAAGATAAAGTCGGTAAAATGTCGACGATAGGGCTGTTTAATCCGAGATCCAATTTTCATTAGTTCTCTCATTATATGAGCAAAATAGGGTAAAAAAAAAAGACTACCCTGGCAACACTAACGAAATGTTCAATTTGTTTCTTCGACAATCTGACAGATGGAAAAAAAATTCAATTTTTAAGTAATACATTTGTTACATACACATTAATTTGCTAATTACACATGAAATGTGATCGCATCCTATTTTTTTAAGATCCTAGCAGTATTTCTACACTTTGAAAGAACACAACACGGCATAGTTGAATTCAAATCAGGAGTTGCGTACTGAGCGACGTCTACAAAGAAACTAATGGGTCAAAACGTAAACCTATTCATTTATGAATAGTTTAGTCGCCTTCTGTTAGATGTGCGTATGCGGTTTCTGGACTATTCTCAATTCTATGCCACCAGCTATACATTCAGTGCTTTATTTATCCCAGAGCCAGTTTGAAAAGATTGACCCTCTTTTGAAATACAGGAATACGAGTATGGTATAGGCCGAAGTGACATCAACGATGAAATTTTTGAAATCGAAGATGACTCCGTTTATAAGGAATATAATCAGAGTGACTTGAATGACTTTGCACGAGATTCGGAATTATCTAAAAAGGCTTGGAAACGAGAGTAATATGGTTGAAAAAGGAACTTAGGTATTTTACTTTCGATCAAAAGAAATTGCATCTCTGCAATACTTTTAAAGTAATGTTGGAGTTATGTATTGCCGTAATATATATGGTTTAAAAGAGAAGTTGAGACTTCCAGCCTATAACAACTGAATAGCGATTGTTCTTCGTTAACTCAAAGTGGATATAAGCAACAAAAAAAACGTTAATATGTTTGTTTTTCGTTTGATAAAAGAAATTTACTTCTTACATAAACTCAATCTGACTAACAGTAACTATAAATAGTATTTGTATGAATAAAATCATGCACTGCGAAAAGAATTTTATTCAATATTTTTTTCATGTATTATCCAATGTATGTATATTGTGTAAAGCTTTTGGAACAAAAAGTGTTTATCCTGAAACATAAAAAGTTAAAGTGACAAACAAAAACTCAATCGAAAACAAGTGTCAGATCTAAGTCAACGAAAATTGTGTTCCCCGGTATAATTTTTGCGTTTTCATCAAAATGTACCATATTTTGCACGAAAAACTTAAAATGAAAAGCCCATTAAGACAACATCGAAACAATTATTTAACTTAACATTATTTTAAACTTAATCCGTGAAGCGACCGACCCTAACCAGCCATTAAAAAAATTTTGAAACACTTAAAAATGTCGCAAGTTTTTTTAATGTTTTCTCGTAACACATAATAAATATTTTCGTGTTGATATTTTCAAAGAAAGGGGCATTAAATGCGATAATGGTTATTTTTCCAGACAGCGGCAAGCCAGCCAGTCATATAATTAATTGACACTTACTTAAATCAACCGTCAAAAATAGTATGTCAGTTGTCGGTGTTCCCCAGGTTACGCACGCCCGTTAGTTTTATGATTTATGGCATAGACTTGAAACAGTTTCAGATCATAAACTGAATGATATTATTACAACGGCCAGATATAAATGCCAGGATTATATTGTACGTTGTATTGACGAAACTACGGAAAGTTTACATCGCGGACCGAAACAGAAGAGAGGCTTGATGAAGCTAAATTGGGTTGATTGAAGTCAATTGACTCGTAAAGATTCAGTTAACAGATGAGTCTCGGCTATCAGCCGATAAGGAATAAAAATGTTCCGTTCTCGCGTAGAGCGCGGGGTACGGAGTGCGGACTACGGAATCATCTCAATCATGCGCACTCGCGAGCACGTGTCAACTATATGGCTTACGGCACGGCGAACAGAACTAACTACATGCGTATATAAATTACATTAAGGGACATTACAATTTGTGACCCGCCGTTATTAATTATTCACAAGTATGGCACGTTACCGAGTTCGGGAGGTGATATGGGCGTATCCGCTGTTTGCTATCACACTCCCCTCAACTGACAGAAACATTCAAACATCATAACAAACGCTGGCGGTGTGGGGCGCGGGGTGTGGGGCGATGATACATTTATTTCTCACTTTGATTAATATTGTTCCGAAACAAACAAAACACCGGCCATTCGAAGATATCTCTCTTATCTTTGTATAAAAACAAACAAAGGAAAAAAGTGTTAAATGAAACTTACGTACTTTAAAAAAATATTAATATCCAAAGCGGTTCGCTCTGATGAAACTGAACTGAACGGAAACTTCACCACCACATTGAACACATTGAAGCGTCGGAAACTAATAACGTATTTTTTCAAGAACCAAAACAAACGAAAGCGAAAATGCGCGGGAAAGTAAAGAAAAACACAGCCAAGGGAAATACAGCGAGAAAGAGACACACGACGCGATACGAGAGGTGCAACAGTTTAGACCACGCCGCGCTGAAACAGCTGAATAACTAAAATAATTCCTAAGTCGATGTGAGTTCCTACTGAAATAAAGCCGCGAATAGAGAGAAAATTCGTGACACTAATTTCAACGCGCCGAGTAAAAAGATATCACTGGTATTTTGGCAGCCGCTTTAGTTCCAATGCACATAAGCTTTAGCTTTTCTTCGTGTGTCGTTATACTAGAATATACTCTGTTTATGCGGACAATAAAAATGTTGGTGTGAGTTTGATTGTACACACTAAATTATAGGTGTGTTCGTGTCAGTGTATATCACGGGAGTGAGGTAGTAAACGTTTGCTGGTGTGAGTTTTTTCGGAGGGAACTTAGCTGCGATTGTGTGAAGTTACCGACACACCGCCGCCTCCTACCGCCCCCTCTCAGGCAGATCGTCGCCTTTTGTACGTGAGTATGACGTTAAACATTCGCGGAGTAGAGACTAACTACCTACTTACTACTTCCCAGTCTTACCTCTTACCCGTGAATTCTTAGAAGTTCGGAGGGCTTACGACCCATTAAAGTTTTCGATAAATCAATTAAGTTCAATTTTGTCTAGTAAATATATTTTTTTTAACTGTCAAAAATGATGTAAATGAGATTAAGAAAAAATAAGTAAAACATAAAGTCGACCTGACTTGAAAAATTAAGTCCCTAACTTACTTTTATTCAGAGGTGAGTAAAAACCGTTTTAACTTCACCAAGTTTTTTTTAAATATATTTTTTTACAAATAATCAAACACTGGACGAATAAATAAGTTTTGCAAGTATATAAAATTGTACATTGTTCGAAGTCCTAACAGAAAACGCCAAAATATCATTTGCGAGCATTAATTTATAGACTTAAGAGTTTGACAAGTTAAGGTGACAATATTCCGTATTAGTTATATTCTTACAGATTTTTTTTCATTTTTTTACATATTTGTTCGGTCTATGTAAGTACAATGTACATCCACACACATATAATATGCGTACCTACATTGTAGCATGTTGTAAAAGTAATAGTAGTTATCGGGTTGTGGTCCTATGGCTAGTGTCTCGGACTCACGGACCAAAGTTCCGTGGTTCGAATCCCACTCTACCCCAACTTGATTCCATTTTCTAATAGTGAGTTATTTACAACTCGTTGAAAATGGCCCTCAAAATTAAATATTTGGGTAAGTCATAAGAACGAAAATATTTCTTTAAAAAAAAAACTAAAAAAAACTAAAAATACAGTAGAAAATGTATCTTTATACGTTTATATACGTTTTTATGTGCAATAAAATAAAATAAAGATTTACCAGTTGTGTTTTTAAAAATCAAATTACTTATTTAATTTTATGGGATATCTTACTTTTTTATATTACTGAAAAAAGTCATAAATATTTAAATTAGCACATATTTAAGTAGTCATATTTATTGTGAGTATTTAAATTATTGTTTTCGAAATTTGATTTAACAATTTTTTGGTGCAAGCATTTGTTTGCATTTAGCCCATATTAGGGGTATTAATTTCAAGTACCGATGTTTATTAAATAAAATTATAAAAATTTTTTTTTTCAACTAACGTTGCAACTACCTGAAAATTCAATATTCAATATTAAAAAAAAAAACAAAAAAAGGCTTTTACGATCACATTTTATTATAAAAGAATATTACGCAATACGCTGTTCAAATACCTATTTTTTTGACAGAAAGACGTATACGTATTGTATTTATATATTATTTATTTATTTACTTTACAGAAACAAACAGTCATCAATGATTAAATAACATAATAAAGGTAAGATTTAAAGACAGACCAGCGAAGCTTCTAAATAAAAATCATACATATAAAATTGTGGTACAACAAAAGGGTGTGTTTGAGTGTATTTATATGAGAGTGGGGTGTGTGTTTGTGTGTATTTGTGTGGGAGTAAGTGTTCAGGTGTGTGCAAGCGTGAGTATCATTCAATAGCAAGTGGGAGCGTATTTCTGTCCGATAGAATGAGTCTTAATTATTTTTTTAATAAATTAAGGGTCATGTTAAATATATCAATAGATGAAAAAAAAGAATTATAGTTAGAGCAAGAACGATAGAGTGATGTGCATAATTAGTACTACATACTGGTTATATTTCTATTATACATCTACTGATAAATGTGTTATCATAAATATTAACAGATAAATTAATTTAATATGAATAAAGACTTTAAAATAAAATATTTCACAGAATAATGAAAGGTAGCTCCTAATATTGCATCTCAAATAACTGTATAAGGGTGTCCCACAATCATAATAATATTTTTTTAAATTGCATACTATTTTTTAAACAAATAAAATATTTAAAAAATAGGCAGAACATAATAATTTGAAACAAGATATACATCATGAATCAATGCTCTATCATAATTTGATGTTTTTTGAGTCCCGTTGTCTTTAACTTAACATTAACAAATGTAAAATAATATCTTTCTCGCAACAAAAAAACCAATACAATTTAACTATGAACAAAAAAATTATTTCCCTTTCAATGGTTTTGTCAATAAAAGATCTTGGTATTACTTAAGATAGTTAACTCTCTTATCGTGAACATATTGAATATATTGTAAACAAATCACTCGGACTTTTGAGCTATATCAATATGATGACGACGTACTTCAAAAATACAAACATCATCAAAACTCTTTACTGCTCACGATTTCGACCCCAAGTAGAATATGCTTCTTCAATTCGGTCTCCATTCTATAGGACTCATATTGACCATATCGAGTTTATCCAACACCGTTTTCTAAGAAAAATGGCATGGTTGCTCGGATTGCAAAAGGATAATTATTTATGTTTTTTTTTTTTTTAATTTTTTGTTTTTTTACAATAAACATAAAAATAAAACAGAGTATTAAAAAAATAAAGCATTATTACATATCAATGAAATACATATTAATAGAAAAATAGTAAACAAAAAATCCCACAAAGGCATGGCCCGTTCGTGGGTATCCAAGAAAATGTTAATGAATTTTTACTCCTATAAAAAATAATGGACAGTTATAATATTTTTGTATAAGAAAGAAAAAATAAAATATTCTGTAAAAGATAATATGGTACTTTTTTTTATAGTAATTAAAAAAGAAAATAAAAAATTATTCAAAGAATATTCCTTATTATTGATTGCAACAAAAAAAATCATAGAAAAAAAGAGTTCATCCTGGATAGTGCATGTTTTTTAAAAGAAGGAAAATTTTGAAAGTTTGGAATCGATGAAATATTATCAGTAAAAAAAGAAATAAAAATTTTTGGGCCTATAAAGTACGCATGTCTCTGTGCGAGCCTCGTGAAAAAAACAATTTATTAATCTGTCTACATTGGAGAAACGAAGAACTGAGATGGATTTTATATGCAATTTAAAAATACTTTATGCTATGTGTGATGTTCCACCTCTGTTGCAACCATTTTTTTTTCACATTCCCAACCATGTCACCAGGAGTCAACATCTGCTATTTATAAATTTTCTGATAGCAACTTTTGTTTTTATGCCCCAATGTCCAGAATGTGTAGATTAGTCAATTTATCACATAACTTGGAATTCCTTGGGATGGATCTTCTGGATTTTCTTGGATCTCTTCGCCACTAGAACAGTGTGGGATGAAAATGCATAGCCATGGTTTAGTTCGAAGTATTTTATGTTTAATAAATAAGTGGTATCCCATTATTTTATTGCCGCTGTTTGTCTTTGCTTCATGGTTTTATGTTATTTTTGTTCAGTTTCTTGCATTATTTTTTTCAATCAGTTTCATCATAATTTAAGATACTTTCAGTATTTTAGAGAAGAAAAAAACGATGAGTGATGTTTATGTTATTAGCAGATTTGTGCAAAATCCATTTGGAAGAATGGAGGGGATCAGTTGATATATGGCAAAAGTCTATGAAAACAATTATTTTACGCTAGTTTTGTAAAAAAGTTGTTTAATTTATTTTTTAAATTATAATTTATTTTGCCACCTATAATTATCGTCTCGTTTCGTCGCATTGGCGAATTGGAGACAAAATGGAGATTGTTCAAGACAATATTAATAATAAAGAAATAATTATTAAAGCAAATACTTTTTGACGGAACATGACATTAATTTACAGCAAATAATTCTAATTTTTATTCGAGTATATTTGATTACAAAAATCGATGAATACAGCATCAAAATTAGAATGGAGTGGGTTTCATATTCCTCTTTGATTTTGATTTGACTAATTTTAGATTTTGAATTCTTTTTATTTCTAAAGGTTACTGATTAAAGTTCTCTTTTCCGGAGGAGTAGTAATTTTTTGCTGTACTAATGTTGCACCTATGCGCATTAAATTTAAAAATAATATTATTTCATTTAGTTTTGATATAATATGTAGTTTTTTATATTTAAAAACTTTTATTATACATTCTTGTTTAAAAATGTCTTCAACTGTATTTACAGAAAATCCTTTAAATACTTAATTACATGGATACATTCTTGGTTTCTTAATTTTAATTACTTGCACAAAAGTTTGCCTCTTTTTTGGTGTGTAATTTCGTTGCGTTTTTTCAACTGCATGAAAAAGCATATAAAATTTAATCACAACATGTTTTTTATATATAATTTACACTTTGTACCATACTACAATTTAATTTTCCGGCGACAACTTGTTTTAATAAAAAAATAATATTATGCCACAAAAAAAACTCACACATTGAAGTGTGAAGTGTGAAGATTAACTTGCGATATGACGTTCATTTTAGGAAAACGAAGCCATGGAAGTTAATCCACCTTGAAATTAGATATCCACTATCTCCAGGTGTATTATATTATATAATATACATGTGTATTTACGATTATTAAAAGTATATTTATTGGGTATGTGATATAAATAATTCTTAGAACAATAAGCCACGGAATCAAGTGGTTGCCATTGTCCATAAAAATTGATTGACGATTGCGCTGAAATATTTTTTACGTAAAACCTTTTGTGAAATATAATACCAAAGAACAAAACGATTCACATCAAAAACGTATATTTTCATCTAATTTTTAAATTAAAACACTTACTAGACTTTCCGTAATTTATTTGACCAACGACGAACTTCAGCCCTACGGAAAATTGGATACAATAAATGTTTTCTTGCTTGCGGTAAAAATCGGAGAATTAAATTGTACTGCAAAGTTTCCTGGAAATGTACGAAAAAAATGATAAAAAACATGTTGATAAAAACGAACTTCTTTGAATGACGTCACTGGTTCGATACTATAAAAAAAATGTAAAGAAATTTGTCACTAGAAAAACGCGACATGTTTAGCATTGATAATTGTGACGTCAAGATTCGTGACGATGTTCTATAAAAATTTGAATGGTTTGAAAATTTGAAAGTTAAAAATGAACATGTATCGTGACGAATTAGGGGCGTGGTCAAGGCAATGATCGTTTTCGCGGAATCCAAAAATGTTTTTTATGTTTCTAATAAGAAGCAAAACATATTTTGTTTTATTGGACAGTATTTTATAGGACCTTAGTGTTTTAGAAATTAAAAACCGCTTTGAATGATGTCACTGGTTCATATCAATCAACCTATGGTATGAGAGTTATGAAAGACTTCCGGTTTGCCTGCCATGGATGAACTAATAAGGAGAAATGGTCGAGAATATCCGGAAAATAACCTCTGACGTCACACGTGGAGTTATTTTAGAAATACGAAACTTGAAAATACCATATTATATATTTTTTGCTTTAGTTTAGGTAATAATCTATTAACAAAAAAAAACCCCTGAACTTCCTCATTAGCGCTTTCACCGTCCTTTGGGCAACTCCGATTAGTATAAAAGCATATGTCACAAGTTGAATTGACCCACGGATCAGGGGTTCGAGGTTCGAAATCTACTCTTTAATAACGTGATACCCATTTGATATTTTTTACAACTTTGTAGCTAAGAGTTAATGGGCCTATATATTAAATTATTTAAATGCGTAATAAAAATGCAAGTATTGAGATCTAGACTAAGACGGGAATTAGCATTTCACATAAACGATATTAAAAATCTTTTTTTTCCAAATTTTGAAATGAAAGGGGTCTAAAAAGTTGTCCTTTAGATTATACGGAATGCAAAAAATATTTGATACTAATTTTGGCCCTCAACCAGAGCTTGAAGTTTTTAAAAAAGTCATTTTTTACGTTAAACCGGCTGTCATTTCGTATTTCAGTAAGAAAATCGGTCAAATAAAATTTTATAATGTGCATGACACCTTTTTTAATAAGCATCTAAGGGCGTGAGCTGCATTTTGTTTTCTAATAAATGGGTAGCATTGTTTTAATGAGCCTTTGGTTTCGTCAATATTTCCCAGGCGCTCAACGGTATCAGTTCCGCAGAGTGTGAAATTTATGCATTTCAGTAGCTTTAAAACGTGTTCGAATTTATTATGTGATTAAGTTAAATCTTTATAAAAATAGTATGGAATACTTTTTTTGACTATTTTTACGATAAATGTGCTCCAAAATGCAACTTTTTAGACCCCTTTCACTTTGATTAAAGAATACTGTTCTGTGGGTGAAATCAAACCAGAACCCCGAACGGGTGTTTTCGGCTCAATGGCTACTCTCAGGTGTAAATCGCGCAGAAGAGAATTCAATGGAGGTAAAGCGCGTTCACCCACTATGCTTGAGGCAGAGGCGAATCTTCCATATTAGCGATTATGCGCAGCTTAACTATCGATAATAATGTTTTATTGTAGTTTTGTAGGGACATGGGGAGTTGAGAGACAAGCTTCATAAACTTGGACTTGCTGTCTCGAGCTGTGCTTGCGAAGAAAACCACCAATCGGCCGAACACATCCTGTGGCACTGTGTGCTATTGGACGATGCCAGAGATGAGATGCTGAATGGTCTGACAGGGATCATGTGACCTGCATGGAATGTGGATTTGTTGGCCAACAGTACGAATTTCACACTCTTCCGTCAGTTTGTCCGGACTTGGGTATCGCGTTGGGAGCTCTTCAGATGCGCGGATGCTTAGGTGGGTAAAATATGGTGGGACAGGCAACTGTTCCTGTGAAATGGTCATTCAGTTGGGACTTCCTTCCGAGCGAAACGCACACGTTCTTTTGTTTTGTCCTCCCCTGACGGGGGTGGTATTCGGATCCTCTGCCTCTGACCACCCAGGGAGTCCTTCTTCATTCAAAGTCGTTCTCTTATTGTAAATATCCGTGTTTTTACTAATGTTTGTTGTGCTACTATAGTTTGAATAAATTGTTTTTGTTTATTTAGATACGTTTAGTAATGTAAATTGTTTATGTAAGTACGTATTTTTTGAATAAAAAAACAGAGGCAGCAGCAGCTGACAGAGAGTCCCCCAGGACTCTATAACAGCTGAGAGTGGATGGTGGGCTTAAGGATCTCCCCTCAATGTATTTTTGTATGGAAAAAGAAATAAAATAATTCAACAATGTTTTGAGTTTGTCCAAATTTTTGTAGACATGGACTGAATTTAACCCCGTAGGGAGCTGAGAATATAAACATTTTACAACGGAGATCTATCTCTCTCTCTGTTGTAATATCACATGTTAATATTAACTGCTCCCCGGAGAGTTGAATCCAGTCCTTGTCTACAAAAATGTGGACAAACTCAAAACATTGTTGATAAATACACCTGGTCTGAGAAGTATAAAAATTGAAAAATACTTTCAGGCATTGCTTAAAACGGGGGCGAAATAATTGAATTATATGAATCTCACCCGCAACAATAAAGGTTTTAGCTCTTTAACTTAACAAACGTCAATAGATGGAAGAATCTAAGGAATATAGATGATCAAATATAGGCAGAATTATGAATGTTGCGCAGAGTGTAAAGTGGCTACATAAACCAGGAAATGACAGTTCATAAGCCCTGTGGATGCCTAGACTTCTACATTCCCTTCTCTAAAGTGTTATCCATCTCTATTGTAATATATTAATTTGAAAAATGTTATTTGTTATAAATTATCGCCACTGTCTATATATTTCTCTAAAAATATATAAAAATATTATTACTTAAAGCGCGCTCTAAATAGAGATACCGACGAGTATAAAAATCTGAATAAAACTTTTCCATTCGTAGAACTATCCTTAGTAAAGATATCAGAAAAAAAAGAACAAAAACATGAACGTCCTTAATCAAATATATGCCATAACAAACAGAATATAATAATGAAATAAAATAAAAGTGGTGAAATCATAAGATAAAAAGTCTGTAGTCAAAACGGTGAAAAAATTCTACGAAGAACTATACTGTTCTTGCCAAAAAAGGCCAGAACCTGAAAACAATACTAAATATGGTTTTAATAGAAAAAAAAATTCGAAGAAACGCCAGAAGTAAACCAAAATATAATAAACATAGCTTAAAATAACATGAAAAACAACAAAGCTCCTGGAGAAGGCGGGATAACTACTGACATGCTGACAATTGACGGAAATAAATTGAAAAATCCTATGCAAACATTGTTAAATAAATGCTTACAAATGATTTAAAAAAAAAAGAAGTGAAACTGTTACTTAAAAAGCGGACCGAGAGAATCAAGAAAATTATCAGCCTATCACTCCGTCATTTATGACATTTATACGTACTGGCGACAAAGATATTGACAAACCGTCTTCATCTGCAGTTTCAATTTTGGGGATTGATTTGCAGCAAAGTTTTGCATCTCGTCCTCCATTTGTCTTTATTCTCTGCAGCCCTCTTCAACTCGGTATATGAGGCGCAGTTTAAATCCTTTCGTCGGGGGCGCCCTCTGTGATTTGTCCCCTCAAAACCGTACTACTCAAAAATTTTACTTCTACCAACCTGTTGGACAGGCTGGTTTCCGTAAGGCTTTTAGAGCATTAGACCAAATGAGTTGATGAATATCAAACGCCAGTATGTCCACTCAACAACAACAACAACAAACCATCACGCCGTTTCCCCGTAAGGGTAGGCAGAGAGGATAGAACGCCACAACACTCTATCTTTGCATACAGATCTCGCTTCCTCTACATTCATACATCTTCTCATGCACGCGCGCCGATTATTCCGACTTTTGACATGTCCATCTTTAAGTATTTGTTGGATTTGGTCATGCCATGTCTTTCTCGGTCTTCCTCTATTTCTGCATCCATCAACATTCGCATTGTAAATATTCTTAGCCGTTCTATCGCTGTCCATTCGTTCTACATGTCCAAACCAGCGCAGAGCTCCTTTCTTGATTTTGTCGATAATGCTTGTCTCAGCCTTACATAATGTACGGATCTCAACATTTGTGCATCTATCGTACATAGTTTTACCACACATTCGCCTGAGAGATCGCATTTCGACAGCATTCAGCTTACTTTCATCCCTGTTTTTCCAAGTCCATACTTCGCTCCCATACATCAGGGATGGGACCAGGACTCCGTTGTGAACTGCCAATTTTGCCTCTTGTGACAAGCATTTATTTGCCAAGGTCGATTTAAGTGCACCGTTCACTCTGTTCCCGGCACTCACCCTCCTTTCAATATCTTTCTCAGTCATTCCATCCCTAGTGAACATACTTCCCAGATACACAAATTCCTCTACTTGTTTTAGTATAACTCCATTCACAGTGATTTCACATTTAGTCATACTTTCATTTCTTTCAAAAACCATCACATTCGATTTATCGACATTCATCAGCAAATCGCTTCTCTTGCATACATCGTAGACCTTTGTTACCAAGAATTGCAGTTCCTCTTTGTTATTAGCAAGGAGTACAGCATCGTCAGCATACAAAAGACAATTGACTTTTAAATCACTCATTTTTGCTCCCATTCTTAAGCCTTTCAGTTCTTTCATGCAGTTATCGATATACACGTTGAACAGCCATAGTGACATAACACATCCCTGCTTCACTCCTTTATGAATGTCAAACCACGATGTGTATGATCCATTTACCCTAACACATGCTGTGCTGTCTTTATACAGAGAAGCAATAGCACGTGTTAGATTTACGCTTACTCCGTACTCCGATAACACCTTCCATAATTTTTCTCTGTCAACTCTATCAAACGCTTTTTGCAGATCGACAAATGCGCAGAAAAGCTTTTGGTTTTTAGCAAGAAATTTTTCTGTCATGTTTCGTAAAGCAAATATTTGATCCATACATCCTCTTCCATTCATAAAACCGCTCTGAATATCCCACACTCTATCCTTTGTAACTTTTCTTACTCTATCAATCAGTATTCTTCCATACATTTTGCCAACAGCGCTCAAAAGGCTGATTGCTCTATAATTTCCGCATTCTACTCTTGAACCTTTTCCCTTGTATAGAGGCATAACAACAGCCCTTCTCCAGTCTGGAGGAGTGTATTCCTCCTCTAAACATCGGTTGAAAAGTTTGTGCAGCCATACAAAAATTATTTCACCGCCCGCCTTTATAAATTCTGTAGCAACATTATCAAAACCTTGCGCTTTTCCATTCTTCATATATTTGGCAGCAATTCTTATTTCTTCCATTCTTATCTCTGTCGTACCATCATATGCATTTAAACTTCCCTGAGGAGGTGCTGCAGTGCTTATATTTCCTGTATGTGTTTCATACACCTCCTCAAAGTATTCCTTCCATCTTGTTTTTATTCCACTATCATTTGTCACCATTTTCCCATCTTTTCCTTTTATAGCTGTCATACATCCACTTTCATTACTGTTTCGGGAATTTTTCACCGCTTTCCAGAATATCTTTATATTTTCTTGGAAGTTCTCGGTCATTTTGATTCCCTCTTTTTTTTTCAACAATTTTTACAACAAAATGTAGAGAAAAAAAAATTTTTTTGATAATTTCAGTACTGTTTTAATTAAAACATGTCCTCATTATGACAATAAAATACTGTCGAAAAATTCTGCTTCAATTCAGAAGCTAGTCACCATGGACACTGCGGTGGATCATTGTGAACATACCTGCGTTTGATATTTATTTATATCCAATTTTTACGTCTAATTGTAGAAAAAACCACAGAATATAACCTTAACACACAAATGGCTTTTATTGATTATCGTAAAGCGTTTGATTCTGTAGAAACATGGGCATTAGGGAAATATCACGGACTACGAATACTGATAAAAACATATAAAATTGATGTAAAATAATTCATTGTGTTTTCAAAATCGCGGAGGAATGTTTTTATACGTAACCAAAAAATATTTTTAAAAAAGGCACTGGAAAAACGCGACATATTTAGCATTAATAATTATGACGCAAGATTCGTGACCATTTTCTATAAAAATTTGAATGGTTTGGAACAGAATTTAAAATGAACATGAATTGAATAATATTTAGGTTTCCCGGAACGAGCACAAAGTTTGATTTTAGTTGTCAAAAATGCCGTTACAAACTTTTTTTATTTACACAAATAAAAATAGTTTTATTAGGTGTCAAGTATAAAAATATAAAGTAAAAGTTAAGTTAAGTCGTAAAGTTAATAACAGTATAAAAACTAGTATCTATCATGTGACGTTAAGGTCTTTCAGATTAGCAGTAAATAAAACCATTTTTAATAGAATTTAGGTCTATTGTTGACGGTATAATTTTTTTTTAAAGTTAGTTTAAGCTTGATTTATTTACTTATTTTTACATTTTATTATATTTAAGTATTTTTGTAAACTTTACCCAGCTTACAAGGGTACATACCCCGTTTCAAGCTAGCCAATTACATTTTAATACATAAAAAATATTTACAAGTTGATAGAAAGAACAAACAAATAAAATATAAACTTTCTAAAAATTTTTTGAATAAAACAACTTGGTTTTTAACCACTAATTTTTATTTTTTACCGACCGGTATCAAAGCAAACAAGCTTATTTGTCAAGGTTTACGTAACTTTACGTAACTTTACGTAAACCTTTACGTTTACGTAAAGAAGCTTGTTTGCTTTGAAACCGGTCGATGAAAAATAAAAATTAGTGGTTAAAAACAAAGTTGTTTTATTTATTTTTTTTATAATGAATAATTACAAAGTTTGTGCTTCAAATATAAACTTTATATAAACTTTCTATTATACATATATTGATAGATATGTATATATATATACACACAAACACACGTACATTTTCTTGTAACCACATAAATAAAAAGTATTTTCTCAGTAACGTGTATTTATTAGATTCAACTAATTTTTGTTTTATTAAATTAAGTACGTTTTTGAAGCAAGAAAATAAAACTGAAAGTTTTAAAAAATTAGTTTTCTCGAGAAATTCACCTAGAAAGGGTAATATAAAATAAAATATAATTTTACTCGCATTATCTCTCAATATTCATAATTGATGGAAATAATTATAACAGTTTGCGATTATTTCAGAATATTATAGTTATCAGCTCGGAAAAGACTTATATCATTATTATGTATGTGCCATCAAAGTTATAAGCGGCTTTCTCATCCTACAACCAAAACTTCTCGTTAGACTGGTTGTAAAGGACAATGCACGGTAAAGGATAAGTTCTAAAGAATACGGTTATTTAAAATCTTTGAAGTGTATTATTATTTCAAAAATATTATTCGTTATACTAAAATAAGTAGAGGAATTTGTGTATCTGGGAAGTATTTTCACTAGGGATGGAATGACTGAGAAAGATATTGAAAGGAGGGTGAGTGCCGGGAACAGAGTGAACGGTGCACTTAAATCGACCTTGGCAAATAAATGCTTGTCACAAGAGGCAAAATTGGCAGTTCACAACGGAGTCCTGGTCCCATCCCTGATGTATGGAAGCGAAGTATGGACTTGGAAAAACAGGGATGAAAGTAGGCTGAATGCTGTCGAAATGCGATCTCTCAGGCGAATGTGTGGTAAAACTATGTACGATAGATGCACAAATGTTGGGATCCGTACATTATGTAAGGCTGAGACAAGCATTATCGACAAAATCAAGAAAGGAGCTCTGCGCTGGTTTGGCCATGTAGAACGAATGGACAGCGAGAGAACGGCTAAGAATATTTACAATGCGAATGTTGATGGATGCAGAAATAGAGGAAGACCGAGAAAGACATGGCATGACCAAATCCAATAAATACTTAAAGATAGACATGTCAAAAGTCGGAATAATCGGCGCGCGTGCATGAGAAGATGTATGAATGTAGAGTAAGCGAGATCTGTATGCAAAGATAGAGTGTTGTGGCGTTCTATCCGCTCTACCTACCCTTACGGGGAAACGGCGTGATGGTTTGTTTGTTTGTTTTATTCGTTTTTCATTGTAGAAAATGAAATTGTGGATGGTTTCTCAAATTCATAACATAAATACAAAAATCAAAAATGTTACCGGTGTGGATATTCGCTAATAAGCGGAATGGGGAATGTTGTAGTACTTAAAGTGGCCACTTAACCCAGCCAATGACAGGTCATAAGCCCTGTAAGCGCTCGAATATCCATAATCCTGAATTTGAAAAAAAAAATCTACCTCATCTCTGTAGGGATATAAATAAAAAAAAAAAAATGAAATTGTTTATTCCTGGACTGGTGTAGCTGCAGATGAGAAATGACGCTTCGTTTTGAACATTGAAAGTATTTTCTGTGCAGTAATTTTGATCTCATTAACTCATCGTACTTTTTAAAACAACAAACATGCTTTCAAGCTTCCGTAAGCTCCTTTGCAATCATTTCAACTTCGTGCATGAGCAAAATAATTTAAAACTCCTTTCTTTAACAATGTTTGATTATGTCCAAATAAATGCTTGCAGGCTGGCTGGATTTCCTCCCTAGGGAGTTGTTCATATTTAAATTTATTTCAACAGAGAAGGAAAACATTTTTGAGAAGGGAATATGGAAGTCTAGGCATTTACAGGGCTTATGACCTGTCATTGGCTGGTTTAACTTGTTCCCGTTAAAACGAACAATTCTAGTTCTTGTTATGAGAGATGGTTCGTTACTGTTGTAGACTGCCAACCGATAAGATTTATGTAATACTTTTCCTCAAAATGTACATGTAATGATTTAAAAAACCTATATGCTTTTAAATCTGTCGAGGTTCTTGTTTCCTTTTACTTGCATAGATATTGAATTAGTTTTCATAATACAAACAACATTCCCTAAAGGAGTGGTTCTGGGTGTTTCATAAAAGCATTTTTCTGTTGAGTTGATTAAACAAAAGCCTTAAAATTATCTCTTAAGTTGATGAATTGTTTTATTTAAAAATAGAAATTATAATTTTAAAGAGCATTTTATTGTTGACCGCAAGAGAGCCTATATCTTTACGACAAACTCAGCTAATTTTTGTAACTGCCGAGTTGGATCAAGTGGTTCAATATATTAAGGAAAAATCCGGTTGGTTTTTGTCATCTATCTTACATGGGAGATGTTTCCAGTGTTTCTACTTGCCAACTCTTGGCGACATTCACCTTTGAGTACAGCCTGACTATTTCTGGTTGGTACTCAACTCCTTAAAACAGCCTATGGAAAAATAGTATGTGTTTTATTATACTCAACAACTGGTAAATATGGACAACTATCAAAAGTTTTTGAATTAAACAAATGTTGCACTATTGAGGGCAACCATGGCTTTCCTTAGAGGCTTCAAAAAAGGCATTTTCAAAAAGTAAAATGGATCCATTAGAGACTTCATATATTTTAAGCATTACAATCATAACCAATGGCTTTTTTTTTTTTTAAATCAAATTTTAGTACTGATAATATTATGTTTGTCTTTTCCAGAACCACTATCCGGAGTTACGTGTCATGGTATTTATAGTTAATTTGTCGAGACACAATTTTAATTTCTTTTTCAGGTAGGTTTCACGACGGAATCTCCTGCATACATCAATAAATTATTCAACAATATATACTTATACAATTGAAAGTTATAACTTACATGAAACCAAAAAACATAATCTCATTGCGAAGCTGTTTTGCCTTCTGAATATTCAACAATTTTACGAAAGCCTTTTCTATACAGCTTGTGTTTAACAAACTTTTTGAATTTCCTCGTTGACAAAGCTTGAATTATTAATCGATATTTTGTTGTATGTAGAAGCTTTAAGTGCCTAATAGTGGGCTCAGCTAGTCTTTTTTATTTTATTTATAGTAGAAAAAACTATATTTCTTTTTAAGTCGTTAACGTGTTTGTGTACACGCGCAATACATTTTCATAAATACGAGTATATTGCGACGTGACCGTCAATATGTCGGTGTATATGTCGCAGTCGAATAGTAAAATCCAACACTCGATTGGACGGCTAGGCAGTTTGGATGCCGGCATTTAATTGAATGGCTAATGGACGCCTAGCCAAAATGTTGAAAGCAACATTTAACGGAAGGGCTGAACTCCGTTTAGCCTCTTTAATTTTAATACAACGAGAGTCATTATTTGATTTAAATTATTTATTGACAATTCTTGATGGAATTCCATTGTAATGATGTAATAACTTATATTTATATGTAAGTTATTATTAAACTTAATCCAACCTTTCCTAACCGAACATGGCGGCGTTTGGTTTAGCCATTTCCAAAGGGCATGCTGTCAACCAGCCAATACGTTGAACGTTGAGCTTTTTCATCTAAAATCATTCATCGAACAACCTACCCATTCAATTAAATGCCGGCATTAATTGAACACCCTAGCCGTTCAATTGAAAGGCTGATTTTACAATTTGTCGGTGATTTAGAAATACAAAGTCCAAACTCCTTAACAAATTACAACAGGGATGGAGAATACCTTAAATAAGGGAATATAGAAGTCTAGGCATTTACAGGGCTTATGACCTGTTATTGCTTAGACTTCCATATTCCCTTATTTAAGGTATTCTCCATCCTTGTTGTAATTTGTTAATCTTTATGACTCCCGAGGGGGTGAAATCCAGTCTTTTGTCTACGAACATTAGGAAAACTCAAATATTGTAACAAACTCCATAAGACAAAAGTTTTGTGTTGGATTGGATAAATAATATACATAGGATAATAATTATATTATAAAACACCTTATAAATACAAAATTAATAAAAAACACGAACTTTTGATTTACATAAAATAACAAACTTAAATAATTAAAAATTCATCAAAGAGTTTCCAACTCAAATTTCTCTCTCCAGGGAAAGGAGACGAAAATCAATATTGTCCTTAAGAGTTTAACATGCCCTTCCATAATATTTAACACACTTGGTGTTATAAAGGAGAGGTGCCTCTGAGCAAAAGTCGTGCGAGTTATGGGTGTTACATTATTTCTATTATGGGATCGTTTTTCTGTCCTCCCTTTCCTGTTTGTGTGTATTTTACGTTGTTTGTGTTAATTTTTCATTGCATCAATAATTTTGTCCAAAATTTTATAGACAAAAACTGGATTAACCCTTTAAGCAGGCATTAACAGTAATATATTACAACATAAATAATGAACATTTTATATTTATTTCATGTACTTCATTTCTGTTGTAATACATTATTAACAATAAATTTTACTTTGATCCAATAGATATTATGGTATTATGATTTTTCGCTCAAAAAAACAAAAAAACTTCCGGTACTGTAAAACTATCCGGATTATCACATAAAAACTAAAAATATGTCAAGCAAAGTTAATTGCTTTGACGACTAAACGCGCCGGCAGCCGGAGCACTTTTTATTTGGTATCATAACATATCCTTTATTTTGTATTTCCTTAGAACGATTCGGATATTTGGCAATCGGGAAGACTAGAGTTCGGATAAACGGAGTTCTACTGTATTGTTTTTTTTCAAACAATAAAAATGACGGTTTCGTGTATATATGTACTGAAGTATAATTTTTTTTTTTTTATCATTTTTTCCATATGCAGGAAGACAATTACAAAAACACACCATCACGCCATTCCTCCATGGGTATAAGCAGAGAGAATAGAACGCCATATTTCTTTGCCTTTGCATACAGACCTTGCTTCCTCTACATTCGTACATCTTGTCATGCACGAACGCCGATTATTCCAACTTTCGACGTGAAATAAAAAAAAAAAACTTTATAAAGTTCAATTATTATTTATATCACTACAGAGATGGGTAGAAAGTTTTTTATAAAGTTCTATTCATACTCGGGTCAGTTTAGACCCACGTATAACGTTTACGTGGCTTAAATGTGTATACCAGTTAAGTGTTAAAAATGAGTCGAGTTGTAAACTAAAGTTTTAATTACCAACTACAAAAACCCCTATGTATCTCTTATCTCTATATAATTTATTTTCGTTATAGGCTTGTTGTGTCATATTGTATTTATGTACCCTTACTACAAAGTAATAAAAAGGAATAAACCGGGCTCGGACGTCGAAGTCTTTGTGGGCATTTTTTCTAAATTTCGTTCTCTTCATTGGTTTTTAAGATGTATTTTTTGTAACGTGTATTTTCTTTGTTGAAAATATTAAGTCGGCCTCGTGGTGTAATGGTCAGCGCGTTTGTCTACCATGAAAAAGGTCTCGGGTTAGACTCCCGACACGGTTGATAAAAAATATTTGTTTATAAGGGTGTTTTTAATGCCGAATATTTTATGGTCCCCAGACTGCTACCTCAAGGGTAAGACTCATAATTTTACCTTCATGTAAAAATATCAAGATACACTGCAATTGATGTATAGATGCAGTGCCCTATGCACCATTAGTTGCGGAAAGAAAATGGATATGATGATGATTATACTATATTGCTGAAAATTTGAAATGTACTGTACTTTGGAAAATAAATAGAAAAATAGTAATTAAAAGTAATGCTGTCAATAGATTGAACAAAAACCTTTTTTAAACTAATTTTATTGTTGTGAATTTCTTACATGCGCTTCATAAATTGAAAATAATATTTTGAAAGGCTATTCGTATTTTCCAAAGAGGGTGTGAGTTGCGGTTTTAGGTCTTTCCCTCACCCACTCCCCCTCCCTCCGTGGACAGCGCCATCTGCCGGATGCTCCATCTCCTCAACTTTCTAGACTGATTAGAAACTTTTTCCCAACCACACAACCGCTGACTAGTTGTTGCTTACACCCAAATCCTTTTCTTTATAACTTTAATCAGCTCAGAAGCTGCTCCTAGATTTTTCAAACATTCTGCAAACATTTCAAATGTAATGTCTAATGGAAATGGGATATTTTTTTAAAGTTAAAAAAAAGCTACAGTAAAAACAGTATGTTGTAAATATTTTTTGATAATTTATAAAGCGCTATTTTTCTAAAAACCACCTCAAGGACATTGTTATTAACTTATTCATTGTATACACAGCCTAAGTCAATTACAACAGTTATATGAAGAAACAAATTCACAAGAAACTGAATAAAAAGAATATGAAACTAAGAACCAAAGACAAACAAGGGCAATAAATGATGGTATACTATATATTCATAAACACGATAAATATAAATATCACTTTTTTTGTTTTTTTTTTACATTTGTATTTAAGGTATATGAAATACTGTCTTGTAAAAAAATGTTTATTTGTCAATTTTTAGTAACATAAAAAATATTTTTTAATTTGTAATTTAGAATTCCCGCAAAAACGGCCATTCCGTTGGCCACGCCCCTAATACGTCACGATTCATGTTCATTTGTTCCTGGCTATTGAAATTTGTTAAGTCACGAATCCCGACGTCGCAACAACCGAGGCCAAACACGTCGCGTTTTTCTAGCAACGTATTTTTATTTAATTTCTTTTTAACATTTATGTAGAAAACATTTCTCCAC
Source organism: Micrasema longulum (assembly GCF_059751315.1). Classification (NCBI taxonomy): domain Eukaryota; kingdom Metazoa; phylum Arthropoda; class Insecta; order Trichoptera; family Brachycentridae; genus Micrasema; species Micrasema longulum. The sequence goes on along the minus strand of NW_028277853.1, from coordinate 54,096 downwards.
AATATTCAAATTGATTTCGGAAATACAATTAATTATTCTTAATCCATTTCATATATTTTTATCGGTATTCGTAGTATGTGATATTTTCATGTTGCAAAGAGATCTACGAAAAGCCGGAAGATCTACCCCAAAGAAATCCAAGTTGTGTGACAAAATTATTAATCTACACATTTTGGACATTGGAGCACAAAAACAAAAGTTGATCTTAGAAGATTCGATAAATAGTAGATTTTAATTTTACTTTTGAGAGTGTTTTCAACAATGTTTGAATATGTCCAAATGCTTGCAGACTGGCTGGATTTCCTCCTTAGGAAGTCATTTATATTTAAATTTATTTCAACAGAGAGGGAAAACATTTTTAAGAAGGGAATATGGAAGTCTAGACATTTACAGGGCTTATGACCTGTCATTGACTGGTTTAAGTGGCCACTTTACACACCGTGTAACATTCACCACTCTGCCCATGTTTAAACATCCACATTCCCTCAACTGAATTAACTACCTGGTAAAAGAAGAAGTATAAAAATTGGAAAAAAAAATTCAAGCGTTGCCTGGTAGGTGATTTGGTTCAGCCGGATGAATCTTACCCACGTGATAAAGGTTTCAGCACTTTCACTTCACAAAAGTCAACAGATGGAAGAGTTGAGGAAATGTGGATGTTCAAACAGAGACAGAATGGTGAATTTTACAGTGTGTAAAGTGGGCACTTAAACCAGCCAATGACAGGTCATAAGCTCTGTAAATGCCTAGGGTTCCATATTTTCTTCTCAAAAATGTTTTCCCTCTCTGCTGAAATTAATTTTAAAAAATGTTGAATTCGTTTAAAATCTACGATTACCCTTAAATTCTTACTAGCATAATTAATAAAAATACCACAAGAATCTGGCGAAGCATACGATCCTAACTCATTTACTCATTCCACTTGTAATATGCGCACATTTTATACTAGATACTTAATATTACATATTATATTACAAAATATGTTAAAATATATTTTCGAAGTGAAAGATTAAAGCTTTTGTTTCATTTGGTTTTGGTATACAGCTAGTAATATAATACCTTTATGTATTGCAGTGGCGAGCGGTGAGTTTTTAAATTGGTAAGCTGTGAAAATTCTGATAAAATGTCCATAGCGGTAGTATGGCATATAAAAAACGAGTCTATTTTATATTTAATCGATAATTCCTAACAAATGGCTCCAGCGGCTAATAGTTTCAGTAAAAATATTTTTAATGTAGCACAAACATTTGAATTAAAAAATACAATTTTAAAAAACATAATTGCAAAAAAAATTGGAACCCTTGTGGACTCGTACCCCGCCTTCATCGTTAGAAAGCAACGACCCAACCGCGCAGCTATTTTGCGTTTTGGGCTAAGCGTCGAAAAAGTAATTAATAAATTGGATAATTCATTAGCGCACCAGTGCATCTTTGGTTAAATCAGACTATTATAACTTGTCTTGAAATAAAACACTATTTCTTAATAAATGATAATAATTAAATAATTTTAAAGTATTCCTTACCGAGTACGATAGTTCACCAAACAAAACATAAATTACGTTTTAAGAATCATTGTTTCATCGACTTTTATATCACATTATTATTCACAAAACGACATAAGTTATACATATTATAATTCTTCATATATATTTATTCTTAACACTTTACACTAGTAACGTTTTTATCATAACTCTAACTAAATTTTAAAAGTTTAAATGGATACTGTAGAATAACCTACAATATTCAACTGTCATCGTATGCACAAAAACGAATTACAATAAAAAAACAATTAGCGAATCTTTGTTTTTTTTAAACCCACTAAAGGATTTTTACTATATTATGGATTAAAATATCAATTCGTTTCGATTAAAATATCAAAATATTAATTTATTTCAAAGCAAATTTACTTTCAAACCACCGAAACATAAGTATGAACAATTACTTACTTATTATTGTAACTTCCCTGTTAAGGCATACATAATATATTCGCTATCTCTTTCTCACACATAACGAGTGCGTATATTGTCACCTCCCTTAGACTGTCGTAAGTCAAATTGATGTATTTTAAATAATACTAGCCCTTATGAAAAAGTATTGAAAGACTAAATTGCATTAATGAAAGCTGCAAGATTTTACGGTAATCGCAAGTGTAATTTTTCGAACGAGATTCTAAAGTTTTAGGTTAAAGACGTATTTGAATTAGTAATTTTAAAGTGAGCAGAGTAATCTCGTGTAATCCAGTAGTAATAATTTTGGCCAATAGAGGCGCAACTGGTCGCTGTGTGGAATAAAGGAATATATAAATTTACTTACCCAAGAAAAGTAATATATTTTTTTGGTGATGTGTTTTTTCCTAATAATACTACAGTATTATAAAACATTACTTACGATGTCAAAAAAATATGGTAAGCTGCATGTAATCGATTATAAGGAGCATTCGCTCCTGATGTATTGATTAGATCGTCCACACCTTTCGCTTCTATTTACTTATAACGTGTACTCATTTAATCATGATTCATCACACATTATATCCACACGATCGAACCATGTTAGTGGAAAAATGTCATTACAGAGTTTTCCAGGCGTCTATTCCCATTCAAATTAAATATCATTTTAGTATTTTCAAAGTTGTAAGTTGTGTTACTAAAAGATGGAAAGAGTATACCTTTTATATAAATAATTAATCAGTCCTGCGCTGTAAGCGTCAGTATGGAGACTATTAAATATATTTTAAATTCATTTTTATTTTTTCATGTAAAGATATATATTACAAAAAAAATATTAACGTATCCCTAACTCTATGAGGCCAAGAGCCCTCTATTGAGTTGGGATACAACATATTATTATTAGAAGCCAGTTAGAGTATGACTCTACAATATGGACTACTACGACTTACTACAACTATCACCTAAATTCTCTTGAAAGAGTACAAAAAAAATTCTTAAAGTGTAAATTTTTTTAACTTAGAATCAGTCATGAATTTTAAAATTACTATTTTTTACTAAAAACATTAAATTTGTTGAAACATAACGATAGAAGAAAAAATACAGACCTTTTAAATTTATACATAATTGTAAATTCAACAGGAGATTGCCCTGAACTATTATTTCTCATCAACTTCAGGGTGCCTGGAAGAATGACTATACAGGTGCCACCGTTTTGTAGCAACAATTCATGGACAGTGCATACTTGTAATGCCGTATTAAACAGACTTCATGAACTCGGCAATAGTTATTCCCACGTATCATATATATTTAGTGTAGGGTATTTTTCCTATAGAACAAACCCTTTGAACTTTTTCAAAGATGATTAATAGTAATTATATTTATTTATTTATGCATTTCATAATATATACAACTTTTTGTTCACTTTGCCCAGCTGTATGAAACAGTACTTGATTTTCTTGTTATATTCCTTTAAAATATTTTTTTATTTAATTTGTTTCTTACACTTATTCTTGAATTGTTTAAACCTTCTACTAAATATTTTGAATAATTTTTAGGTTAATTTTTTTAATAAATCTTGTATGATTTTAGGTTTTTTTTTTATAAATCTTGGGTAAAGGGGAATTTATGTTTTAAAAAAATTAAATATTTTAGTATTATAATTTTTTGTAAAAGGCAAATTTGCCGTTTATGTTAGTAAAATAATATAAAGTGGAAGCATGCATATTATTTAAGAATAACGCAAATAAAAATTATTAGATAAGCATATATTTTAATAAACATCTGGATAACACGCTCCATAGTACTATAAATAAATTTATTCAATGTCTCGCAGCAGTCTCCTGCAATCGTCTCTTCCCGTATAAAAAATCCAAACTTATACACTTCTGAAAATGGCTTTTATAGTTGGATAATTTATATAGCGCCATTTTTGTGAAAATCACCTCAAGGGCGCTGTACAATTAATAAATATCCCAGTACGTCTTGCAGCTACAGAGCGCATGGACGGTTGGGATTCTAGTTCCTCGTTTTCAATTAAGATCAATAAAAAATTATAACTGATAGGAGCTAGATTACAGGACGTCTTGCAGCTACAGAGCGCATAGACAGTTAGAAATTTAGCCCCCATTTACACATTTTAAAAATTGACAAATAAATTTAGTGTATTAATGATACTAAAAAAAAATAAAAATAATATGAATAATAAAAAGGAGTAAGATTACAACACGTCTTGCAGCTACTAAGCGCATAGACGATTGGAATTCTAGACCCCATTTATAAAATTTAGGTATTTTTAAGTTGGTATATGAAAGCTAGATAACCAATCATCGTGCAGCTACAAAGCGCATGGACGAGTGGAATTCTAGCAAAGTTAGAATGATATCAATAAATTTATAAAAAATAGAGCATAGTAGTAAGTTTGTCAAGTGTTCATGCCAAGAACTAAGCAATAAAAAACTAAATAAATAAAGCACTGTATCAACTCCACTCAACTTGTTTTGGAGAACTTAATATGTTCATTAAAGACGTTAAACACTCTTGGGGCACTTGTTGGAAAGTGGTACTTGTTTTTAGTATAAAATTTTTAATTCTTTGAATCAGGGTGTCATTGAAAAAGCCAAAATAACGTGCAAAGCTGTATGAACTGTTACAGAATGACCAGTAGAGGGGTGGCGACGCGCGACGCCGACGCGCGACGACCCCGGCCCCGGTTCGCCCGATCGGACTTATTTCTCCCGGTTTACTAACGAACTAATCAACTTACGTTTATACCCTATCGCCTTCGGAATTGGGAAAATAAGATTGAGGGTGACATATATATATGTGTATATATAATAAGGTACATATACTGGCGGTGATAGGGGCGGGGCATTGAAAGTAGTCAATTTATATTTTGAATAGTGCGAATAATTTATAAACTTTTTTTTAAAAATATATTAATTAAAGGTTCATTGATGTTTTAAATCTGTTTTTGCTATATGCAGATATGAAAATAGGCTGCAAGACTCTAAAATTGATCCAAGTAAGTGAGAGGGGCGGCCAATGTCACAGAACACAACCATTGTTATTAATCACGGCAAAAAACAACCTTTACAATCGGGGTGAGGTCCCGTGTCTTGTACTCAATAAACGTTATTGGCAACATTTATTGAACTAAAAAAGTTAAAATTTCTTAACATATTACATCGGAGATAGAATTTTTTTTAGGGGAGGGTATAAAGAAGTCAAGGAATCCACAGGGCTTATGACCTGTCATTGACCAGTTTAAGTGGCCACTTTACACACTGTGTAACATTCACCATTCTGCCTATATTTGAACGTCTATATTCCTTTGGTTCTCTCATCTGTTGACGTTTGTGAAGGTAAATAGCTGAAACCTTTATTGTTGCGGGTGCGATTCATATGATTAAATTATTTCATCTACATACGTAGGTACTAGGAAGCGCCTAAAAATATATTTTAAAAAAAAAAACGTTTCGAAACACTAAAAAATGAAACGTTTGTTAGTTTGTAATAAGTTTGTGTCCTTTTAAATATGTTTATTTTATTATGATATCAGAATTTTTAATTAACTATATTATGAAAATCCCTCTCCTCCACTCATCCACTCTTTTCCCTCATCTCTTAACCTTCTTACAAGTTTTTAAATATTTTTTTTATGCCTTATGTAATATATTTAAATCTGGTTGTGGTCCTGTGGCTAGTGTCTCGGACTCATGGACCAAAGTTCCGTGGTTCGAATCCCGCTCTACCCCAACTCGATTCCATTTTCTAATAGTGAGTTATTTACAACTCGTTGGAAATGGCCCTCAAAATTAAATATTTGGGTGAATCATAAGAACGCAAATATTTCTTTTAAAAAAAAATAAAATGTATATATTATTTTTCTCTTTACTGTGTAACATGTTCTCTCATTATATTTGTGAAAAACTTTAACTGGATGTATGTACTATTTTTTATATTTTGTATTCTTATAAACCAAATGTTGTTTTTCCTTAATAAATAAAAATAAAAAATGAAAAATACTTCTTCTTGGACCATTTATCAACAATATTTTGAGTTCGTCTAAACTTTTGTAGACAGGGATTGGATTCAACCCCCTAGGGAGCAGTTAATATTGACACATTACAACAAGGATGAAAAAGTTCTTAGAGGTCAGAAGCCCTGTGAATGCTTAGACTTCTTTATTCCTTTCTGTAAAAAAATCTTTATCTCTGTTGTTATATGTTAAAATTTCTTGTTATTAATGTGCTAAAAGTAAGGAAACATCATAAAATTCCATAAAACATTTTTTGTGAATTAAATTATATTAATTTAAACATAAACGCTGAATACATAAGAGCTATGTAGAAAGTAAACTGGACGATCAATGTATTGTAACGTATGTTATAATGTAGTTATAAATGCAATCATTTCACATAAAATCCAATCTGCTAAAATCGACAGGAAAGGGAGATGGCGGCGGATATTGGATTGCAAATGGCATTTCGTTTTACCCCTGCAATTTAAGATTCATCATCATCCCCATTCCATGTCCGCTCCCTGGTTGGAGCATATGGTGTCCGCAAAGGGCCTCCACGCATTTCTATGGATTGCCAGCTCCTGCGCGTCCTCGCAAGTCAGGTTTGCGTCTCGTAGTTCTGACCAGGACGTCGAGAACCTGATGCCTCGAAAAGTAAGCAAGCGTGGTTAAGGCTCGCAGGTGACATTCGCAGTATGTGTTTCGCCTCCGCTTGATGACAGTTGTCACTGCAGTTTGCTGTGTCCGTTTTCTTATTACTTCATTCCTTACAAAGTCGAACCACCGCACACCCAAGATTCTTTTTAAACACCTATTCTCAAAATTCAGTAATTTACAGTTTTGATCCCTAGTGAGGAGCCACGATTCGCATCCGTAGGGGAGAATAGGTGTTATTTAGGCGTTATAAAGGCTTATTAGAATTTAAATTGATTAGTATAGTACAGTACTTGTACAGTCATGGCTTTCCTATGGAATAATTGGATGAGGAGGAGCTTATAACAACCATATTAGAAACTGTTAAAAATTTTATCTTTAAAAAATGCTTCACAAAAATAGCCCTTTTCCCTCTTTCTAGTTGTCCCAAGAAACTCTACTTTTAAAAACAACACAAATATATTGTTTTTAATGTTTAAAATATATATTTAAGAACCAAAATGAATTTACAAGTAATTCAAATAGATCAAGTCAAAGAAGGAATCATGTGTTAGAAACACCACATTGTAAAACGAGGCTAGCACAGACACATGCATATTTTTTAGGCTCAAAAATGTTTTTTTTTTTTATTGATAATATTTCATTGATCCCAAACATTCAAAATATTCCTTTATTTAAAAAACACGCACTATTCTAGATTCAAACTAAAGATGTTGATTCTTTTTTTCTAGAATACATTTTGTTGTCACATTATTATAAGGAATATTTTTGTTTTTTTCAAATATTTTTTATTTCCTTTTTTAATTACTATAAAATAAAAAAATAGGTACTTTATAATCTTTAACAAATTATTGTTTTTTCTTTCAAATTATCATACCTGTCTATTATAGGAGCAAAAATTCATAAACATTTCTTGTATACTCACGAACAGTCCATGCCTTTGTGAGATGTTTTTGTTTACAATTTTTACTGTTAATGTGTATTTTATTGCTATGTAATTATTCTTTGTTTTTTGTATACTCTGTTTTAATAAATTATTATTTTAATTTTTGCCTCTTATGTATATTGTAAAAAAATATATAAATTTAAAAAAATTAAAAAAATAGATTTTACATTTGGAAACCTAATATTTTGAGCTTGTCCAAACGCTTGATGACAAATATTTTATTTTCACCCCCTAGTAAGTTATTAATATGAACATATTATCACAACAAGGATGGAGAACATTTCAAAGAAGGAAATGTGGAAGTCTAGGCATTTCTTTCAACAGATGGAAGAATTGAAGAAATATGGATCGTCGAACATATGCAAATGTTACTCAATGTGTATAATGGCCAATTAAACCACCCATTGATAGGTCATAAGCCTCTAGCTCCCTAAAAGTTCTTAATTTCTTTTGTTATATTTGAAATAAGATTTATAGATGCTCATGCAAATTAGGTATTTTAACGATATATAAATTATAAATTAATTATTAAAATTAAGAAAAAAATGCTTTGCTATTGCTGAATTTGATTGTATACTCGTATACATATTAAATGAACACAATCTAAAGTTGTAAATCAATTATTGTATTTAGTTAAAATTAGATATATATATATATATACATAATTATTTTTATGATTTAAATTGTGAGGATATCTGGTGACAAGGAATTTTGATCAATAGGTATTTGAACATTGTTTTTCTGTCACTATCTCGCATATGCTTCCCCTATAATGTACGAAAAAGACGATTGCATGTTTTCCGCACCTCAAAGCTGAACCCATTTTTTTTTTAGAAAATATATCAGAATGACTTTTTCCATCGGGGTACATTTTGAGTTTTTCAAAACTAGTGTAACGTGCGTCCAAAGACAGCAGATAATACCGCGAGTAAATTACTGCTATAGTGCCATAATCCAGGGAGAAAATACGGCATACTCTTAAGATTAAACATTGGTAAGTATACTTTACTTCAAAATGCTTTTACGCTACCAAAGCCTTTTCTTAAATAAAACCATCGACCTATTAATACACATAGACGCTCTCAGAACTCTCTCAAATTATGACACTTGGAGGATAAACGTCGAAAAGTTTTTATCGGTAAGTAGGTACCTAGGTTTCCAAAATTTAAAATAATTCGTTTTCCAACACAAAATTATTTTTCCGAATTTCAAACTCTCCCTTTCTTACCTACAGGGGTGCACTTTCATCCATGTTTGCACCCAATTTTTTCATTAGTGTTAAATCGGTTTTCGAGTCAATATCCAGGACCCAACTTTTTTGTGGCGTCCCAACTTCGGGATTTCAAAGAAAAGCTCGAGAAGTCCACCTGTAATGGTTTTGTCTGGCCGAGTGTCCTGACGCTATAAAAACCTTGAATGTAATTCATAAGTGTATTAGAAGGCGCATTATAATAATACATCTAATACAAGATCAAATTTAAATTATTCATTATATGTTATAACATATAAACAAACAAACAACAAAACATCACGCCGTTTCCCCGTAAGGAGAGGATAGAACGCCATATCACTCTGTCTTTAAATACAACCTTGCTTCCTCTACATTCATACATCTTCTCATGCACGCACGCCGATTATTCCTACTCTTGACACGTCGATCTTCAAGTATTTGATGGACTTGATCGTGCCATGTCTTTCTCGGTCTTCCTCGTTTTCTGCACCCATGAAAATCGTAAATCCTTTTACCCGTTCTTTTGCTGTATATTTGCTCTATATGTACTAACCAACGCTGCACCCTTTTCTTGATTCTGTCGATAATACATGTCTCAGCCTTACACACTTCACGGATCTCGAAATTTGTGCACCTATCATACATCGTTTTACCACACATTTGCCTGAGGGATCGCATTTCGACAGCATTCAACCTACTTTCAACATCATTTTTCCAATTCCATACTTCGCTCCCATTCATTGGATTTGGCACTAGAACTCCGTTGTGAACTGCTAGTTTTGCCTCCTGCGATAAACATTTGTTTACCAAAGTAGATTTCAGTGCACCGTTCACCCTGTTCCCGGCACTCACCACACCTTTCAATATCTTTCTTAGTCTTTCCATCTCAAGTAAACATACTTTCCAGATACACAAATTCTTCTACTTGATTCAGAATATCTCCGTTCACAATGATCTCACAATTAGTTATATTTACATAATAACATAACAAATCGGGTTGTGGTCCCGTGGCTAGTGTTCCGGACTCACGGATCAGAGGTCCTAGGTTCAAACCCCAGTCTACCCCAACTTGTTTTCTATTTTCTTATAGTAAGTTATTTACAACACGTTAAAAATGGCCGCTAACTTGAAATATTTGGCGGCCATTGTTATAAGAACATAAATTATAAGATCGCTAATATTTCTTAAAAAAAAATAAACAATCATAATAATCATTAATAACCTGCCTATCCGAGTATGCATAAATTCTCAGCTTATTTCAGTCGGGTATGCTCGTTGGGTGTGTGTAAGCATGTGGGTACGCATGTTTAACACATCTCCTTCGTAAATAAACTATGCAACTCTGCAGAGATAAAATGCCATGTCTAAGGCACCATTAGATTCGAAAAGGGAAAATAAGAAAACGTAATATATCTTTCCTCAATTATTCCAACAAGCCCCAACGACGAAAGTCCCAACTTCATGGGATCCAAGTTCAGTGTTGAGTTGGGAAGAATAATAAATTTAAACAAGAGAGGAAGAACATTTTTGAGAACCAAATACGGAAGTTTAGGCATTTACAGAACTCACGATCGGTCATTGGCTGGTTTAAGGGGCCACATTACACACTGTGTTACATTCACCATTCTGCCCATGTTGAAACATCCACATTCCCTCAACCCTTTCATCTGTTGACTTATGTGGAGTACAGAAGCTGAAACCTTTATCATGTGGGTGAGATTCAACCGGCTAAACCAATCCGCCTACTAGGCAATGCATGAAAACGGTTTCCCAATTTTTATACTTTTTATGCCCGTTAGTTAATTCAACAATGTTTTGAGTATACCCAAATGTTTGCAGAGAGGCTGGATTTCCTCCCAAAGGAGGTATTTGGATCTAAATTTGTTGCAACAGAGAGAAAAATAGTTTTTGAGAATGGAATATAAAAGTCAAGGCATTTACTTTCATTTATATCAAGAAAAAAAGAAAACTTTAGGTTGAACCTGCTAAAGAAGAGTCAGGCTCTTGTATTTGGCATTTAAAAATTGTACAAAATAATGTATAATAGAAACAAAAATGTGTAACAAATAAAAAATATAAATTAAATGAACTTTTAAAAAAATTTTAAATCATGTATAACACTTTTAAAAAGATAAAAAAATATTTTATATTCACAAGCAGGTAAATATTATATTTAAATATGGAATACATAAGTTAGATATTGCGTTTTAATTTTTATTATATTCATTTTAAGCGAGCAGCTAAAAGCTGATATGCCTTAATCTAACGAAAGTTAGTTGTTGGCCCACTTTAATTTTCCGAAGCAAATCTAGTCCATTTTTGAACACATTCAGATCAGCTCTTGTGGCAGCTTACTCCAACTATCAACAACCCTATTGCTCAGGAAATGCCTCCGCAAATTTAGATTGAATCTCATTTTCTCCAGCCTGAGACTGTAGCCTCGAAAACGAGCATTTTGTTTAAGCTTGAACATAGAATCCAAATTTGGGCAGCTACAGTGACTGTTGAGTATCTTGTATATCAGGTGACCCCTTTCTCGCCGTTCCTGCAGCGTTGTGAGACCGAGAGTTTCCAGCCTCTTCACATATGAAAGCAGTTTTAGGCTTGGCAACAACTTTGTAGTTCATCTTTGAACTCTTTCCAACAAGTTGATTTCCTTAACAAAACAGGGATTCCATATCTGAAACCCGTATTCAAGGGTAGATCGGGCATAGTATTTAAATATTTTTAGTAGCATATTCGGTGTTTTATATGAGATTTTTATCAAGTAGATAATTTAATTGGATTTTTTATTTTGTTAAATACGTAAAATTCCCGTTTTAAATCATCTGTCATTGTTATTCGAAGGTCATTTTGACGTTTCACAGCATTCAAATCTACACCATTTATACTTTTTATAAGTTTAAGATTTTTCGAGCTAATGTGTTGACTGTAGATTTGTTAACATTGAGTGTGAGAAGCCATTTCTTGGTCCATTTGTGAGTTGAGTGAGTAAGCGGGTTAGCATACAGCTTTGTATAATTTGCAAAAAAATGTACTTTAAGTGGCTAAAAAGGTTAAGTGTTTAATATGAAATGGGGAATTTTGGTATTTATATTTGAAATTTAGATAAAATTATATTTCAAGTTATAAAACTATAAAGCTTCATTAAGTATCTCACAATACATACATGTATGTGAATAAATACTTACTTTGTTATATTTTTTCTGAAATTCAAATATAAATACCTACCTGACTTGCCTTTAACTATTGGTTCTTCCCTTAATTATGATTAATGTACATGCTAGAGTTCATAAAATTATTTTTATTTTTTACTTAAGTACCTTGAATTATATTACTATATAAGGACATTCGATCCATATAATCTTCACATTCGTTCGAAAATGCCCAAACAGGCGAAACAATTGTCACGAAATTTTTGTTTTTATATTTGCAAAAATAAAATAAAGTGTTCAGTAGACTCAAATCAGTGTTTGATTTCTAATATTTTATGTTTAAATATGGAGTTTTTCAAAATAAACACCAAATCAATCAATACATGAATACCATCAAAACTTTTCACTGCTCACTAGTTCGACCCTATCTAAAATATGCCTCTCCGATTTGGTCTCTATTCTATAGTACTCATATTGACCATATCGAGTCTGTCCAACACTGTTTTCTAAGAAAAGTTAAATGATTGCTCGGACTGCAAAGGTGTAATCAAGTAATATTACGAAAATATTCCGTTACCACAGATCGCGTGGTACTATTTACCACTACCTATCGCGCTCCCAGAGCCCTGAGCGACTGAAATGAAAACAACTGTTTACGTTGCAGTAACACCGTTGAATAACCGAAGGTTTCTTATTTAATTAAATACTCAAATAAATAAATAACGAATGGTTCTGCATCCGCCCGACGATAGTTCGCAGCTCCGTGGCGCGCCGGGATGGCATGACGCGCCACGCCGACGACGCCAAAGCTTATATATAAACAAGTAAGCGATGATTATCCCTCTAACGAGAAGGTAAAACTCACGTAGCTTTACTGAGCTTCCATATTAAGCGAACTATTGAATTAAACAGTAGGCGGGCAGCAGGGAAGGGCTGGTTCTAGAATTAAGGGAAGGTAATGAATGCCCCGGTACATGTCCCCTGAGATCTTCTCTGCAAGAGAAATATCACGCGAGGTTTGCGTGTTTTCTATTGTAAATGAATATACATACACACAATAATTTTAAGTTACCTGTAAGAAAAAACACTCAGGCGAACATTTTTTTTTTTAAATAAAATAAATATTAGCCTTCCTATAATTTTTCCAAATATTTTAATTTTGGTTGCCATTTTCAACAAGTTGTAAATAACTCACTATTAGAAAATGGTAATCAAGTTGTGGAAGAACTTACAATTTACTTACAAAACAAAAATAAATTCAAATAAGTGCTAATACCAAGTATAATGTAGTTAACTAAAACAATTAAATAAATGTAATCAAGAATGTTTTTAGAATGTTTTGAGAATATCGAAATTTTCACAGACAGGCTGAATTTCCTCCCTAAGGAGTTTTTCAAATCTAAATTGGTTGCAACAGAGAGGGAAAATATTTTTGAGGAAGGATTATAGAAGACTAGGCATTTACAAGGCTTAAAGCCTGTTATTGACTGGTTTAAATATCCACTTTATACGCTGTAACATTGTGCCCATGTTTAAGCATCTACATTTCCTAAACTCGAATTCAAGGAATACAGATGATTAAACATAGGCAGAATAGTAAATGTTGCGCGGGGTGTAAAATGGCCACTTAAACCAGCCACAGCCAGATCACAGGACATAAGCCATGTAAATGCCTAGACTTCATATTACCTTCTCAAAAATGTTTCCCCTCTCTGTTACAACAAATTTAAATAAATATAAAAAATTACATTGAAATATTCCTAGAAACTTCGCTCGGTACAAAAAAACTGTTATCAAGATACGTGTGATAATTTATTTAAAACTACAAATACAAAACATATATGCAATTTGGTTTATTAAAATATGCAATTTGGTTTGGTTTACTCGTTTATTAGACTGTCAAAAAAATACTGAAAATTTGTTCATTTAATTTTTAAGGGTCGCGATTTTGTTATGCACATTATTTATGATGGAGAATGTGTGATCAGATGATGAATTTTAAAAGAGACAGGAAAAGGATTCAGGAAATAATAGGAATAAAATAAAATAAGATATAAAATTATAATGTTTCGAGAAGGAAGGTCCATTTTTATTTAAAGAGGTAGCCCATTCCTACCGGGGATCGGGACACCGTCAGACTTGGGGTAGACAAAGTATGTTTTGAATTACAAAAAAAACAAATGAATAAATAAATTATTTTGAGTATTTTTAAAAAAAATAACGTTTTCTTATTTTAACAATAATTGTACTCGTTGTTTTTAGGGGTGTTTTAACCTAATACGCAAAATAAACTGTCACGATCAACTTAGAATAACAAAACGAATGATAAGTTAATGAATAGAAAGCCGATAGCTGCAAAACTGTAGATAGGTACAGAAAAATATGTCATTACTACGTGCAGAATCCGTATTCAGCAAGCAAATTACATTATAAATAGGTTGCGGCCTCATGAAGGACCCAACATCACTTTCACCGTCATAAATGGACAACTGCTGACAACTCCAACCACCGACATGATCGCGGCACTCGACTCTGACGAGAGTTCCTCCGACCCATTTATCACACAGAAGGGCGCTAACAAGCGGCCCCGTCCATCAGGCCACCGACTTTCCCGATTTATAACAGGTGTGCAGGCCCTTTAGCCACCGGATGAAGACAATCAGGACTTCACATTCAAATACGGCAAGATAGGCATAGCCATAGAAGAATGCCAAGTATGCATCGTATGCCCTATTTATGAGAAGGTGAGAAAACCATTGAGGTATATCTCTGTTAAGCACAACTTATGAGATATTTACCGAAGACTTGAGCCATATGCGGAGAATCTTTTGGATGAATATCAAGCAGGTTGTCAAACGGCCAGTCCTTCAAGGTAATAATTAAGAAGGTATCTCACTGTCTTGTGAAGTGGGAACCAATCCCAAAACGGCTAATATGTGCTACTTTTATGACGCCAGATAGCTTCATCACTGACTTTTAGTGCTATGCTCCTACAGAGGACGCTGACGTCTCTGCCAAATACCACTTTTATGATTTGCTTCACTCTGAATTATCTAGGTTACCCAGACGAGACCGCGTTGTTGTCATCGGTGACCTTAATGCTAGGGTAAGGGATAACACTATAGTAGGACCCGTAATCATAAACAGCCCCCAGAGTTAACACCACATCATGCAGTAACTTTTAGGGGATGTAATGGCTCTTCGTGGGCTTTACGCGTATTTTCGTACCCCGGAAGCGATAATTCTGTTTATTCACATATCCACAGAGTTGGGAATAGGCCTCTTCGCTCATGATGATTTTCAATACAAAGTTGTCTTCCTAGTGGTCGAGATTTAGGATGGCTTGAGCGTAGGTTACACGCACTTGGTGGTCAACGGCTAGCAGCTGATGAGCACTGTTTGCACTTTGTAAGGGAACATCTTCAAGTCTTTTACCAAAATTCTCTGTAAAAACAACCGATTGATGCCCAATCGCATGACGCGTCGCCTGGTCGATACTCCGGGGTTTTTTGCGACATATTCAGCCACAGCCGTGATATTCTCAGCAAAATGACTGCTCCGGGGCCAGCCAGACCTGGCAACATCTCGTGTTGTTCCATACTCTTCTAAGCGAGCGGCTAAACGCCGTAGTGTTTGCCCAGCTAGCGTCGGATGACTGGGAAATCTGCGCATAAATTCTCACTACGCCAACACCACCGACGAATTATTTCGCAAAAAATCAAACAATTTTTCAGCGGTTTTGTTGGCGTGTATTTTGTATCTGTTTACTTCACAAATGTAAAAGCAGAACTGACATTTGCAAAATTTTTGGCATCTCCCGATAGGGTGATGACTTTTGCGCCACCTTGTAAATGTATAGTATATTATATAAGTAGTAAGTGCGGGCGGATAATATATTAAATGGTTAAAGTGAATTTATAAGATCCTCCAAAACAATTAATATGGGACTAGAACTTTCATCTTTTTAAATAAAAATAATTCCCTTTTTTGTTCAGACATATCTGTATTTCTGTAATATGGTAAATAATTATTTTTTTAATTTCATTTTTTTTGATTGGATAACAAATATAAGTATGGAATATAACTACAAGATAAAAATTTTATATTAATTAAATACATATATTTACATAAACGTTTTCCATTACGTAAAAAAAAAAAGAATTCTTGTGTACATAATGCGGAGTGACGTCTTACAATAGATTGTTAATTTTATTTTTAATTTTCAATACTTTTAGGATAACTATTTTTTTTTTCTATTCCGGCGGCGGCGGATGGAAAATACGGTTCTGTGTATGCAATGGAAACAAAATTCCGGATGAGTGCTTTCGACTCGATAGCTACTCTCAGGTTGAAATCCTGAAAATGACAATCGAGTGGAGAAAAGACCGCCTCGTGGTGTAGTGGCTGGCTTCGCCTGCCGTGGTCGAGGCCCTGGGTTCAATTTCTGGAAGCTCAACAAATTCAACAGTAATTCCTAGGAAGGTCATAAAATTTACGGCAATATTCAATATCCCTGGACTGGTTCGTCAAGAGTAAGACTGATCACTTTCAATTCCCGAAACACATAAGATCGTCTACTTTAACAATGCAGTGCCTAGATTATTGATTTATTACAATTTTTTGTTGATTTTTCTGAAAAAAAAATTTCTAGGAGAATAAACTTTTCTCTCGAGTTTACGAAAGTTATGTAGGTACGAGTTCGCTAGCTGCAAGCATGTACTATTATATTAGCAGTAAATACTGAGTGGCGATGATTGATGAACTTGGCAAGAGCTAACTAGAGATCGGCTGATATATTTCTCCTGTCGGTGCTTTAGAGGTAATAATTCTTCCACGAGGTTTGTTGACGGACGTATGTCACTCTTAGTTTCACTTGTTTCATTTTGTTTCTTCATTACTTTATATAAACTGAGCGTTTATAATATATTGTATATATATATAACTCGTCTATAAAAAGAAACCTTGCAGTGTAGCGTGTCGAGTGACACACGAATTTATTGTTGACGGGGTCCAAATAAATTCAAAGCTATTTGCGCTAATGGGTAAGGTTAATACTCATCAAAATGTTTTTCACAGCAATATTTCACACGTCACCGTGCACCGCCAATTAAAAGGTAAAATTATGTATTTAATATTAAACGCGCCTAAAAAAGAAACAGAACATCATTTTGTTAGAAGAGTCATGTAAACCTTGATCCCAGAATATATAACAACACACCGCTTGTTTAAAAAGTTAACACGAGCAATTTAAAATACTTGTAAAAAAATGGCTTCTTGTCTTGGATCCCGGGAACTGCCTTGAGACTCACCCTACCAAATCAAATTGAATATCAAACAAAAAACAGTGTTGTGGACTCACGAATCGGAGGTCCGAGGTTCGAACCCCACTATACCCCAACTTGATTTCCATTTTCTAATCGTGAGTTATTTACAACTCGTTGAAAATGGCCGGCAAAATTGAAATATTTAGGTATATTATGAGTATGCCAATATTTTTTTATTTGAAAATACTATAAAAAAAAATTATATCTACATAGTCTTTTAATGAATATATTCATATGTATTTCGTGTTTGTTCCAATGTTTAGCTATCAGGAACTTGCTGATGTAGGATTGCCAAACAGTCCGCGACACGACAGTACCTTGTTTTTCTGCTCATTTTCTGCACATGTGTGATGTGCTTATAATATTATTATGTTTTTTTTGTGAGTTTATGAATACTACTACTAATGCTGTATACTCAATAATACTATAAATATTTATTTAATATTATTATGCTTGGACGGAAAATGAATAACTGAAAAATGATGTGCTATGTCGAGGAATCGAAAGTGTTCTCTCCTGAGAAAAGCGAAGCTAAAGACCATGATCAGAAAGGCAAATGAAATTCTCAGCAAGATATTTTGGAGCGCAAGGATTATGAAGAATATTATTAAGAAGTGAGAGAGATTGGAAGTTTACGAACTGATAAAAACGAAGCCACTTGAGTTCGGAGCGAAAGGGTGATGTATCGTTAAACTTTTTGAGGTTAAAAATAAAGCGGATGCTTTGATTCTGCCAACGCTCAATTGACTCCTTGACGCTAATATGACAAGTGTCTGAACTCTAATATATGCCCATCCCAAAAACATTGTCATGTATGTTAAAATATCTGTCAATCTTGATTCCTGTACTTCTTTAAAAATATTTAAGTATCATCATCATTCCATGTCAGCTCCCTGGTTGGACCATACGGTCTCCACAAAGAGACTCCGTGCATCTCTTTCGGCTGCCAGCTCCTGTGCTTCCACCCGTGTCAGGTTCGCGTCTTGTACAAGCGTGCGGACGTTCAGGACGTCAAAAACATGATGCCTTGTAAAGTAGACAAGCGTGATTAAGAGTCTCAGGAGGCATCTGTAGTATATGGACCAGCTAACCGTATCGCCTCCGCCTTATGACAGTTCATTTATTTATTTTATTTCTGTTTATTTTTTATTTTTTTAAATTGTATACAATAATGAAAAAATGAAAATAATAATCGCTATCACCGGAGTTTGTTGCGTCCGTTCTCTTATAACTTCATTCGTCAACTTCTAGAAATCATGACAATTGATCAAAGAATCAAATTCAATGTTGCCAATGAAATAAACAAAATTATTAAAGGAATAGTTCCGAGATATTTTCAAAATAAACTAAAAAATAATGAGTTCTTTCATAACTATGCAACAAGAGGATCTAAAAATATAAGACTGGAAAAGAAATCAAAAGCAATGTCCCAGAACTGCCGTATGTACAAGGGAATAAAACTATTTGAAGAAATGCCAGAAAGCATAAAAAATGAAATTAATGTAAGTACATTTAAAATTAAATGTAAAAAGTATATATGTGAAAAATATTAGGTAGTAAATAGTGTAAATAGTGAATATAATTAATGAAAATGTACATATGAAACAGTTAATATCATAAATTAGGATACTAAGTGTATAATAGTGATAAATAATGTTAGAATAAGTATAGATGTAAATATTGTGTTGTAAATATATATTAGACTATGTTACATAGAACTAAATAAATAAATAAAGACAGACTACTGCACACCTAAGATTCTTCTGAGACACCTATTCTCAAAACTATTGCTGATTTGGGTCCTATCTAGATTCCACGATTAGCATCCATAGAGGAGAATAGGAGTTATGCAGGCGATACATAGGTGGCATTTAATTTTTACTTCGTTTATATATCTATGTTACTCCTAGCCGCACTCCCTGTTATTTTTTAAGCTGCCATTTTCCGTAACACGTATTCCCAGGTATTGGAAACTATCGACCCTTTCAAAGATTTGGTTTGACAGAGTCAGGGGATTTTGCGCATCAAGGCACAAAGTGTTACAAAGTACATAGGTTTTTACAATATTGATTTTTAAACCCATACATGCGGATTACCTATTTAGCTTATCAACAGTGACGTGAAGACCCCCGACTGAATCGACAATTATACCCGCATCATCGGCATACTCTCGGTCGCAGAGATTTTAGAAGGGGGAGATGGATATTCCTCAATTTATTGGAATTGGCTTCCTTAAGATGAAGTCAATAAGGATTATAGCATACGAAGTATTAGTAGACACTGTTAAAATACTAAAAAACAAGGATAATACTCATTTTTAAATTCTGTAATAAAATACGTGAATTTAGGTAAATTGGTTTGTATATTGCTTTTTTTTAAATTTCGTTAAGTTAATATTACATGCGTATATTAATTCATATTGACAATTATTTTAATTACTATTATTTACTAATTTTAACAATACAACATAATTACAGAAGGGGAAAGAGAGGCAAATTCTGCCATTTTACACTTTTAGTTTTTTTTTGAAAAGTATAAATATTTTTTGAGTGATGTTTTTGTAATTAAAGTTTTAAAATATTGTGCAAGTACGTAAAAAAATATACATTTTAATGAATTCTTAGTAGAAAAACGTTTTAAAAAATAACGGGAAATTGGTTGAATGAATCCCACCTATGCATTTATTAATTTTTGTATTTATTTATTAATCAAGATTTACGTACATATATATTTACATGCCATATATATGTATACATTCTTCAATCCGTGCCTCATGTCTGAGGATGGTGATTACGCCTGACTCCAGGCATGTCTCGTCTGTGGACATTCTCCCTCCATCTGGAACGGTCTTGTGCTCTTCTATAGGCATTCGTCAGTGATGATTCTGATAACTCAGTGACTGTACCGCTCCATCTTGTCGGTTGACGTCCACGCGACTTTGTCCCTTTGACACTTCCCAGGAGAATAGTTGTCTCCAAACTATCAGAATCTCCCCTGGAAATATGCCCAAAGAACTGCAGGATTCTTTTCTCGCACATGGATATCAATCTTTCTCCTATGTCCAGTTCCTGGAGAATAGATGCATTCGTACGTCTGGCCGTCCACGGAATCCGCAGCACTCGCCGCCAACACCACATCTCGAAAGCTTCGATTTTTTTCTTTTCAGATTCCCTCAGTGTCCAACACTCCACACCATACATGAACACTGAGAAAACCAAGGCCTTCACCAGTCTCTTTTTGGTGTTAATGGTTATACTGCGATTCTTCCAGATCTTCACCAGCCGACTCATAGCACTTTTGGCAATACCAACACGTCGCCGTATTTCACCTTCACAACCACCGCCATCGCTAATGAGAGAACCTAGATAAATGAAACTGTTGACTCTTTCTAAGTTGCGCAGTAAGGATAATGGCGCTACTTTATTAGCTCAATTACAAATATGTATACATAGAAGAAAATAAAAACACAGAAAGGAAAAAAAAAACAATTGTCTATTCTAATGCTAACAAATTGTAAATTTACTGGTTTGCAATGGAACATAGTAAAAATAAAGGTTTACTATACAATACATTAAACTAAGCATCAAGAAGAAATAAGAAATTAAATTAAATTACCTATGAGGTACAATCAGCCACCAACGGGAGTATATTCATCCATTATTATTTTTAAGGATAAAACAACAAACAAAAAAGTATTTTTGATCGATTTTTTTTACAACTCAATTTGGTTAATGGTAAAAGACGAAAAATTAATCAAACGTATACATCCACGTTGCTCGATCTGTTTCTTGTTGCGAAAGGGGCTTTGGTAATTTTGCTATCATGTCGCTCGCCGAACCAATGATTATTTTTCTGTTTCCAGATAGTAAAATGTTTTTGATGGTGAACCCTTTCACTTCAAGAGCTTGTACTTCTCTTACTTTACCTATATTGTGTGCTGTTGATAGTTTAGGCAAGAAAAATATTTTATTGTTATCAAAAACATTTTCCACTTTGTGGGATAACATTTTACACTTATTTGTTAATAAATTTGTGTAAACCACTTTAATTTTTTTAATTACACATCGACCGGTTTCGAGGTTACTACCTCATCGTCAGGAATTTAACTAACTTATAATTACACGCGTTGCTATTTATATAATAAAATATTGTATGATTATATTTCTGTCTCTTTCATACAATATTTTATTATATAAATAGCAACGCGTGTAATTATAAGTTAGTTGAATTCCTGACGATGAGGTAGTAACCTCGAAACCGGTCGAAGTGTAATTAAAAAAATTAAAGTGGTTTATACAAATTTATAAACAAATAAGTGTTAGAAAAATATTATTTAAATATCGTCTTCACTGATATTATTATTTTCATTTTATTAGTGTACACGGCACACATGCTTTTTATAAACATAAACGTATATACAGTAACTCTTAAATGGCGTCATGGTAGAAAATTACGTTACTGGCGTCCAAGTCCCGTTGGACCCACCCTTTTAAAAAATATATATTTAAAAAATCTCATACCTTCGATTTAAATTTTGATTTTTGTTTATAATAACATGGTTTGTATTCTGTTAATAGAGGATTTCATGGGTTTCTACAAAACGCCGATATCACATAAGAATGAAACGCGCCAAAAAGTGAAAGGAAATTTTATAGAAAAAAGATCTCTAAGTCGGGTTGTGGTCCCGTGGCTAGTGTCTCGGACTCACAGACCAAAGGTCCGTGGTTCGAATCCCACTCTACCCCAACTTGATTCCATTTTCTAATAGTGAGTTATTTACAACTCGTTGAGAATGGCCCTCAAAATTAAATATTTGGGTAAATCATAAGAACGCAAATATTTCTTTTTTAAAAAAAAAAAAAAAAAAATGCGTATGGAGAGAGGACCAGGGCATATATACTCCCACGCATAGTGAATAGAGTCCCGGACGAAATAAAAAATAGTGATATAAATAAAAATAAAGTAAAATTTGTTATAAAAATCTTTTTCTTAGATTCTAAGTTTTGTGAGTAAATAAATAAAAATAAAAAAAGAAACCAAACAATATAAAACCGTGTTAAAAAAGTGTTTGTTTATAATTTTTTATATATTTCGGTATCAAAAAGACTTGACTTTTTTACTTATATTTAATTTTTTAAACTTTTATATTATTGATATTTTTAAGATTTTAAAAATTTTAATGTAAAAATTATTATATTGTGTTATCAAAATATGTAAAGAGAGAAATCCCTGCAAAAAAAACTGCTTTTACATGATTGGTGGGGATTAAATAATTGTTCAAAGGAATGCATATGTATAAAATTTTCAATAAAAAAAAATGAAATAAAAATAATTTGTGAATAAAAATTATTTAAATCACAAAAACATATAGTTTAATCAGTTTTAAACAACAATGCTGACAAAATGAAAAAATGTAAGAACAGTGTTTAGTAATTTGACCGATGAAATTTACTACAATTATTTTTTCTCAAATTGATCACATATTCTTAAAAAAAAAATCTTTCTAAGAAAATGCAGGCCTTCTTGGCGGCTTCCATGGTGTAGCGGTTAAGACGCTTGACTCACACACGGAAGGTTCCGGGTTCGATTCCCGGTGAGAACACAAAAATTAAAATATGATTTTTCTCAGGCCTGGGTGTTCTGTGATGTAATTCACCACTGTAATTGGGCCTCCTGGCCTGTTGTAGTGCAAAAAAAAACAATTGAAAAACATAACAACAAAGAAATAACACTAGGTAAAATACACGTTTTTTTTACTGGTTAAAACAGTTTTTTTATACTCTGACAGTGCATGAGTAACAAATAAGATTTTTACACTTAAAACAAAAATGAATTTTTACGTTTAAAACATGTATGGATTGTCTTCGCACTCTTGCCAGAAAAACACACGAAACATCTTTTCCTGTTATTAAGCTCCAGGACTTGTTGTCGCTCAGCCACTGGTGATGATGCAGGATAAATATCATTGAGTTCTTCGAGAAACCACTGTTCTATTTCGTCTTATTGGTCCATAGTACGAGCCCTGGTACCGCTTGGGCCGGCATCTTGCTTATCCATGATGGATATATCACAAAACAAAAAGATACGTAAATGGCGTCTTAGCCTCGCTAGACTCACTTACTTATTTAAAATGCTATTTTAACTAGCACGATCGACACGTCCTCTTACTAACACATTTGCACTTTGACTAAAGGAAGGTACTGAGGAGGGGGGGTCACTTCCGCAAAACAAGAGATTAGTCGAATGAACAAAAATTAACATGGGTCCAAAGGGGCAAGGACGCCAGTTAAGAGTTATTATATTTAAAAAATATAAAATAATACAAAAACAATGCAGTTACCTATACATATTACAAAATTATATTTATATTATTGTACTACATTATAATACCCTGCAATACATTATACTTATACTTTTCTAGGTAAATAAAAATAAGGATTACTCGGTAAATAAGGAATAGCGAAAATCGTAAATTCTTAATTTGTTGGTATTGTTGCAATCTCTTGATATTAAATGCCCTGGGGATAATAGAAACTGACTTGTGCAGACTTCAGAGGTTCACAACAACTTTTAAAAAGTAAATATAATAATGAAAATAAAATAACGAACGAAAATTAATTCGCAAAAATCTAGTCAAAGGCATGTGAATTAAACCTGTATTCATGTATTCATTTATTCATTTCTTTTTCTCTTTCGACAAATTAACATAAATATTTACAAAGTAGTTAGATTTTGAAACTATTTCTTAAATAGCACATTTTAACTTGATTTGGATAGTGCGAAAAAATACAACTGATCTGGTAACCTAGACTATGAAATGTTGGAATCGATGGATGACTGGCATGATTTACAGAATTTATTTCATCAAATTATACGTTAGCAATTTTTGTTTATATGCTTACATTTTTTTCTTGTTTCCCTTTATTATTTTTAATTTGTAAAACTTATTTTATCATACCCTGTACTTGTTTTTATTTGCTATAATATTCTATTGCATCTTAGTATTGACAAACACGCATTTCGAATATTTTTTTTATTTTTTATTCTTTTCGGCATAATATGCTTGTTCGATTATAAATTTTACTCACATTTTTCTTTCTTGCTTACCGTATCACTTTATTAACTTTGTTTTCTTAACAGAATTTATTTTCCTTTGCATTTTTTTTTCTTGTTCACCTTTGTTTTTTAACTTTGTATATTTTTTTTATTATTTATTTTCAAATTTTTCTAACTTTACTAATTTCACATAGTTTTCTGTAAGTTTTAGAGTGCTAGTATGTATTTTTTTTCAAATGCCTCTTGGGCGTTAATGAACAACAAATTACAACAGGGATGGAAAATACCCTAACGGCGGCCTCCGTGGTGTAGTGGTCAAGACGCTTGACTCACGCACGGAAGGTTCTGGGTTCGATTCCCGGTGAGAACACAAAAATTAAAATGTGATTTTTCTCAAGCCTGGTTGTTCTGTAATGTAATTCACCACTGTAATTGGGCCTCCTGGCCTGTTGTGGTGCAAAAAAATTAAATGAAACGAAAAATGAAATGAAAAGTGAAATGAAATGAAAATAAGAAAATGTGGAAATCTAGGCATTTACTGGGCTAATGACCTGTCATTGGCTGGTTTAAGTGGCCACTTTACACACTGTGTAAGATTCTTTTTCTTCTTCTACCTTCTCTTAAATGTTCTTCATCTCTGTTGTAATATGTTAATATAAACAGCTCCCCAGGGAGTTGAATCCAGTTCTTGTCGACAAAAATTTGGACAAACTCAAAATATTGTTTATTAGATACTTAAGCAAGACGAACTTATCTGACCATTATTAACATGCCTGCGGCTCATAGTTGTGGCTCTACAGGTGAATAGACAAGGTTTCCTTACCCGTCATTAGTATCAGTTAATAGGGTGCAAGACCTACGGGTAGGTGGGCAGTCACGAAGGGGCTTAATAATTGTTCATGTCCGTGGGGAGGGGTAGAGACGATAATACAGCCGGGGCTGAAGAATTGAGGACACGAAAATTCGACAACGCACGCACCCTTAGATTGACCATTTTACGGGCTACTTAACGTAAGACTCCAAGTAGCATATCCGAGGATACAAAATTTAAAACGAGAATATTTAATCACATTGATCCGGAATTTTTATAGTGCTTATTCAATTTCTAAAATATTACAACAGAGATGAAGAACATTTTAGAGACGGTAATAAAGATGTCTAGACATCTACGGGGCTTATGATCAGTCATTAAATATTAATGCCTTAACTTCCACATTTATTTAATAAAATAAATATTTGCGTACTTATGATATACCCAAATATTTCATTCTGAGGTCCATTTTCGACGAGTTGTAAATAACTCACTTTTAGAAAATGGAAATCAAGTTGGGATAGAGTGAGATTCGAACCACGGACCTTTGAGCCGTGAGTCCGGGACACTAGCCACGGGACCACCACCCGATTCAAATTCATTCGCCTCTCAAAATGTTTTCCTTCTCTGTTGCAACAAATCGAGTTCTAAATCACTCCCTAGGGAGGAAATTCAGCCTGTCTGGACACATTTGGAATTCTCAAAACATTGTTGATTTAACTAACTGGTATAAGAAGTATAAAAATTGGAAAATTGTTTTGAAGCGTTGCCTAGTTGGTGAATTGGTTCAGCCGGATGAATCTCACCTACATGCTAAGGGCTTTAGCTCTTTTACTTCACAAAAGTCAATTGATGGAAGAGTTGAGAAAATGTGGATCTGTATTCTTCATCTGCCCTGAGGTGGAGAAAATATAGTAAACTAATATTTCAATTTAACTAATATTTAATAGTCTGACAATTTTGATCTGAGCATGTTTTGACTTCTACACCATTTCCAAATAGTTCTATATTTTTATATTATTTTATAGTTTTTTAATATAACCTTGTTAATGTATTTATCAGTGGCAAGCAGTGATTTATTTTATAGGTAATCTACAAAAAAAAATATTTTATTTGTACCTATATATAACTACATCATATACTCGTATAAGTAGTATAATTATAAATGGCATTTATTTATTTGGTTCTGTCGAAATTAATCATACATACAACAATTATTATTAACTTTGCGATATACGTAGCTTTATTCTATACTATTTTAATACAACACGTGTACAAAAGTTTATTTAAAAATACCACAATGACATTCAGCGGATATTTCCATTGTGATTGAAATGCCAACACTGAGCACTGGCCGATTTCTTTAAAAATGAATAATTCCAAAAACGGCCACTTCGAACGCCACATGTCCTATGTGATATATAATATGTCAACGGTATCTTATCAAAGAAAAATAGTCCTTCAGAAATAATGTTCAAAATACTAGTTTTCAAATAAAGAATCTTCAAATAATATTAGTAACTGCAGGCTTGTTTAATCACTGATAAAACGCAATTAGGTTAAAGATGTAAAATAAAGTGTACTTGTTTGTACGGAGGAATAAGCTGGGGTAATCGGCTGATTTCATTGTTCACTGAGAACGCGCTGGGCGCAATTTATAGCTTTTTTGTAGGAAGATACGAGTATAAACCGTGGTAGTGTTTTATAATTAATAACAATTATTTTATTTATTTTGCATAAACATAGTTACTATAAAACATTATTATAAAAAGTCAAATATAATGATAAGCTGTATATAATCGCTTATTTGGACGATTCGCCCCAGGTATATATGCTTATTTATTTATAGAATCTGTTCAAACAAAGTTTTTAAAGTACCTTTTGAATAGGTTCCAAATTTCTAACCCACGTTCAAATTTGAATTACGAGCAACTTCTAATTCTTTTTCATTTTAATTCTCTGATAAAATTTCTGTATAAAATATTAAAGTATAAAGTAGGTCAGTACCTCCTAAATAAAATACGAATAAATGCGGGATTGAGAACACTCAGACATCGGGAAATATTTAAACTGCCTTTGTTTTCAAATAATGCTACATACCACACACCTATGGCCCGCATGTGCCGGGAATAAAATATATACTGCCGAAACAATAAAATTATCATTTTTCATGATACTTTCTCAGTTTTGCGAATAATCTCTTTGGAATAACTCTTATTTAATAAGTACACACGTACAACTTATTTTTTATTTCATTGTATCCTGTGTAATTTATTTTTTTAATATTTTAAAATATTCAAAAATATGTATTATATCTTAATATATAAATCTATTTTGTGTAATTCTATAATTGAAGATATATATGCATGTAACATTGTATCGACGAATGCTTTCAAATTATATGTTTTCAAGTGTGTATCTTTGTTAAATCACGTAATAAAATAAAATAAAATATACGCCCTACGGGCTTTTATGTTATTAAAATGCATTTTTGCCGTGTGCGTTAATAAAATAATATATTCCTCAGATTGATACATTCCGAATTAACAATCTAGCCAATCATGAATTCGTGACACAAGTGCAGTAGATACAACACCTAAAAATATTATCTTTAGGCATTTTAACTCTTGTTTGGCTTTGATGTCACACTAGTCTACATACGATTCAAGACATGGTATATCTCTCTCATTTTTTTAATGATGAAGTTGTATTTTTTGTATTCTTCAAATGGACATTTTTACACCGTATTTGGCAAATAAAATTTGTATAATTAAAGAATGAATGTGACGGCAATACAGCAATAAATATCCACAAGAGAGAACACGACGGTATAATTCATAACAAGAAAGACAGAGACGCTCTGTTAACGGTGTTTGTGAAAAAGAGATTCAGTCGGTTATTGACAGTGATGGGGAATGCACGCACGCAAGCACGTAAGATGACCGGCATATTTACGATTTTCAATTTATTTTGCTATGAAAGGGGTAATTTATATTTTTTTCAAAATAAGTCATGGAAAAAAAATAATTAAACAGAGTGTCACCACGTTTTTTTTTCCAAATGTCTGAACTTAAGAATATTCCGTATTTTGCTTGTGGTAACGCGATGTTACTTCACCGCGCGCATAATAATTATTTACCACAGTCTTTTAATAGTTAAAAACCAAATGAGATAATTGGAGAGCGCATCAAAGGCGTGAATGTCCGGATAACTAATTATAATTTATAGCGAAATGAAATTCTTCCTGTACTTAATTGCATACGAGTATTATAGTGATACTCTAAATTCACGATGCAAAACCGACTAACGTGATTCTTCGTATCATCAAATATAAAACAAATGTTTGTCGCCGACATTGAGATATAATATATAGAAATGACACTCCGTACAAATACGAGCTAAAAAGTCGTCCCCAAAGGAAAGGTAAATAACCAGCGGAGAGAGCAAGTGTCGTCACGTTATATCACGTCGACTTTGGCAAGCAAAACACGTAGTACAGTAAAAAACACGGACTGTTTACATCGGTCTACTGTAAGTTCTATTCAGTATGTTGCTCCCTTCCGCATACGTGTCAGCTTTGTTTATCGTTTCACAATGCGCCCGACTAACTGAGCAAGACAGAGACAGGAGATAACTCACAAATTGGTAACATATCAATAAGACGTTTTTATGATATTAAAGTAGTTATTTTAAACAAGTATTGATTAAGATAAGAACGTTACTTACCGGTAAAAAGTTATACCATCGCTTTTCGATTTGCGCAGTATTTTAGCGTTCATATGGGCATTTTAGTCATTGCAAGGAGACAAAAGTTCAAAAGTAGCCGGGGACTGCTCGCAACAGACTAAAGCCCGTTCTATCAAACACATGCCAATTGGCCGCAGGTTGAGGGACCGTATTTCGAACGATCGTGCCTACTTTAGTTATATACCTCAGCGGTCGCAGGAGGCAAAACAAACAGCTCCCAAAAAAGTTCTGGTGCCGACCTCAAAGTATGAAATTGGAAAAATAATGATGAAAGTTGGTTGAATGCTGTCAAAACGCAATCTCTCAGGCGAATGTGTGGTAAAACGATGTATGATAGGTGCACGAATTTCGAGATCTTCTTAAGGTCTTGGGTCTGATTTCAGGCAGGGTAGACACGAAATATTGATTTTGAAGGGTTTTACAAACTACAATATTTTACTATTTTGAGACAGGCTCCTGAAGAGCGAGACTGATTACCTTGCCTTTCATAATATATTGAAAAAGCACCAGTTACAGTGGTGTAGTGGTTAAGATGCTTGACTGACGCACACAATATTACGGGTTTGATTCCCGATGAGAAAATAAAAATCAAATTGGATTTTTCTTAATCCTGGATGTTCTGTGATGAAATTCATCACTGAGGCACAATGTTCCTGGCCTGTTGTGGTGCAAAAATATATAAACCTTTATGAATACCTTTAAAAAAAAATTAAAAAGTAAATATAGTCCCCTATGCATTTCTGGATGTGAATAGGGAAATGAGGATGAGTTTGTTTTCAATTCAATTCAATTCAAATTCCTTCTAATTTCGACCCATTTATTTCTTTTACTGGATTTTTGGGAATGCAAAAATAATATTAATTCGCGTTTATTATATTTTAAAACGAATTTCTATCAGTGAATCCGGTAACTAAGAAGAGCTTTACAATAGCGCCGCTAGTCATAGTTTGACGATTACATAAAAAAATATCAATATTAATAGTTTTAGGGTTTGTAAATCACTGAACAAATATTTACAAATGAAAATATATGCAATCCTTTTTCAGCGTTCATTCGAAGGGTTTTTGCGTGCTTTGGTGACACAATCGGGCATTTTGGTTTAGATTTTAAACATTGGTGGCGGTAAAAAAAAAAGCTAAAATAAGAAATTTAATGAAAAAGTTAAAAGTTAAATATTAAATCAAAACCCTTTTAAGAATGGTTCAGAAATAATTGTAAATATTAAAATAACATAAGCAGAAAATTCAAATTAGTAAAGAAGTTATAATAACCGCCGTCTTTCTTATATTATTAGGTACTTAAAGTAGAGTAAGTGGATGTTAAAATTCCTCCCTTACGGGGTATCAAATTTATTAAAATTTGAAAACGTTTCTCCGACGTTGTTTTGTTTGTGCGTACGCCTTGCGTCTACGGTTTAATTTTACAAACCGTATTTTTTTCCAACGCCCCTTCTTTATTTACATTTAAGTCAAGATTGAAATGTCACTATCCGAATATTTAAATTGTTCCTTTATCCTTCTTCTTTCCTTCCCATCCCCTCTCCTCTCTTCATAGTATAGTGTTATTTTTTTTTATATATAAATTTATTTTTGTTAATTTTTGCTTTTAATTTTTGTATAAAATTGTAAGATTCAATATGTCCATGTATTTATTATTTTCTCAAACTGAACGGTTCGGGTAGATAGGAAGAAATTGCCTTAAGGCAATATGCCCGCCCTTATATGTATATTTATTGTATATGTATATAAAGTGTCAAATAAATAAATAAATAATGTATTTTAGTAAGTATAAAAATATCATAAAAACACTGTTGGATAAATAAAATGAGTAAAAAGTGTCAGGGGCAAATATAGATAAAAAAATAATAAACATATAAACCCAGACAGAGGGCAATGTTTTTATAATATATTACTTCATTTTATTGAAATATTAATACAAATTGACGTGCCCAAAAGCTCAGTCGTGCCAAACACGTATTTAGTCGTTCTTGGACGTTTAGATTTGCGATCAAAATGTCTGCCTTTTCTCGACTTGTCTTTAACAATAAAAAAAAAAAAATCGATAACTACCGTAAACCAATATATACAGATACAATCATTCATAATTCCTCAAATCGTCTAATTGCCCATAAACATTCCACATTCCATTTAATGAAACATCGGTTTATTAACTTTCTACTAGATGATACTAATTAAAAAAACAACTTAATACAATAAAACATTTTTTTAATAATAATTGCATAAAATGAGATTCTAATTGATAACACAAATCAAAAACACAAACACAAATCTTATAAATAAATATTTTTATTCTACTCCTACAATAAACAATGGAGGCGGATTCTTTTAATAAATAACATTTTTTCTAAACAATTATCTTATTCCCTACCATCAAACATTAAATTTGCATTCTACACAACTAATAATATAGGAACATTGTTAAAAAATCTTCAAGACAAAATTCATAAATAATAAATCTGAGATATACCAATCAAATTGTAATGATTGCGATTCAATCTACATTGGAAAAACTAAAAGATATTTTAATATTACAGTAAAAAAACACCTATGCCTAAATATTTTTCTTTTTCTGAATTCGCAAACCATCCGATAGAAAATAATCATAATTTCAATTAAGACACTGGGTTAAAAGTCCTTCATGTTTAAAAAAATTATTAAAATTAGACAACTTAAAAATCTTAGAAATGAAATAACGATTTTTTATTACGAGTATGGTGAAGTTGATATATTTTGTCCGTCTTTATATAAATATAGGTTAAGTATTCAAAAGGTTATAAATTAATTTGTGTAAAATTTCTTAATATTTTTCTTTATTTACTATTTTTTTTCTCATGTATCTCTATAATAATGTATAAACTTATATGTTTGTATATGTATGCGTGTATGTTTTCATATGTAAATTTTTTAAATATTTTTCTATGTACCATATACCTATGTTGGTACATTTCCTGATTTTTACTTATTATTGTATCTTTTGGCTTTTCTTATGTTATCTTTAATTTTAACTAAATTTACATACTCATGTTTTACTGCTGCACTTAAATGTAATTTCTAAAATACGTAAAAGCCCATTAATAACTAAATAAATAAATAATTAGAAAAAAAAAATAAATAGCCATATGAACAATATTTCTTTTAGTTCACTCCCGTCTAGTTTCGAACGGATCCAGCTCACATTACCATCCTTTCAAGAAAAAATAATAATATATATTTGATTCATTAGCAGCATACTAATAAGATAAAATAAAATAGGAAAGAATTCATTAGTTAAGTAAACCTTGAGAGAGAAGCTTGTGCTAAACATTTGAAACCGATTGGTGGAAAAAATTAAATACAAAGTTGTTTTATTTATGAGGATAAAAACGTTTCGGAAAAACATTATAAAAATGATTGAATAGTATTTCATTTTTAAATATTTGTTCATGAGTGATTAACAAAGCTTAAAACAATTGATATTCAAATATAAATAATATTCTAAACGTCAAATTACGCCTAGCGGCATATTTAAGAAGCTATTATTAGTTCCAGGGATGTTCAAATAGGAACACGCTTTGAAAATATAATAAACATGAGTTTATATTATTTTTGTATTCCTTAAAAATCTAGAGAAAATAAATGAATGGGTCGAAATCATAATGATTTTAAGGAAATAACCTGCTTGGGATCCACAAAAAACTAATGTTAGTCGTTAACGTTAAAACACAAACTTTTTTATGTATCTAAAACGAACATCCTCCAACTTTTGGTCTCAAATAATAATTATTTTCACATATATTTTTTTATGTTTCTGATCCTATATTTGTGGTAATATTCTCATGTGTCTGTGTCAACTAATTGCTAGTCTCATCTCAACAAAGAACTTTTAGTCCCATGGCATTGGGACTTATGTCTCAAATAATGCAGAATAAACTTATGTATGTAAATAAATAAATATGCATGATAGTTGAATGCAGCCCTGGTATAAATATTTAAAAAAGTAACTATGTGTACGTTTCCGCATCACAAATAGTTTGTAATATATTTATTTTAGATTAGATGTACAAATAAAATTCGAACACCTAGTTATAATGATGTTATAACTTATATTTACATATAAGTTATTAATTTAAAAAATACTTGGTGCACTTCCATTTTTTTATTATTCCACCTAGTTATACCTGTTTTATGAAAAAGTTCAGTGGTTTTTTTATTTTTAAATGTTAATAGACTATCAAACGAAACCAAAGATTTTTTTTCAATTTTCAAATGTCGTATTATCAGCGCTACAATTTTCTAAAGTTTTGTGTTTCTAAAATAACTCTTCATGAGTTCCCGAGGTTTTTTTTCGGTTATTCTCTATCAGTTCTTCCCATTGGTCCATCCACGGCGAGCAAACGGGAAGTCTTTCTTAACACTCATATCACAGGTTGATTCATTTGAACCAGTGACGTCATTCAAAGTAGTTCGTTTTTATTAGAACGTTTTTTATTATTTTTTCGTACATTTTCAGAAAACTTTGCTGCACAGTTTATTGTTCCAATTTTTACCGCGCAAGAAAACATTTATTGTATCCAATTTTCCGTAGGGCTGAAGTTCCTCATTGACTCTAGAAGATGTGTCTGTGTATTATGTCGATGCTTTATATTAAGGTAATCAGCGCCAGATACAGTAAACACATAGTGATTATTAACACTTTGAGTACCGGCCGAATACACATAGAATTTACCCTGTGCCCGGCCCATTTTTGTGAAATTTCATGCTTTGTGAAGGGTTTATTAAAAGTGTCATAATTATTATGAAAACAATGAGTTAAATAAATTGAAACTTTTCATATTTATTTGAAACAATTTAATAAGACATTTTTGTATGATATTTTTGCCAACATTGGCCTTTATGGAGAGCCACATAGAATTGTTCGCACATACTCAGGGTCTAACTCCTTTTTTTGTGCTTTGTATCACGGAGCCGTGTAAACATGTGATTATAATAACCACGCGTTGTGTCTCAGTCCCGTGTTTTCACGTGGTTTACCAGCAGCGGAAAAGTACAAATAAAAGTGACTAGATTTTAATAAAATGCACTTTTTTAGACAGTTGGTAAACCACGTTAAAACACGGGACCGGGACACAACGCGTGGTTATATAATCACGTGTTTACACGGCTCCGGGATACAAAGTGTTAACAATTTATGCAGAATAGAAATGGTTATAAGGAAACTATTTTATTTCAAAACGGATAGACGAAATAGACTCAGATATTTTTTTTTGCAGCAGAGTGGAAAAACATTTTTGAGAAGGGAATCCAGAATCCTAAGCATTTATAGAGCTTGTGACGTGTCGTTGGCCGGTTTAAGTGACTTAGTTTCCTCAACTCTTCTAACTGTTGACTTTTGTGAAGTAAAAGAGCTTACATCTTCATCATGTGGGATTGAGATTCATACGGCTGAACTAATTCACCAACAAGGCAACGCTTGAAAACAATTTTCCAATTTTTATACTTCTTTTACCAGTTTGTTTAATCAACAATAATTTAAGTATATCCAAATATTTGTAAACGGGCTAGATTTCCTCCCTGGAGTGTTATTTATATCTAATTTTCATGCAACAGAGAGGGAAAACACTTCAGAATGTTGTGGAAAATTTAGTTTATCTTAGGCGATTCCAATCATTATAATATAAAAAACTTTTAAATTTCAGTTTTGCGACTACATATATAAGTTGTTTTACTATGTTCCTAAAAAACATTTTCAGTTACGATTTTTAACAGACATGTTATTTATACAGGTTTGATTATGTTGTCTATGACGATTTGTTAAGTTTGATAGTAATCGAATTTAAATACATCCAACATTCAATTTTTGTATCATTCGGTGTTCTAACAATCATTATGAATAAACATACATATTATGATACGAATAATATTAAGAGCAAGTCCAAATGTTCGCAGACAATACTGGACTTCACTCCTCTGGGAGTTATTGTGATTGAAATTTATTCCAACAGAGATAGAAAATATATATGAGATCGGAATATGGAATTGTTTCAGGCGTTGTTGCCTAGTAGGTGCAATAATTCAGCCAGATGAATCTCATTCACTTAATAAAGGTCAGTTTTTTTATGTCACAAAAGCCAACAGATGGAAAAGTTAAGTAAATGTGGATATTTCAACATAAGCAGAATGGTGAATGGTGAAGGTCATAAAATGCCTGTATTTGCTTCTCAAAAATGTTTTCCTTTTCTGTTACAACTGATTTCAAATACATGATAGGTTATTTTTGTTTAAGTAGGAAATAAATACCCACGGAAGGCCAGCAATAGATGCAAAGGGCAGAGTATAAATCAGAGCCGCGATTATAAAGGCTATCTTCCTCGGTATAAATCGATACGGTATACTTAACTTCTGTACTATTTCTATCTATCTCGGTATGTTCTACCGACTTGTCATCTTGACGTTGTATGATCGAATCCAACCATTAAATGACCCCGAAAATTTAGTCCGCGTTCCTTACTTAAATAAATTTTAAAATAGTTTATATTTATATTTTAAATAGGCTTCTGTGATAAAAACGAACCTCTTCGAAGCTACTATAAACTCCAATATATGACAGTTCATCCAAAAAATGCTCGCTGTAACATGGTTCTAATATGACAATTACCAAGACGGTATGGTTGACTTTCGTCTGTATTTAACGAGGTATTACAAAGCCGGTTTTTTTGACATCTCGATACGTACATTCAGGTAGATAGTAAAAAAAGTAGAAAAACATGAAAGGTAAATTTGTTTTTTATGGTGGCAATGTTTTTACTGCTACATGCTGATATATGTTGATAACGCAGCATCTAGCCATATTCTCTACAAAACAAGCCTTTTCGATTCAAAACTAACAGTTATGTCAGAATTTAAATTGACTTTGTAATTATTAATAGGTTTTCAAGAAAATAACTAGCCATTTCGGAACGATTAAAAAATTAAATATATTGTTATAAAAGGAATAGCCGCTAGGTGAAATTATTTTTTTAAACTTTAAATGTGTATCGGTACTACCGATGTACTTACCTCAAAAGTTGAAGATGGGGAAGTGTATCTTTGTAGTCGCTCGGGAGACTTTATCTTTAACTATGACGTTATAATAAAGGTATGTCGCACTAGTGCGTATACATGTGTACCGTGGCGAACGCCTCCCCTTGAAACGTATCGATGTACCTACCCAAAACTTGAATATGGGGTGTCGGTAGTGTATCTTCCTAATCGGTGAAGGTATGACGTCCTTAACTTCCCATTGTAATCGCGGCCCAGGAGTCGTGTAGTAGTGTAGATCAAGAAGTGACATTTCAGTCGGATTGTTAAAAGTTTATTGGCGGCGAGAGTCGAAACGGTACATTAGTATGTCTGTCTTGTGGAATGAGAAATTAGTTCGAAGTGTTGAAGTGTGACGTGGAGACCAGCACTGAGCATGGTGACAGAATAACCGAGTCCAGACATCATGACGCGATAACCACCGATGCGTTAGTTCAATCAAACTATCAACGGGGCATCTATTTCAGAGCACAACTAGACAACAATCTCATAAAGTATCATTATCAGAGCACTTAATCTTTTGGTGAAAACATTGGTCAGCCGCCAATGAGAGATATTCACTATTTTTCTTAGAATAACTAATGTTGCGACAATAGAGCGGTTGTGCTCTTCTCATAAAATTAATTAGCGTAAAATATTAATGGGGACAATCTGACTCGCCCACGTTTTTCCATTATTATTTTTTAATCATTGATTTTTTATCTCCACAAACAAAATTATGAACACGTTCGAATAGACAGGCACCGCACCGTGGCACAATTGGATAGACGGCCAACTGTGAATCTACTCGTAGCTTCGCGGATTCAATTTAACAAAAAACCTATGTCCTCTCTTCCTATCTGGTGACAAGTCTCTAAAATAGAGGTTTACCGGATTTTCCCCTTCAAAATAATACAAATTTACGAAACCAATTCATGATTTGGTAAAATAAAAACCTTTGTTAAATTTTGGCGAACTAATTCACTCAATTACAGTACACGTTTAAAAAATTGTTTTTTAGGAGTAATAAAAAAGTTTATTAATTTAAAAAAAACACCTTTAAGTATTATTATCAACGAGTGGGGTGAGAAAATCGTCAATTTGAATTGGACAACCTTGCTGAATTATTTAGGGGATTGAAAGGGTATGATATTATCAATGGTAATGGTGATGGTATGGTAATCACAGATATTATCCACAATAACGATTGAGTGTTATGTGCCGAACGATTTTGTTTCGTACAAAACTACTAATTATAAAAGAAACCATAGGTCCGAATTTAAATTTTGCTCTAGAATCACGTTTCATACATCAAATATATAATTGCCTTCTTACGATTTACTAAAATATTAAAATTTTGAAAGCCATTTTCAACGAGTTTTAAATAATTTAGTTTTCCCTATTTGGCCACAATAGTAATGTTCAGCGCGTTTGCCTACCATGCAAGAGGTTTCGGGTTGGATTCCCGACATGGTTTATATGAATTATATTATTTAAAAGGGTTTTTATCTAGAATATTTCATAGTCCCTGGACTTGTACGTTGCGATTGGTGTGCCAATTCAGTGCCCTATGCACCATTCCGTGCGGAAAAGGAGTTAAATAGAAACCCTTTTAAAAAAAGGAAATCGAATTGAGGTAAAGCAAAGTTCGAACCTTCAAGTTTAAAAAATCGCAATAAGATATGATGATACCTTTGTATCTATTTTGTAAAGCTTAAGTTATCAACATAGGATACCCAAAACGAATCGAACAATAATGATGGTACATTAAGCATGTAAGTTTATTTTGAATAATTTTGTATAATTCCTATAGGTCAATTATTATTGTGTACTTAAGAAATTTCAAATCCAGGGGTTTATATTATACTGTCTGCAGAAATTTCAAATGCTGTAGGGGTTGACTGTAAATTGACCATTAAAGGATAAAAAAGCATAGAGGTAATAAAAAGTAAAAGAATGTATTTTTTTAGTTAAGTAAATATATTTTTTAGTGTACTATTTTTGTCATAAAAATTCTGCGTCCGGATTCGGAAAATTCGTCTGGAAAATTCGGATGAAAAATATAGTACTGCGTACTGTACGTAAAATAGAACCAAAACCCCGGACGTGTTTTTTCGACTTGATGGTTACATTCGGAAGGAATCCTCAAAAAAGAAAATTAAGTATATATTTAGTTGGATAATTTATATAGCGCCATTTTTGTGAAAATCACCTCAAGGGCGCTGTACAATTAATAAATATCCCATTACGTCTTGCAGCTACAGAGCGCACGGACGGTTGGGATTTTAGTGCCTCGTTTTCAATTAAGATTAATCAATAATTATAACAGATAGGAGCTAAATTACAGGACATCTTGCAGCTACAGAGCGCATATACAGTTATAAATTTAGCCCCCTTTTCACCTCGCTATTATTATATATTTACACATTTATGCCTCGCAGTGTAGTGGATAGAGCATTCACATTACATGCTTGAGGTCCAGATTTCGACTCCTGGAAGGGTGGACGTGAAATATTGGTTCTAGGAGTATTTCTTCAGTTTCTAAACAGCAATATTTCTCTGTACCTAGACAAGAAGCTTAAGAGAAAGGCTGATCACCATACCTTTCAAAAAATAAAAATGATCCCGTGCCATATGAATCACTAGTTGCAAACTGAGAAATGATAATACTGCTTTTAAAATTATGTCTTATTATAGAAGAAATAAGATTGATTTTCAACATTTTTATCATACTTTAGAACAGCTTACTTTCGTAGGCTGTTAAAACGCACGCAAAATGATGAAAGCATACGATTTTGCTAATTAAAATATTCTTTTTTTAATCGCGCAATAATGAAAAACAAAAAAACATAAATCAAATAAAAACAATATTTTTTTAAGGTATTTCTGTACAAAAATATACTTATATATATAAATAATTTTAGACCGGCAGATTA
This sequence comes from Micrasema longulum, assembly GCF_059751315.1. Taxonomy (NCBI): domain Eukaryota; kingdom Metazoa; phylum Arthropoda; class Insecta; order Trichoptera; family Brachycentridae; genus Micrasema; species Micrasema longulum. Next base: position 15,215 of record NW_028277853.1, on the reverse strand, counting down.
CGCCATTTCAAATTTGGACTAAACTTAAGTATCGAACTTAAATTTGATGTAATAATTTGATGATAATAAATTGAACATGAAAGTTGGCCATACATTTTTTTTTTTTAAAGAGATACAAGCATTTTAAATCACATACATTTTTGTGACATTTTCCTTTATTTCTACGTAAAATTATATTTATTGAAATATTTTAGTTGAAACCATTTTTTGTAAGAATTGTATTCTCTTATTTTTTTTTTTTTAAATTCTGGTTGTAATATTCAATTTATAACAATATATTATTAATGTTTGTATGACCTTCATATCTGCCCTTATCGGCACGGCAGATTGAACAAACACCTTGCTAAAATGACCGTTTCCGAAACTTTAGATGTAGGTTCTGCAATGTAGATGAGGAAACACCTATCCACATTTGATGTAAATGTGATGCTTTACATCATAAAAGGAGGATTACATCATTTTCAGGGGACCACTGGTTAAACCCGAGGATGTTAAAGAGGTCGCACCTTACCCAATAGACTAATAGTTTAAGGATCTGGGCTTGGATGGGGAAATTGAGAAAAATGTAAAATCTCGCCTTCCACACAGCAGCCAGGCTCTCTATAGACCTGAGCTTATTACTGAACTATTCACGGGGACCCGTCACAATAGATCTTCACAGGTCGCAGTGACGTCAGGAGCTTGAATAGCACTGACCCCCACCTCTAAGAATAAGAATAAGATAAATCTTCAGCGCCGGTGCAACATTAAATAGTGGGAGATAGGAACCAGCTTGTAGTCCCGAGGTAGTATTATAGACTCAGAGATCAAAAGCCAGAAGTTCAAATCCCACTATGTCGTAACTCAATTTTCATTTTTCTGCGAAGTCATTGGCGAAGTTCAGGAAATGGTTGGAAAATTGTTATATTTTGGTCAATAATAAGATCTTGAATATTGTTTCAAATGAAAAAAAAATGTGTTGAAATTCGAGTAGCAGGGATGCGTACTTGTACATCATACATTATGTATTCAACACCAATATTTTTTATATTTTTAAATCTTGAAATATGACACTCATAAACATATTTTTATGATGTGCGCTCTAATAAAAACAGTTATTTAACACATATTTCTTAACCTTCTGCTTGAATTCAAAAAAAAATTAACAGCCTTATATAAAATTTAATTTTGTGACTTTGCCTTTTTTCTAAATGGTGGTCTTATTTTTTTCCTTTTTTCTTGTATTGTGATTATGTTCATGTTGGCCTTGATTAATTTTTTTTCCGAAATTCTGTATTTTTTCAAAAATAATAATATTATAAACAAACATCATCATAATATATTTACCATATGTTACGCGTCCCTATAGTGCGTATCGATCTTATATCCTTTGTTTATATGTTATTACTTTTAATTCATTTAACTTTTAAGGAAAAAATAATTAAATGGCTCATACGTAACAAGGCTTTATATTGATTATTATTTTATTTTTACAATGATTTATTTATTTTTTGGATATAAATTATGTGTAAAAAAAACGTATGCTTTTAGTTCTTAATAATGTTTATATTACTTTTAAAAATTATATAATTTCTCTGACGTTTTTCTTTGTCAAGGAAAAATAAGAAACCTGCTGACAAGCCAGTTTCGCGGTTCAGTGGGTTTCGTTATTTTTCCTTTTATTTTTTTCTGTTCATGTTCACCTTCTTAAATAAAAATAAACAAAATAATAAAATTTAAAAAGACTCTTTGTTTCGTAATATGGTTAGTTTGTTTAAATTTTCTTGGTTTGATAAAATTAATATGCGGCTACAGTAGTTAATGTGCGGTTCAATAATTGTGTTATAAATAATTTTTCATGAATTCTTATTAACAAATCTTCTAATTCTTCCCAAAATTGATATTTTTGTGCAATATATTTCGTTACCATCTTAGTATTTTGATGAAATGAGTTTGGAATCCATCATTTCACCCAAATATTTAATTTCTAGTTTAGTTTTTCATTATCTACTACAATTGACGGCGTTATTTTTATTCTTTTGTTTCCCATATTCATAAATTTTGTTTTATTTATATTTAATATTAATATATTAATTTTTAGCCATAGAGATAAATTATTTAGATCATGATTCAATTTGTTCATTATTGTTTTATAATTTTCTCCCGATATATATATTAACGCGTCGTCTGCCAATAGTCTTATCTTAGAATATTTTAATGTCTCTACAATGTTATTTTATTACTATTTTATACTATACGTATTGATCGTTTATTCAAGTGTATTTTCTTTGTCTCCATGATGCCACCGACTGTTTATTGGGGATTGAAAGGACCCGAGTAATGAGGCCATCAGCGTGCGGCTGATTGAAATAATACGTACCTTTAAAGGGTGGATAATAATTATTTCCATAAAATTAATGAATATTTACTTCGCAGTGATTATCGAAATTGTGCTTAAATACGCAATCTTCAATATTTACAAGTAATTAGTAATGTAAAAAAAAAACAATTATCTTAAAATGAATTTTTGTAATTACTTTAAATATGGGTTGTGAATTCCGAATTGGTAAATTAAATTATAAAAATTTGTTTTCCTTCCCTCCACTTTATTCCCCATCACTTAATGCAGTGACCTTTTACTCCAATTAAGATACTTAAAAACGGAGTAAACACCTTATATACCACAGAAACTCTAATTTCAATCATCATAAACATTACATTTTTTCTCCCAGTTGAAGCAAACGTTGTCCACAAAAAGCTTCTAGGCATCTCTGTCAGTTGCCAGCTCATATGCATTCTTCCTAATATGTCAATGAGTCATGTCAATTTTTAGAAATTTTGAGATATTTTGACCAAGTTTTATCTTTTACTGAAAAAAAACGAGTCTTCTGAAATGTAAACAAAAAATATTGACAAAATCAAAGCACTTTCATCTTAACACAATACATTGATAATCCTTTGTCTATGTAAGGCAATGGAAACATGAAATTAAAAGTGTACTAAATAACGAAACTAATAGTTTATGACCTAACTTCAATGAAAAATGTAAAAATTTCAATCTTGATTTGCCGACAAATTCTGACATGGTCAGTTTTATTCGGATGCTAATTTTATTTCGTATAATTAATTTATGGAAAAAATTAAAATCGGAAACAATATAATAATAAAACCTAGGAAAAAACGGTATACAAACTGTTAAACTTACATAAATAATACGAAAATAGATGCTTAACTATCAACAGAAAAAACCAAGTAAGTTTTCTTCCAATTGCATGGTCGATTTCATTGATTTATTCATCAATTGATAATTGTACATTAGCGGACATTAAACAGCAATTTCATCCAACCAACCAATAAAAGAAAACGTGATAAGAATTGTCGACGAACTGTCAGCAGCGGACGTCCAGGACGTTGAGCACCCGATGCCTTGTAAAGTAGGTAAGCGTGTTTAAGTCTCTTAGGAGGCATTTGCAGTATATATCAATTGGTACCAGAGTTTGCTGCGTCGGTTTTCTTATTTATTAATTCCTCACAAAGTCAAACAACCGCACACCCAAAATTCTTCAGACACCAATTCTCAAAACTTTTTTTATTTTATATAGAGCTCTAGTAAGGTGTTACGACTCGCATCCGTAAATAATAATTGAGAGATGCTATGGAAGCGTTACAAAGGCGGACTTTGGTTTATACTGATTAAATATTTAATCTCCACGCAGCCATCATACTGTTTAATGTGTCACCTTTTATTCCCAGCCGCCCTCCCAGCTCTTTTTAAAAGGTGCCATTTTCCGTCACAACTGTATTTTTTTGAAAAAAACAACAAAAAAATTAGTACGAAATTGTGAAAAAATATTTCAATGACTTATAGAGCGACACGACGTAATTTAAATTAAGTAAGTTGATGCGGTTGGTATTAATTCATTAGACCGCCTCTTTCTCTCTCCTCCCATCCCCTCCTACTCCGAGCCCTCACAGCGCATTCCACAGTAGTATCGGAGAATATTATGAGCATTGCTCGCCACAGGACGAATGGGAGACACCTACACCCTCCTCCCGACCGCTCGAGCTGATGATAGACATTATCTTTCATTCAATTATCGCATACCGCCAAACGGAAACATGAAAGCTGCGCCTGCCGCGGAACTAGCGGCGAGTAGTGCAAACAATTCTAGAGCTTTGGTAAACAGATAAGGATCAACTACTAATTGGACGGTAAAGAGTTACTTTTTATAAATATGTTTCATTTTTGGGTGATACCGTGTGTGTTGGATTTGTTCCGACGTTTCGGCTACCATTACAGGAGCCATCTTCAGGGTAAACTTAGTATTTTGTAGAAAAAAGTATGTTTTTAACTACTAGTAATTTGTACCGCGTCGCAGTCGGCAGTAGGCACATTTCTATTCGTTTTTGTAGTTTGTAGTGCTAGAAACCAACACACACGGTATCACCCAAAAATCTTCGCACCAATTTACTTTTTATAGTTTTTTTTTATTTACTTTAAAATTCAGATTGTCACTGATTTGGTCAAATAAATATTTTTCAATGTGCCTAGTGAGCCAATGAGGCGTGGTATTTATTTAAGGTAAATTAATATAATCTTAGTCAAATTTGCACAGTAATTCTCTCTTCCTGGGAATTCACTCAGAGAATTCACAGAACGAATTATCCTTAAATTTTTTGATTAATAATTTAGTTTCTTATATATTTTTTTCATTTCAAATTGTATTTTTATATTTGTAAATTGTTTATTAGTCCTGTGTACGTAAAAGCTCTTTGTGCGTTAATAAATAAATACATACTGATTTTTGAGAAGAGGTTTCACAGAAGAATTATTTATTAGGTACTAGCTAGTAAGAAATAGAAGCACGACCGTAACTCCGGTGACAACTGTAATGGTGAGGTGATATAGTCGGCCTACACGCTGATGACGCCTCGATGTCCTGGGCATAAAAGGGTTGACAGCCGAAAGAGAAACCTGGGGGTAGTTTTTTGACACCATATAATCTAACTAGAGGATTTTATTTATTTAAAATTGATTTATTTCACAGTTTTAAAATGTAAAGAGGTTCTTTGTTTCTTGTCCCGACTGGCTAGTGAAATCTTGTGTTTAGAGACGACCTTCTTTTTTCCACGTGTTTTTTTCTCGTGATGCTTAATTTTTTAAAAATAATATCAAAAAAGAAAAATAATAATGAATTAGAAAATATACCGATTATATTAAAAATTGAAACATAAATATAAATTAGAAAATAAAGCATTTTTAATTCAATAATGAAACATAAATGTAAATAATAAAAATAAGAATATTAAATCAATTATTAATTACAAAACATAAAAAAAATACACAAATAAAAACGAATTAAAAGAATAATGATAGATACGAGTAGATTAAGATGAGCAAATTAAACAAACAGAAAATGTAAAGTACCTGGGTTTGGAAGTAAATGACAAATTATTGATATGTTATGATAAGCAGATTTAAAACACTGGGTTCAATTATTAGGATAGTAAGAAGAACAGAGGTATTTAATAAAAGAACAAAATTAATGATATACAATGCTCTCATACTTCCACACTTTGTAGATGGATTGATAATATGGTCGCGTGTAGTAAACAAACGCAAGATAAAGGTAAAAGAAAAATGAATAAGGCACTTAAAGTAATATTTAATTTTTATGAATACTTTCTATATGGAAGTCGTCCGTCTTCGGAGGACAATAGCGATGTATAACTTAATTTGACAACTAGGAAAAACAGCTTTGCAGGTGACTGTATAGTCCTATACAGGACCGGCGCAGTCAGCCACGTCTCTCACACTTCCAGATTGTGGGGGGGGGGGGGGCTCCAGGACGTAGTTGCTTTCCTCGCAGTCTTTCAAGCCTTAGACTTTCCAGCCAAAGGTAGTCGTGTGCCGCTTTTCCCTCCTTCGCGGCTCCCCTCCACGCATGTATATTCCTGGCGAGATCTTCCTAATGATCAGTCAATACAAAAAGTCTTCGTGTCACATTTACAGACATCTTTAAATCGCAATCGCTGACCACCGTGGGATCTTTTGGCATCACAAAGCTCTCCGTTCATAATATCTTTCGGAATTCGGCCATCTTCCATTCGACTCACATGACCGAGCCATCGCGGGCGTCATTCTTTTAAGATTGCCATTGCCGAAGACATCTGAGTGTGGGTTAGTACATTTGCATTTGTATCTTTGTTCTGCCACGTCACGCTAAGAATACGCCGCAAACATCGCAAATGAAAAGTGTTTACTTTCTTTTCTTGGTGTCTGTAAGTGTTTTAGGTACCATGTACCATGTACTAGAATTGAAAAATGTATATAGAATAACTAAAATGCTCAGTTTAGATTAAATTATTTATTCAGAAACGGTTAAAGTGATATTTAAGATGAAAAATAATTAAGTAAATGCTAATTTTAAAATAAAATTTGAACTAAAATTTACATCCAAGAAATACAAGAGCGTCAAATAATTGAACTCACAAACAAGCTAGGACTATCATAAAAATAAAAAGTTTTGAGTATACAGCGTTCATTTTTTTAAATTCACTTTCTAACGACTTAAAAAATACACAAAACATATACGCACTTTAAAAAACTGTTATTACAGCCCATGTGAAGAGTGATATGTGATGTTATTTTATTTGCATTAAATAGTGTAATAATGAGTAGTTTTAAAGAAAATACAAGCACACAAGATGCTATAGCTGAATTAACTTCGCTCACTTATAAAAGTCTCGACGATGGTGATAAGAGAAAAGCTTTTGATAGAATCTTTTGATAGTTGTGTTAAGTTAATGGATAATATTGAATTCTCACACTCCGAATGACACTCTCCGATTCCGCGTTTACATTCTTTAGCCAACAAATTTACTTGTGAAATAGACATTTTTAATACGACAATTATCAATTTTAAAACGTTCTTAAATGCACTGTTTGAAACAAATTATTAATGTCGTAATAAAACTTTCTTTTTCATACAATTCTTTCTCTGTTTTTGATGTGTATTATTATTATCTTATCTCTTTCTGATATTAATTTGTCAAATATTTTTGTGTACCTTATATTATATTATTTTCACATATATACTTACTGTTAACTAATTTTCATTATTTGTTTTTAACAATAATTTGTTGATACCATTTTTTTATACTTATAAGTATATGAAAATGAATTTATTTTTTTGTTTGAATTCTTTACAAGTTATTTACAATTTGCTTTTTAATTCAATTACTTTTATTATATCCATTTAATTATTATTTTTTTCTTTTTTACTATGTAAAGTTTCACTTTTTATTTTGCATGGCAGTATGCTTCTTATTGTTTCTAAATGTATACAAAAAAGCATTGTTTATCTTTTAAATTTTTACGCACAATGTTTTGTACTTACCAGTATATTTTTTGTAAATGCCCCTTGGGCGTATTGTAAAATTAAATAAATAAAAAAATTAAAATAAAATATAGCAACACTAGATAATATGATATATCACGAAGTTACGTCGTTTGAGTTGATTTCAGAGATGAGAGTTATTGTATCACAAAGAACAGAGAACAACAGAAAAATAGCAGTTTATATTAAATATCACTTACATTACATAATGTACCTTATAGGGGAGAACCACCATGAAGAGAACGGCACATGAAGAGAACAGTTGCATTTGAAACGATTGCGATAAACCTAGCGACACCCCACGGCCCATCATGTGATCGCAGTGGTGTGACGACATCGCGCGTTGAGTTAGCCGCATGTTCATTCAGTGTGCTTCGGACAGTGGCCAGTGGACGAGAGAGCTTTACACGCGAGGTAAAAAAAATAAACTGTGAATTTTCCCCATCTGGTGACATTTAAATAGTAAGCGTGGAGTAAAAAGGATTTACCTTTAGTGTAACGTGATTATATAGCTTTATGTGGTAAGGTTATATTGAATAATATTAAATCCATCTCGATAATTTCAATGTTTTTCGAAAATAAGGCCTAATTCCAAAAAAATAACACACCGCAATCCTATGAAGAGAACGTTCTCTTCATAGGTTTAGTGTTCTCTTCATGGTGATTTATGTGTGTTTCGTTTATTTAATGATATTATTTTTAATTATCAATAACAAAGGATTTACCCAATCATACATTTTTTTAGATCTTGAGCCATGCCGAAAATAAAGCGTAAGACGGACGATGAATTCAAAGATGCAATAGATGCCGTCATCGTACAAAAAAGACATTCTCAGTGTTGCTAAGGAGATAAGTTAGCAACAACATTATTGTGGAAAGTTATTAAACGATCAAAGCAGGCACAAAAAGCCAAGGAGAATTTTGAATATCATAACCCAGAACTCGTCTTCGGAGTGTGACATCACAATTTGGTTTCCAGATAAGAATCAATGAGAATCAGGGCAGATTTCCAGCATGACAGATAATTTTCGTCAATGTTTGATTATGTCCAAATGCTTGTCCTTGGTGATTTTATTTTTCCTCATATAAAGTTGTATTTTCATTAAATTGTCATTTATTTCCAGAACGTGTCGAATGAAATAAAGATAGACAAGTATAATTCCGCATTTCGATGATCGAATGTGGTTGTTCTCTTCGTGGGAACCGGTGTTCTCTTCATTGTACACTATCCCTTGAAGTGAACATTTCCCTAGTTTTATGAAATTACCCATAACCTAGAATCTAACAAGAGAATTTAAAATTCACTTTCGAAATTATAGAAGAAATGAATACTCTCCAAAACTTCATGCTTTGTTTTTGAAACAGTGTATTGATTTAGAATTTAAAACAAGGAGATAAAAAATGATCTCTTCGTGGTGGTTCTCCCTAATGTAGGTACAAATAAATAATATTTTTTCTTATTAATAGCTTACCTGTAAATAAAATCACCGTTCGCCACTGATACGTGTCTATATTTGTTAAAGTATATCTTAAAAGTGCCTTACTAATTTAACAAACCTGATTCTTAACGCTTCGAATTCGTTAAGTCAATAAAAATAATCAAATTTTAAATGTTTTACTTGCACAGCCTATTAGCAGTTGGAAGATCAACAGCAAATAAAGTAAAAAGAGAAACAGGGAGCAGGTGTTCATGTAATGGCGCCCCTCACTGGGCTTCCGCGCCCCCCAGCGGAGGCGCACCTTCGGGAAACCTCACCAAAACAACTGGAAGATAAAGTAAACAACCGAATTCACGTCATTATCCCTCTGCAAACACTAGGCGGTTTCGATCTTCGCGCTAATGGAGGAAAATACCCAAAATTACCCGCCCGGTCTTCGCCTTACGGCCGACCTCTATGTACATATTTTATTTATCATATAAACTTTGAATACATTTGTCCACCTAGTGATAGAGTAATAGGCGTACCTATCTGGCTACACTGCATGATGTCCCTATGAAGTATTTACTTTACTTTTACTTAAATATATTACAAAATATTTTAATTAATATATTACAACCGGCTTGTGGTCTCACTGACCAAAGGTCCCAGGTTTGAATCCCGCAGTACTCAACTCGATTTCCATTTCTCCCGGACAAGTAATTTAATTTTTTAGGAAATTGTCTTAAAATTTTAATATTTGAGTAAATAATAAGAACTCAAGTATTACTCTTCTTTAAAAAAATAAAATAAAAATAAATTAAGAATATTTTATTGAAAGCAATATTAAAGTCTAGGCATTTACAGGACTCGCGACCTACCATTGGCTGGTTTAAGAGCCCACTTACACACTGTGTAAATATTTACCATTCTGCCCATGTTTAAATATCCGCGTTTCCTTAACTCTTCCACCTGCTGGAAGAATTGCAGAAATATAGATTTTACACAGTATCTTAAGTGGCCACTTAAACCAGCCAACGACAGGCCATAAGCTCCGTTAACGCCTAGACTTCTATATCTCTTTCTCCAAAATCTTTTTTCTCTCTGTTGCAAAAAAAATAGATCTAAATAATTTCCTAGGGAAGAAATCCAGCATGTCTGCAAACATTTGTACATACTCAAAACATTGTTTTATTATTTATTTATTTGGTAATCTAGCTCCCATAAAATTATCAAAAATGATTACAATCAGATATGATGAACTTGATCCGAACCGCCTATGTCCTTTGTAGCTGCAAGACGTGTTGGGATAGTTATTGCGCAGCGCCTTTGAAGTGGATTTTCATTAAAAATGACGCTCATTAAATTATCCTAAATTCTTCAAATAAATTATGAATTGGTTGAAAAAATTGATAAAACGAAGTACTTACGTATAACTATTGAAAATAAACTAAATTGCGCCTCAAATTTATTTATTTACTTATCGTTGAAAACATAATAAAACGAATTGCGAAAAGAGACGATTCAAGAGAAGGTTATATAGAAATCTGGGCATCTACGGGGCTTATGACCTGTCATTGGCTGGTTTAAGTGGCCACTTTACTCACTGTGTAACATTCACCATTCTGCCCATTTTTGAACATCTATATTCCTTAAATTCATTCATCCATTGAGTTAAAATATTTGAAAAGATTGTTTCAATCGATTGTAATGCCACACTTGAATTCTATTTTAACACTATTATTTTCTGTCCTGTTTCTTGAAAAAGGTACAGAATTGAAAAAAAAAAGTTCCACATGACATGACAATGAGAGTGGAATTAACGTGTGGTCCATATACCAGGATTAGGTGTATGTTAGAAAGTTTAAATATCCTGGATATCAAAAATATAATTCTGTTCAATACTCTTACTTTTATTTGTAAGTTGATAAACGGCCTCCTTTCTGGGTACATGTCAAAAAGTATTTATTTATTTAATTTTACAATATGCCCAAGGGGCATTTACAAAAATTATACAGGTAAGTACAAACATAGTAAGTAATATTATTATAATAAAAATACGTCATAGTTTTACTCCACTTTTATTTATAATTATTTTATAAATTTCACGACGAAACCCGGTCACTGGTAAAAAATTTATAAAATAATTATAAATAAAAGTGAAATAAAACTATTCAGTATTTTTATTATTATAATTAAAATGCAGTTCCACCAAGAAATGTCAGTAGAAAAACTCAATAAATTAGTAAGTAATAATTTTAAAAATGAACTTTTTTTTGTATACATGTAGAAACAAAAAAGCATGCGGCAATTCAAAATAAAAGGTGTAACTTTGCATAGAAAAAAATAAGCATATAAGAAAAATGTTACAATTGAAAAGCAAATTGTAAATAACTTGTAAAGAATTTAAGCAAAAAAAAATGTTAATACATTAAGGATTTCCACGGGCATGGAATGAGAAGTGGATATAATTTCATGCTCCAAAAGATTAGGCTGACTGGAACAAATTCAACCATTATTATAAAGGTTAAAAGATGTTTAACAAGTTACCAGATAGTTTCAGGGAAGATAAAAGGGGTACGGATAGATAAATTTTGTTAATTTATAGATAAATTTAGGTTAGGTATGTTTGTGTTAATTTTTCAAAGAGTGTTATAGTAATATAGTATGTCAGTTTTAATGAATTTACAAACTGCACAATTAAATAAGTCAGTTGCATTTCTAACCATTATATCGCGAGTCGCGAGGTTTTGTTTTGTGAAGTGTATAGTACAGCCAAAAGTCAATATTTATTTTAATTAAAAAATTCGTACCACGAGAATCTAATTCATTTTAAAGTAAGAGATTAAAGTAAAATTATAATGTATTATTAAAAAAGGTACCCCCGTATACGCCTTAAATACTAATCCAGGAACTCGAAGTAATCTAAAACTTTACCGATAATTTTGTCTTTCGAATTTTCTTTGAGTAAATGTTAATTAAACTTGAGCCAGCATGGAGAAAAATATTATTTTACTTCGTTTGATTTATTCAAGTGTTTTTCTTGTTCTATTAGCGATCACAAACATATTAACTTTTTAATTAGAAAAGATAAAAAGAATTTATTCATAATTTTATTTTATTGATTTGTTTGAATTTGCGGCATAAACCGCTTGTATTGATGTGCCATATATTTAAAAAAATATATATTATTATCTTTCTAATCCTATATATTATATGTGGTGATATACTTGTATGTATGTGATACCTAATACTCTTCCCAACTCAACACAGGACTTTTAGTCCCATTAAGTTGGTACTTATGTCCCAAAAACTGTGTAATAAATTTTCAATAAATAAATATAATGCAGTTTGCAAATAAAAAAAAATTTTACTTACGTTAATATACACTTTTAAAATTTCCATGAATTATCTCTTATTTTTACAAGTAACTAAACTCCCTTAGCTAAAAAGTTTTTGTGAGCGACACTTTTTTCAGAAGGTGGTTATAACAATTTAACCGTATTTAAACAGTCTGGCAGAACATAGAATTGACCTTATTGCACCCGAAAACAACAATATCTATTTTTTTTTTAAATTGTGGACTGGGTGCTTTCTGCATAACTACGTTCAGTTTATGCGCTGATAAAAACGAAGCCACTTGAGTTTGGGGCGAAAGGGTGATACATGGTCATACTTTTTGAGATTGAAAATAAAGCGGATGCTTTGATTACGCACGTAAACATTATTCTCTACATTCCATTACAAATACAATAGTCACTAGATACTCCACCCTGATGCTGCAATTAAAAAAAAAAAATACAACTTTCGGTCAAAAAGGATTGACCAACTACTCGGTTAAAGTGTACAATCTACTTCCATTATCCATAAGGACAATAAGTAAGTTCTCAAAATATAAAATTGCTATTAAGAAATGGATAGTAGAGGTGGGTTGCGCACTGATCGATGAGTGGATCAAGCCAAATATATAAAATGTATGCACTGTTTATGAATTTTATTAATTGGTCTAAATAAATTGTTTATGTTTTTTTATGAATATTTTTGTTTTTTATTTTTTGTTTATTATGTTAATTATAATTAGGTTAGGTTAGGTTTGTTAATTTTTTTAACTTTGTTAAATGTATTTCATAACTTTGTTAAATATTATTATATTTGGCATGTTTCACATTTTTGTAAAGTGTTTCCCTCGGAACATTATTCTGTATAAAAAAAAAGAATACAAACAATGTAAAAGTATAAATAAATAATTTTTAAAAAAATATTGCTGTGTAAAGACAGATTTACAAGTAAATATTCCTCGTCAACCTTGTTGCGAATCGAGCCGAAGAACTCATCCATGGTAGACGAAAAATAAGCTGAGCATTAGGCCACAAAGCGGACAATTAAATAATACATAATTTCTGAAGCATATAAGTATTTGAATAAACTAACGTAGAAATGTTATATTTGTAACACGAGATTCTTTTTCAAATATAGACAAATAAAATCCAATAGATTAAGTTAGTAGTGTGAAGTGTGCAATGGTTTATATCAAAATATTTATCAAGATTGCAAGATGATAGACAAACAGAGATCTCACACATGGAATCAAACACTGTTTATGCCGGAAGAATATTAAAAAACCCACTCGAATATACAGCTTAAAAATATAAACACTTTTAACTGGCAGACGTTTACAAAAAGTAAGATGAATACAACATCAGAGTGGGTGAATTTCCTCTTTCAAAGCACAAACGAATCAAATACACGGACATCGATAATAATCGATAAAAGAAAACAAATAACAGAAAAAAATATGTAAATAATCGTACACGGATATATTTGATTTGACCTACGTTAAGATCAAATATCATCATTATCACTATCTTTCCGCACCTAATGGTGCATAAGGCACTGCACTGGTATCACAGATGATGATCGTAAGATGATCAATCTTACGCTTCAGGTACCAGTTAAGGGACTATAAAATATTATATTGTAAAAACACCCTTTTGGATAAATATTTCATATCAACCGTCTCAGGAATCGAACCCGAGACCTCTTACATGGTAGGCAAACGCGCTGACCATTACACCACGAGGCCAATCAGGAGGATCAAATATCAGTCCTGCAATAAATTCTTAGTCTATGGGACTCGGGACTTTTGGCATGCGCTCGACGAATCCCTTAGTCGCTCAACCAATTAAAATAAAGCACAAACTAAGTAAGAATGACAAGGAACTTTCTGGAAAACGAAAATAGCGTCAAAAGATAAAAACTGAAAATTGGTTTGGTTTAAGAACGAAAAAATGCTGGCGAAAAAAACAGATGTCTTTCAAATCATACGTATAAAACACGCTAATGACTTAAATAAAATAAAAATTTGAAATATCTAGAACATCCTTCAATCATAAATTATTATGACATTTTTATGTTGAAGCCACGGCAATGCACATTTTTACAATCTCTCGAGCAGATCCAAGAAGAAAATAAACTTTCTGAGATTCAAGTTCTTCAAAACAGAGCTTTGAGGATCATTCTCGGTCCGCCTTGAGATACACATGTAAAAAATATTCACAGTCAAACAAAAATACTCCCTTTTAAAGTAATATCTATGCATGATATTACAAACACTATGTTAAACATAGGCGAATGGTTAATATACGTGCCGTGTAAATGCTTAGACCTCCATATTCTCTTACCAAAAATGTTTTCCCCTTTGTTGCAGTAATGTTAGTGCTAACCCCGATGGCAGAAATCCAGATAGATTACAAACGTTTGAACATACTCAAAACAGTGTTGAACGTAGTTTATTTAATATTAATTATTCACAACACGAAGTTTTCCAAAGAAGAAAAATAAATCTGTCCTCTGCATTACGGTTACATCAATATAAACTTGGTATTTTTTATAAATGACGGGCCACACATTAAAATATTTTAAACATAATATGGACAACCGATATAAAGAGTGGTGTGGTAAGTGGAAAACTTTAATTGCAAATTTTAGTCTTTCGGAATCGCTTTGAAAGATTAATTAAAACATATGTGTTTTGGTCACTTTACCGTCATTTGCACACACACACTTTTGTGCTGATTCCTTGTCTCTTCACCGATTATCATTATACAAATAATACAGGATATATAATAATACTTCCAATGACTTTGTATTTGTATAATTACTTATTTTATTTAAACTTTTAATATTAGTAAACAAACACTGATTTGAGTCTACTGAACACTTTATTTTATTTTCACAATTATAAAAATATAAAAATAAAAACTTCGTGACAATTGTTTCGCCTTATTAGGGTATTTTCAAACAAATGTGAAGATTATATGGATTGAATGTCCTTCCATAGTTATATAATTCAAGGTACTTAAGTAGAAAATGAAAATAATCTTATAATCTATAGCATGTACATTAATCATAATTGAGA